>NC_084801.1:168340132-168683465 GCF_963169125.1 Humulus lupulus | reverse complement strand
AAGGATGTAGCATTTGAACTTAATGATAAATGTTTGTTTGCATTCAACAAAATGAAAGAATCCTTGACATCAACACCTATTATTCAGCCACCGAATTGGGAGTTACCATTTAAAATAATGCGTGACGCTAGTGACTATGCAGTAGGAGCAGCCCTTTGGCAAAGAGTTGGTAAGGTTCCTCATGTTATATACTATGCCTCTTGGAATCTCAATGATGCTCAGTTGAATTACTCTACTACGGAGAAAGAGCTTTTAGTGGTCATCTTTACTCTAGAAAAGTTTCGGTGTTACTTTATTTGAATTAAAGTTATTGTTTACACTGACCATGCAGCTCTTAAATATTTACTAGCTAAGAAAGAAGCGAAGCCCAGACTTTTCGGTGGATTTTACTTCTTCAAGAATTTGATCTTAAAATAAAAGATAAGAGAGGGTCAGAAAACTTGTGGCTGATCATTTAAGTAGACTTATTCAGGATGAAGATAACTTGCAATTAAATGAAAATTTTCCTGACGAACAACTCCTAGCTCTTAAAGAAGTTTTTTAATGGTTTGCTGATTGATAACTCTACAAAATAGAGTTATTTTACCACATTTTATAAGGCAATTGTTGCTTAGTTCTTGAGTTTTTAATTAATTTATCAATTTTTTTAAGTAATTTTGAATTTATTAGTTTTATTTTGATTTTATGTATTTTTATTTGTTTTTTGTATTTATTTTGTTTAATTATGTTGTTACTAATTTATGTGTGTTTAATTTCTTTATGTGGGTGTATTTGTTGGGAGCAAATGAAATGTTGGTATAAAGAAATGAAGAAATCAAGCCCAAAATGAAAGGCCCAATCCAATTCTTGACAATGCCATATCATCAATCCATGTGCTTCTTTCTCCACCATTGGATTTGTAACTATAGGAAAAGATGACAATTTTGAGCATGAATCAATGTGCTTCTTTTTTTTAGACCAATAGGAGTGTTTTCCTTTACCAAAGAATTTATCTATAAATAGGAGTCTCATTTCACCATTTCAAACACACATTCTCTTACACCACTTATTCCATTTCTCTATTCTCTCAATCTTTTTCTTTTCTTAGATTAGTTTTTATGTATTTTTAGAGGAATAATTTGGAGGCTCCTCCTCCAAATTTTCCTATTTATGTTGTAATTTTTATTTTGTTTTTGATAGTTATGGGTTTCTAATCCACTTAAAATTATTAAGGTAGAGGATGAACCAAGATATAACTATATAGTGTTTATTTTATGTTGACCTCCCAAAATGAGCAATAAAGTTTATGATTTTTCTTCTTCTAAATATTTCTTTCATCAATAATATCATGTATTTTAGATTGTTAGAACATATTTTACTTGGTTCTTAATTGTGCAAAAACATAGTATTCTTTGATTAAGATGTGTCATTAAATTGTTCACATCCAATGCTTAGAACAAAAATACTATATTTTGCTTTAGAAATAACATTATTTGATTTTTTTGTAGTTTCATTAAATTGATTCACAACTAATGCTTTGAAGTTATACTATTGAAGTGAAGGAAAATCTATATTTTTTAATTAAAGAGAGCTTAAAGGAAGTATAATGTTTTGGAAAAGGTAATTAGATTGATTTTAATTATCACTAAAAATTGGGAAGTCAACATATTAATAAATATTATTATTTATATTTTGTGGATTCTAAAATCTTAATCATTTTATAAATAACTATTAAAAACAAATCTTTTTTAGTTTATTTATTTTAATTTGCTTTAGTATTTTCTTTCTTTATTTTAAAACAAAACACATCAATTTTTGGAACTAGGTTAGAAATTTATTTCACTTTGGTAAAAATAGTTTTCTCTTTTGATTTAAGTCAACTCCTTTAGGTTCGACCTCGTGCTTACACGAACACTATTCTATAAATACGATTCGTGCGCTTGCGAGTATAAATATTTAAAACATACCCGTTTTGGGTCCATCACTGATATTGTTAATTATTTAGCCACTAAAGAGTTACCAGGAGACCTTACACAATATCAAAAGAAAAGGATTAAGCATGATGCTAAGTTTTACATTTGGGATGAGCCTTATTTATGGAAACATTGCGCTGATCAAGTCATTCGAAGGTATGTTCCCGATTCTAAATTTCAATCTATCATTGCTTTCTCACATTCTCATGCTTGCAGAGGTCATTTTGGACCAAAAAGAACAACCCATAAAGTACTTGACAATTGTTTTTATTGGCTTACCATCTTTAAAGATTCATATCAATATTGCAAGGCATGTGACAGTTGTCAACGAGTTGGTAATATTACTGCTAGGGATCAAATGCCCCAAACTACCATACTTATTATTGAAATTTTGATGTATGGGCATTGATTTTATGGGACTATTTACATCATCATTCGGTTTTGAGTATATTCTTTTAGCGGTGGATTATGTTTCTAAGTGGGTGGAAGCAAAAGCAACTAAAACAGGTAATTCTAAAACAGTGGTTGACTTCATTAGATCGAATATGTTTGTGAGATTTGGCACTCCAAGGGCAATAATTAGTGACCGAGGTGCTCATTTCTGCAATAAAACTATTGAAGCTTTATTTCGGCGCTATCAAGTAACTCATAAAACCACTGCCTACCATCCACAAGCAAATGGCCAAGTTGAGGTATCGAATAGAGAAGTCAAGTTTATTCTTGAAAAGACGGTGAATCCAAATAGAAAAGATTGGAGTATAAGATTAAAAGATGCTCTATGGGCATATCGCACGGCCTATAAGACACCACTTTGTATGTCCCCGTATCGGTTGGTGTATGGAAAGCCTTGTCATCTACCAGTTGAATTGGAGCATAAAGCTTGGTGGGCTGTGAAAAAGTGTAACATGGAGATGGACAATGCAGGCCAACAAAGAATGCTGCAATTACAAGAGCTAGAGGAAATTCATAATGATGCTTATGAGAGCTTTAAGATTTACAAAGAAAATACCAAAGCCTTTCATGATCGAAATAGAATTATTCGGAAAACATTTGATGCGGGACAAAAAGTATTATTGTATCATTCTCGTCTTAAACTCTTTCATCGTTATCCTTATGGAGCGGTAGAAATTTCAAGTCCATCAACGGGAAAAATACTCAAGGTAAATGGCCAGACATTGAAGCCTTATTATGAGTCTTTCGAGGAGGAACAAGCTACTGTGATTCAGTCCCATAATTCCAAATTTGACAATTGAGGTTCTCCAACTAGATTCAACGTGCTTCATTGACACAATCAAGCTTTCAAAGACTTTCTATAGTCAATTACAAGTAAGTAGCTTCTCTTGATTATTTGATTATTGGGTTTTGAGTATTGAAAAAAAAGATTTAGGGTATTTTTTATTGTATGATTTTTGGTGGATGAATTACTTATATATTGTGATCATCGACTTAGATTAAGTGTTTATGTTGTTATATTATTGATAATCTTAATTTTGGGGAGATTGAATTACTACAACATAATTTTCAACTATAGGATTAGTCTATGCCTACTAAGTGTTTATTTAAAGTTCTAAGAGAAGTGTGTTTCAATTTTAAGGAGAATTGATTGAATATTTTTGAAGATGAAGTATTTACTTGCTTGATTGATATTTGGTGGGAGTAATTAGAGGAGTTTAAATTTATATTTTTGGGGCATCTTGAATTATTCTCTTAGTGCTTAATTATTTGTGTTAAAGGAAGCTTATCCCTGAGTTTTGAAGTGAAGAATGGCACCAAAGAGATTCAGAAAAAATACCAATGGTGATTTCTCATCTGAGGTTCAATTTGTTGCCACCAAATTTATTTTTGAGAAGGCTCAAACGCTATCAAGATGCGGTAGTGAAATAGAAAATGATGATTGAAGAGAGAGGGTTTGATATGGAGATTCATCGTGGGTATCCATCCATTGGGGAGCAGAATGAGAAAAGAAATTGGATGAAATTTTGTTCACAACCCGATGATGTAGTAATCCTTATAGTAAGAAAGTTTTATGCTAATGGAATTTCTCAAGTCATAGCAATGGCTACTGTGAGAGAGGTTAATGTGAATTTCTCAAGTGTAGCTATAAATCAATTTTATGAGCTTCCTAGCATAGACAATGATGAGTATAGCCAAATAGTTGATAATCCCGACTTTAATGAGATTATCCAATTTATGTGCAAGCCAAATACCCAATGGAAGTTAACTGAAATAGGTCATCCCATTAAGTTTAAGCGAGAGGCGATGGGAGTTATTGAAAAAGCCTAGCATAAGTTTATTAATGCAAAGTTATTTCCCACTAAACATGTCAGTGATGTGAATGTGGATACTGCCATAATTTTATATGACATCTTGAAGGGGAAAACAATTGATGTGGGGTGCATCATCAAGTCCTCCATTCAGAATAGTTTCAAACATGTTTCTAAGGGGCCCCACCATCCCCATCTCATTACAGCCATGTGTGCTCAAGCTGGTGTGAAATGGGATCCTTCGGAGCCTTTGTTGCAACCCATGCATATATTGAATAGATACTCCATCACTCGCTTCAAGTTAATTGACATTGCATGGGCAAGTTAATCTTCTCAAACTCAAGCTAGGTCACCACCATCAACTAAAAATATGGCCTTGGCAGACCGTATGATACTTGTGGAAGAATCTCTATACACTACCTCTCAAGAGTTGCATGCTCACCGTATTGAATTCCAAGCACACCAATGCATGATTAAGTGGGTCAGCTACCAAGATGTCTATTTCAGGATGAATGTCATACACCTTGGTATGGAGATGGTGAACTATCCACATGCACCACAATGGATTCAACCGTATCCACCACCTATTCCCATGATGCAAGATGACGAGAACGAGGAGGAAGCTGAAGATGATCAAGCAAATATGCCTAATGAATGAGCATTTACTTCGGTTGAGGGAGTTTTTCTTTTTCTTTTTCTTTTTCTTTTTCTTTTATTTTATTATTCATTAAGGACAATGTATTGTATAAGTGTGGGGGAAGGGAAGACAACTGAAACTGAATTGTTTTGATTTTATCTTTATTATGTTGTGTTGTTTTTATGTCATTTTTTTTAGTTTGTTTAGGTTGTCATAAGCATGGTTATGTTGAAAGTTGTCTGCCAATGATAAAACTTCTGATTGAGAGAAGAATATGTCTAGGAACTTGATGAGTTATGCATGAATTGTGTGCTTAACTCTTGTGTTGTTGTTACTTAAGCTTGATCTTAGATTTTTAAACATAATGTGTGTACAATTAGATTTACTTTTTCACTGTTTTTTGGAGATATTTATGTATGCTATCATCTATATATACTGTCGACTACTCTAGAAATAATTGATTAATTGCTTGAGGCGAAATCCTAAGTACACATGATTAGGAAGATGATTAAGGCATGTTCTTTGGATCGTTTGAGCCTTTCAAGCATACCTATGTAATTGAATATCCTAGTTTCCCATTTTTGAGCCATAATGACTAATCTTTTTCTTTTATAAGCCAATATATAAACCTTTGTAGCTTAAATTTTTTATCCTTTTTGTGACCCATTACACCATAGTTGCATATGATTGTTTGATTTGGTGGGTTGGGTTTTGGATTGTAAGAAGGGAAAGTTATATTGGTTTGTTGGATTATATGGTGAAAGTATATGATCTACTATTTCTCCCAATGAGTTGAATTGAAAAAATATATATATGCAAAGAGAAATATTGAAAGAAAATAAAAGACAAAAAGGTTTTGCAAAAGTATAAGTGTGGGGAAAATAGTAAGATCAATGTGGAAAGAAAAAAATGGAAAGATTATGTATTTTCTTGAATTGTATGGGAAATTTGTGGGAAGATCTAGAGAATAGATAAAAAAAAAAATATAGGCTATGGTGTGATTTAAGCTTAAATAATCATTTTTCATCTACCTCTAATCTTAGCCCTCATTACAAGCTTATAAAGACCTTTTGATTCTTGATTATGTGTGTTTACATTAGTGGAGAATAATTAGTTAATGTCTATGGAGTGAATGTTTTTCATGAAAATATTATTATATATGAGATTTTAAAACATATTATGGCATGTACAAATTGATTCAAATGTTTGTGTTTTGGTAGGTTCAATTGTGCGTAATCATAAATAGATTGAGTTTAAGTCGTGACTATACATTGAGTTGAAATTCTGAGGAATGTAGAATTCGGATTTTTCTTATAACGTATTTGGTTGATCAATCTTTAAGACAACTAAGGTTTTCAAAAAATCATTGTTTATGTTTTATTTGTTTAGTTTTTAGTTTTTATTAGTAGTTTTGCTAAGGGACTAGCAAAGTCTAAGTGTGGGGAAATTTTATAAGGGTATTTTGGATATTATATTTGTTATCCTTTCGCATTTAGATAATGTTAATTTCAAGTGTTTTTAGGTGTTCTTAGCCTTGTTTTATGAGTTTTTGATTTTTAAGCCATAAAACATTTTATAAGGTATTATTGATGAATTTAATATATTTTTGTGCTTAGGAATGGATGTGCAATGATAGGACTCGAGAAAATGAAGTTTGGAACAAGTTTGAAGTGTTTTAGAAGTGCATTAATGCCGGACCGACCTCAAGTTCGATGAATACTATAAGCGCTTGTCTAGCCATATGCTAGTTATTTAGAGCCATTGTGACTATTTAGTCACATGGATGCCAAGCCCCGTGTGACTTACCCATCAGTCACTCATCTGATCAGAGCCATTGCAGGAAAGCCTAGGTGATGGTTCCGTCACACGGCTATGGACGCTGAGCCCCATAGTGACTTGCCTGTCAGTCACTCATTATGGTTAACAAAACCTCAAAGTGATATTCACTCATCTGTTCAGGGCTACAAGCTCTGTATGATCATTCTGATCATCATTTGCATGGCTTTGGGTGTTGAGCCCCGTGGTGACTTGCTTGTCAGTCACTCAGTATGGTTTACCAGAACCTCTAGTGTTAAATCACTCATCTGATTAGGATTGACTTGATAGTCATCCAATCAGGAGGGCATGATTTCTTATTCTAGATTCCCCAGCATTATCTGAGTTTATTTGCATGCTTGAATAGAGCTATGTTTGCTAGGCATGCCAGATATGATTTGATATCATGATATGATTATTCTTGAGCATATTGAGTTTTCTTGTTGGGCTTCGGCTCACGGGTGTAATGTGGTGCAGGTAAAGGCAAAAGAAAGCTGGACCATCCTTGAGTTGGAGAGCTTAGGTGGCGATGTGTACATATGCGGCTGCTCGACCGCCACGGTCGAGGGTTGAAAGAGGAACTAGGGTTAAACCATGTTTTGCCGCTTAGATCGGCTGGCTATAAATATTTTCTTGTAATACACCTTTCAATTATATTTTTGGGATCCCAATGTATACAGTAAACATTTTAGAGAAACGTTATATCTTAACCGAAAATTTTAATGCCTAAACTGCTAATCATACTTAGTTACACGATTATGGCCAAATGACTCGGTTAGCGAGTTTAACACTGTTTAAAATGCGCACTGTAACGATCCCTGGAGTTTAGGGCGTTACAGATACGGTAGCAAGGATCCAAGAGCAAAGGACTATGATCAGAAGAGGGCAACACAAGATTGAATAACTTGACTGAAACCAAAATTTCCAACCAACTTATTAAAAAAAATACTTTTAAGTAATGTAAAGCTTAAAAAAAACTAGAAGTGAGAAGAATATTAGTTTTTAGATTATAAATTAATTAAATTTATTTTCAATTATTTTTTGTAATTTTATTGTGATTTGTAATTTTTTTTATCTTAAATATTGTTATCCCTCAAAAATACAAAGATAACGTGGCGAATGAGAATGTGACACGTGACATCACAAATCAGGGAAAAACAACAAAGTATTAAGAAAAAACTGACGGGCAAAAAGGATAGGTCCAGGACCTATAGGAAAATCGACCAAGCCAGTACCCCTAGGGGTGGTCGGCCCAAGCAGGCCCTATACCCCCTAGGGGTGGTCGGCCTAAGCAAGCCCTGTATCCCCTAGGGGTGGTCGGCCTGACCCTAGCCCGGGGTGGTCGGCCCAATATGCCCAAGGACCTTAGGGGTTGTCGACCTGACCCTATTCTCCATAGGGTGGTCGCCCTACACCCCCAAGTACACTTCACTGAGAAGTAATTACTCTCGTTCAAACTGAGATCAATAGGCCTAGCACCCCAAAGATCAATAGGTCTAGCACCTAGAAGGTCACAGGTCCAGCACCCAAGCTTTGGTCATCGGGCCTAACACCTAAGTCTGACATACCAACAGAGATTTAAGATCTCCCAGACGTTTCTATCGTGCATTATCAACCACGATCCATAGAAGGCAATAGGAAGACCCACAATCTCACAATCATGGAAAGGTGGACACGTATCTCCACTATTTGATAATTGTGTGCCAACCCACGATCTCCAGTACTACTGATCGTGTAACAGCCCTTGGGTACTATAAATAAAGGACCCAGAGCTTCATAAAATTGACTTCTTTTTTGGGGGGATCTTTTTCTCTTTTTCTAGAATGTTTGGGAGAAAAATATGAGTGAGAAGTGAATTACGGAGTTCATACTTGTAATTGTCGAGTGACTCAATACTAAAAACTAAGTGGATTAGGTTATTACTGTTCATCTGAACAGGGCTAAACCACTATAAAATTTATGTGTGTTTATTTAAGATAATCGTACTCTATCATTTATTTTGTTTATTTCGTTCAAAATGTATCGCATATTGTACATACGTCAGTTGGCCAATTTCACAAGTCAACAAATATATTAAGATATTAAAGATAACAGTATTAAAATTAAATAAATAATTTGATAAAAAATGAACTTAAAGATACAATTTTTTTTGTCCCAACTTAAAGATACAATTTTAGAACTTAAAGAAAAAAAATTGCTTAAGACTGAGGAGACCAAAATGTAATACATTTTTATTTTAAAATTTTGGAGAAATTTTTATTTTGTTTTAATTGAATTTTTTCTCTATCGTTTAACCCTACTAGGAACGAATGTTAGATCTATAACTCATTGAATGATTATTTAGAAAAAATAATCTAACAAATAGCTTAATTTTTTTTTTTAGAGAATGACATATATTATCAAGTGAAATCATTTGTTACACTTACATATCAACATAACATAGGAGTTCATAATTCAGTCCAATGTCATTCACCTACTGAACTAGAACAGAATTAGCAAGTGCATGGCCATCCCATTTGCAACATGCAAAAATACAAAAACAATAACTACCACCTATAACAATCAACAAAGAAATAACATCAGACAGAACAAAACTAAAACAAACCACACCCTGACTCTTCGAAATCCACGGAGTCACAACAATAGGATCATATTCTCCCACATGAATATGAATATTATAAAAACGTATTTATTTTATTTTACTATGCGTAAATTAAATATATATCTTGTCAAAGTTATATTTTAAAATATATACTTTTACCATCAATTATTATATATACTCATACTTTGTTAAATAATTTCACTAATTACATTATATTTTCATTAATTTACTTTATGAAAATTTGCGGCGAAAATCAATAAGTAGTTTAAAAAGTTGCACATAAATTATTAAGTAGTTTTTTGTTAAGGTAAAAATCAGTTTTTAGTCTAAAATGTTAGTTTTTTTTTTAATAAAAGTTAGCAAGTAATCTGAAATGTTGTACTTAAGTAACTAGAAACTAAGTAGTTCTTGTTGCAAAAGTCATATTTTACACTAATTTTATCTTAATTTTAATTAATAAAAATATAAACAAATAGATTTCTAACTTTGAAAAATGATTTGAATTTTTTTATAAAACTAAAAAATATCTTAAAATTTCTAACATGAAAAAAATTATTTAATTTTACTTAAACTAAGCTTTATAAAATTATACAACTTAAATTGAATTAAAACTTAGTTTAATTAAAATTAAATATTTTTTTCATGTGTTTTTTTTTAATTTTTAAAATAGATTTAAAATAATTTTTCAATATTAGACATATATACTTTTAGGATTCCATTAATTAATTAAAATTAAGAAAAATTGGTGTAAAATGTGGTTTTTGTAACAAAAAAAATTACTTAGTAAATTAAGTACAATATGTCAAACTACTTACTGATTTTTGCTGCATAAAAAAACTATTTAGTAACTTAAGTACAATTTTTTGGACTATTTTCGCCACAAATTTTCTTTTACTCTATGCATACAAATTTTATTATTTAAAAAAGAAGAATGCAATGATGGAGTCATGAAAATACATTTTCTTAAATTAGGAATATATAATAATAATAAGCAATACACATTTGTATAGTTTTTAATATTATATGATACCTACTTTCAACTAATAACTAGTAATGATAATTAAAAAAATTGTCAATTCATAAAAACTGAAAGAAAAAAAAATTATATGTATATATTTATATTTTCGTCACAATAACTCTTAGCATAATTGAGATATAAAACTAAAAGTTAATTAATATAAAAAAAAAAACTACTATTACTGATACTACATATATTTCAAATGATGAAAAAGTGAAACTATCTTTGTATGGAAGAATAAATAAATAGAAAGTGCTTAATATATTAATAAATTATTTATTTTGTGATAAAAAAAATTAGAATTTGTAAAAATAAAAATGGTACGTTTTCTTATTCATAATATGCTTGTATATTATTTTTCTTTTTATATATAGTACATTATAGAAATCAAAAGCAATTTTTCAATCACATCATTTACAGAAAGCATAATAATAACTTTTTGTATGATATCTCAATAATATTGTTGGCGCCGTATTTCGTCAACTTGAAAATACAAGAGCATAGATTCAAGAATAGAGATATATGATCAAATGTGTAACACCATATTTTATAGTGGTTCGACCCAATAAAGATGAACTATGCCCACTCACTTATATTGGTATTTAAACTTGAAGAATCATAGTTTCTGATAAACTTACATTGTCGATTTTTCTATAGTCCTCATTCACTTTGGTATTACATAAGGATTGGTTTGTACAAGAATGGATAGTTTCTCTGTCCTATCGACATTAAGAATTGCCTCCCCTATTTCGATCTCATCTCCTCTTATTTATAGTGAGGAGTTTAGAGCTACATTTAAATTATGGGCCTGAGCTATTGGGTTCGGTTCGTAAATAATACATTGCAACATTATAATTACATAAATACAGTTGTATTTCAATAAAAGGAGATTCCATCATCCATTGCTAATTTTGTTAGCATAGATAGCATATTAAGAGTGAAGAAGCATGAACTTAACAAGGATTAGCGATCAAGTCGCAATCAGAAATCTTTGTTAGCATTCCTCGGGTAACTATAAACGAACATGAACAAGAATGTGTTGGTTTTACAATACTTAATCAAGTATGCAGCGGAAGCATTTAAGTTGATTATCATTGTACTGACCCCAAGGATCCCCATATGTGACATATATTAAAACAGAAAGCAATAATGGTAACAGAAAAATACCTCTTGATGCCTATAAAGTGTTCTTGCTTTCTTTTCGTATTAAATGATCTTCTTATCCGAGCTGGTAGAAAATGATGATGATAAAAAACTCACACCGTAGTCTTCCAAGCCTACCTTAGCACTCAAGGATTAGTGTGGGCTAATAGGATTCACAAAATTATGTGTTCTTGTTTTCGTTTCAACTCATGAGCAAGAACAGTAATAGGAGATGAGAGAAAAATGATTCGATTAACCTTTTTAGGTTTCCTAAATGTATCGATATATAGATTTAGGATTAAACCGGTATAATTAAATTAACCCTATAAAATATTATTTAGGTTAAAATAATAATATTTAATAAAGATATTTATTTATTTAAACATTAAATAATCATATTATAAATATTTCAAAAATATCTTTAATCGACTATGTTATAGATCTTATTTCAAATTTAAATATTTAAATAATTAAATATCTAATAACCGAATAAGAGAATCTCTCAACCACTGGAGGAAATATCTTAACCGTTAGAAGAAAATCTCTCAACTACCTTTGAGAGAATATCTCAACCACATTAAAATATCAACAACTAAATTTTAAATTTAAATTTAAATAAATATTTAATTTTTGAATTAAAATAATAATCCAAAATTAAAACCAGTGGGCTCCACCCTATGATGTAGGTGCCCACCACTGTTCTTACACATTGGTTGGTGCCAATGTTGTTGTCCAAACAGCATAGGTGGTGCACCACCATCTCCAGAAAGACATAGGTAGCGCCAACATCTGTCTTGTCCAGACAATGGTGTTTTCTCAATTTATTTAATATTAATTATTTATTATAAAATAAAGAGGAAATAGCGACAAAAGTACCCAATGTTTTGAAAAACTTTTGAATAAATACCCAATCTTATTTTTTTGTGGGAAAAGTACCCAATGTTCACTTCCGTTGGTATCCGTCGGTACCTAGCGTTAAAAGCTGACCCTGGACCCACATCTCAACTCCTTATTGGCCCATTTAAAAATATTTATTTAAATTTAATTTAAAATAGAAAAAAATTATTAAAAAATAATTTAATCAGTAAAAGAAAAATTAAAATGAGTAAAAAAAAATTAATTTATTTTTATGATCAATTTTTAGAAAATATTATCAAAAAAAAAAATTTAAATCGAAACAAATTATTAAAAAATTAATTTAAAATAGAAGCAAATTATTAAAAAATTATTTAATCAATAAAAAATTTGAGATTTATAATTTATAATTTAATTTTTTATAAATTATAAATTATAATTTTTTTATTGATTAAATAATTATTTAATTTTTTTTTCTATTTTAAATTATTTTTTTAATAATATTTTTCTAAAAACTTATTATAAAAATAAAATTTAATTTTTTTATTGATTAAATTATTTTTTTTATTTTAAATTTATTTTCTTTAATAACATTTTTCTAAAACGGATTAGAATAAAGATTTTTTATTTTTTTATTGATTAAATTATTTTTTAATAATTTTTTTCTACTTTAAAAAATATTTTTAAATGGGCCAATATGGAGCTGACATGTGGGTCTAGTGTCAGCGTTTAACGAACTTAATGGGCTAGGTACCAACGGAAGTGGACACTGGGTACTTTTCTCACAAAATAAAAATTGGGTATTAATGTAGAAGCTTTTAAAAAGATTGGGTACTTTTGCCGCTATTTCCCCTAAAATAAATAATTACGATTTTGCCCTTGCAAAATAAATTCTCATTTCTCTTTTATTTTGTGACATTCATACCCTTGACAGTGTGGTATAGAGGCGACTCGGGGACCATGGACCTATAACACTAAGCTCCAATAAACCAGATTATTTATTGAACTCATCAATACAATAATCTTATTTATTAATTCCATTATTACTCCATTATAAATATGGAATTGCACTCTTAGTTATTATATAATTATATTTACTGAGTTTATTAGCAGTTGTCCTTTGATATAATCAATACCAGTAGTTCGTCCTCCTGTTATCGATTCATAATTAGAATTGGTCAAAATTACTATTTTACCTTTCTAATTATATCTTTATTGTTTAGTACCATTAATTCATCAGTGAAAGTTAATTTACATCAAATCTAAATTTGTGCACAAATTTTTAGTTCCATAATTAACACTGAAAGGGAACCAATATTCGATATGTTATGAAAGTTAGGATTCCATCTTGTAAATCATGTTCCCAGCCATCCATGTTACTAAATTCCCAAAATAAAAAAAGTTGTGAGCTTCATTAATAAAGAAACTTTAACGAGTGAAACAAAGAACTTAGTAAACATGAATAGGATTTCATGAATACTCAGGATTTGGACTATTCTACTAATTGATCATCTAAGTGATATGAATTAAGTCTTTATAATAAATGACAATTTATATAAAGAAATTAATTCATATAGGTCCAGTCATATGTAATCATAATTATATACAATACATTTACTAAGATGTCTATCTACATCAGTATTCTGAATCTAAATTGCTTGCACTGAATAACATGCTTAGTAAATCGTACTAGCAACCATTGATTTAAGATTCCATACTTCAATATATTGCTGGCAATTTTATTCATTGTGTATGATCTTAATTCTCTCGTACTCATACAAGATCATACCCTCATAAATGAATATAGAATTTTCTGATATTCATATACTATAAATTATTTAAATAATAATTTAATAATTAAACATATTTAAATTGTTCACTTGACTTAATATTGAAAATGTCTAATACAACTTTTTAGGGCATAACCCCTAACAGAATGTGTTACTAGGCGACCCGAATCATCTTATTAGCATGTAATGGCTTGCCTTGTGCGAACAAAGGTAGAAGAACTTGCCTTGTGCGAACAGAGGAAGCGAACTTGCCTCTTAGAGCATGCATGTCTAATTTGTGAGAACAAGCATGTTGTAGGTTCTGTTCATATTTCATTTGAAGGAAATAATTAGCAAGTCTGAGATCATTAATGTAACACCCTACTACCTTAGAGTCGTTACTATGTGATTTTAAAACGTGCAACTAACTCGCTAATCGGGGTATTAGACCAAAAAGTATGATTAATTAAAGTAAAGACTCCTTCAGATAATAATTCAGAATAAAAGTTTGGACAATCAATTAAATCATAAAAGTGTTACATTGGGATCCCAAAAATATTTTTTAAAATGTATTTACCACTCAAAAGTTATTATACAGTTGACCTAGGCGACAAAACCAGATATTTATAACGTGTTCCCCAAATCAACCCCAACTGTGGCAGCCAGGTAGGCCAAACATGTACGCATCGCTTCGTGCCCTCCAACTCATGCATGGACGACCTTTCCTTTGCCCTTACACCCATGAGCCAAGGCCCAGCAAGAAAACTTCACAAACATAGCACATAACAATTCATTTTCAGTAAATGGATAACCAAACGCAAACATAACAGACAATTCACAATAGCGGCCTAAGCCGATCAAGGTGCATTACCAGGCACCGAGTTCACGGTCCTAACCGAGCGGGTGAACACAACACCCTAAATGGCCATGCCATGGCGGCTTGCATTCAGCATGCTTAAAGTCGATTCCAGCCTTTTTCGATCCCGGCCCTTGCCGACCCTAGCCCTAGTTCAGTCTCAACATACATACATGGCATAATAATAACAGACATTCACATATAACACTAAGTACAGATAATCGGGCCATGCGCTGCTCTACGTGCACATACATTTTTCTTACCTTTGGTCCGAGTGCAAGCAATTAGGCAAGCAAGTACGACTCCCGAGAATGATCCTCTCCTGAGCCCTAGCGGTAGCCTAGTCACAACCCACAAATAACATTCTCATTACTATTCAATTCCATAATTGAACCCCGGGACCTCCAATTCCCACACACGGGGTGGTGAAATCGTCTCCTGAGCCCCTGGGCCTATGCCCTAAAATTACAAAATTAAGGCCCTTGAAAATGGCCTAGTGCCGCGGTACAGCCATACATGCACCGCGACACCCAGTCAGGGCCCTTTGCCCTAGAACATCCCAACGTCGCGGCTCGGAAGAACAGTGTCGCGACGCCCTTATGCGAACCCAAAAAAACTAGGTTTTTCCACCATTTTTTTCGCAAGCCAAAAACCTTACAAACTCACTACAACTCCAACCAAAGCCATAATTATACCCCCACAAACATTCCCAACCATCCTAAACAACTTATACACCCAAAAACTCAGCCAAATCCTTAACCCAAATCAAAACCCAACCAAAGCTTAAAACTTTGCTAAACCCTAAACCACAACAAGAAATTTATCAAAAAAGAAAAACAGAGCATCATCTTACCTCAATGAAGAATCACGCCCATGTGCTGCTGTTAGTCAATTCTTAGCTTCAATCCCCTTTAATTCCCAACTTCAAGCCTCAAGTTTCCAAGTCTTTCCTTCCCAAAAATTCAACAAAATCCCCAAGGCTTCAAGAGATAGAGAGAGAAACGAGAGAGAGCTAAGAGAGTGTTTCTATTTGGTTCCTCTGGGTTCTGAAAAATTCCCAGTTAACTACGCCATCCTTAGACATAAAAAGTCCAAAATGCCCATAGAAAAATTCTTAGCCATTTAAGACCACCAAGGGAAAATTTGTCAATTGCCATATTCCCGCTAATTCCTCGAGTAGTCCTACAAATCCCTCATTAATCCCGGCATACTCAAATAATCGCTAAATAGCTACCCGTTACCCGGTAAAAATCTCGAACACGCACTAACTCCCCAAAATACCCCTAGGCTCACCCCCAAGCCTAATATTTGATCCTATTGTGACTATTCCGTCAATTCGTTCCCTAGGACCGCCTCGAACCACACATCTCAAATACACCCACATAACAATGTGGTCTGAGTCATAACACACACATAATTACATTTTATGTCCAACGAGCCAAAATTACAAACATGCCCTTATTAACCAGAACGAGCACACATGCATATTTAATACACATAAACATACATATCTAGTCATATCGTATCATAATCCAAGCAATCAAATTCGGAGACACATATATCATGATTAATCACGTAATAATACAATTAAAACAATTATTTCCCTCCATGCACGCTAATCAAGCCACTCAACCTTATTAATAAATTTGGAGCGTTACAATTAATATTACTATTCTTTGACACGTCATATGACCAAAAATGGGTATAACAAATGTTAGTCCATAAAAATTGTATACACAAAAAGACTTTTATGATATATATATATTAAAAATGATAAAATAAAAAAATGTATATTTATATGTATTATTTCATGATTACATATATGTTAGGACAAATAAAATATATAAAAAAAATAATCAATAAAGAAAAGAAAATAATGGAATTAAACACATAAATTATTTTCAGTTATAGTTTAATTTAAAAAGTGATTTGATTTTAATAAATTATATTAATATTGAAGAAAATTATATTATAGAAAAGTTATTTGGAGTTCTCGTGATATCACTTGTAAAATAATTTTTTTATGCCTCATCACCAAAAAAGTAACTTTTTTTGTAAATTTAAAAGCAAAATTATATTTATTGAGAGAATCTTGTCTTTCCACATCTATGCCAATAATTATTTTTTTAAAGAGTTAGTAAAATTGACCATTTTAAAAACAATAAAAATAATTGAAGTGTGTCGTACAAAAATATAAGAGTGCAAGCAGAAGTTGCTGACCTTGTTAGACTCAAATCAATGTTTCTTGGAAGTACCATCTGCCGACGCTGTTGACTTTTGTTTTTAATCAGCTTTAAGTTCTGTTGTATTGAATTGGGCCATGATCTACGTTGAAAAGTCAAGTGGGCTTTAATTTTTGTTGTAGTATATTGGGCCTATTGGGTTTAGTATGAGTAGACTTGATGAAAAGGCCCAAGCAAAGAGCTTGTTTAACTATCATAAAAAGGTCCTGAGTGTGATAAACAGGCAGAAGTGTCAAGTGATTGTAAATCTTTAATTAAATAGCTCTAAATTTTCATATATTTAAAATATAAATTCAAACTAATGAACTCAAGTACAATAAAAATTAAACTATACATAAATCTAGCAGAAAATTAATCAAACAAGTCTTTATATGACAATATCCAAAATAAATACATCATGTTAATAATCAAATTTAATTCAAGAGAGAAAAATAGATAATAATTTTGAAAAAAAAAACAAAGAAACAAAGAGAAGATATTAATTTTGAATGTAGGACAAAAAATAAATGGGATTTAAGGCTTAAATTGGAAGAATGAAAATAAATAAAATATTTAGGATGTGAAAAAATATATATTAAAGTGAGAAAAACAACTGTGGTAATAGTTGTTTTACTAAAATAAAATAAAAAAGAATGAGTGAAATCAAGAGTCAAGATGGCTTGCAAGAAACCGGGATGATGGGTTCATACTTCATAATTTCTAAGAAACTTTAGCTACAATAAAAGTTTTTTTTTTTTGGTCAACTATATTTGTCCCCACACAATTAATTTTTGAATCATTTAATTTCAAATATGACAAAAGTGACATCACTTTGCCAATAATTCTTACAAAAGTAACAATACAAAGATATTCCCTATTTATGTCAAATGTCATACTTTTCCATCAATTATGTGACATTTGACATTTTTTACCTAAGAAGTGATACTTTTCATTAGGGATGTTTTGTGGTATTCCATATTTATCACATGAGCTTGATGGATGCCCATCACCTTTGGGCGGTGAGGCTTGGCACATTTCAAGGTTGGCACATTTCAAGCTCCGTTCATTTCTTTTGACATTGCAAGTGTAAATATTCCTTTAAACCCAATCAAATGTTATATAATATTTTTTTTAAATAATAATGATACATGCACACACAAACACTACACACTTATTTATGTGACAAATCATTTCAACCAATTATATTTATAGATGATGTTCGTTTGAGGCAATTTTTCTTTTTTAATTTGAGTATTTTTTAAGATTTACATGTTTGAAATATGTATATACACATTTGGAAAGTGTAAAACTTGAAAAAAAAAATGCAAAATGCAAAATGCAAAATATACCTCATGTCAAAGACATATTTTGGTATGTTTTCCAGTTATAAACATTGAAAATGTATATGTGGATATCTCAAATGTGTAGATCTTGAAAAAAATACCAAAAAAAATCACTTCAAACGGATACTCAAGTAAAAAATTACGTTTATTGCAATAATCACATCGAGCATCATCGAGCTAGTACCACCATTGAGCTGGCATCGAGAACCATCGACCTGGGCATGCTTTTTTAGTTTTTTTTTTTTTTTTTTTTCCGATGTGAAACTCTAAAATCTAAAGAAAAAAAAATCGAATTTGCTTGATTGTTGCTCAATGATAGAACATAAGTGTTTAATGTTTAAGAAAATCCACTATTTAGTTACAATGTGTCCAATTTTAAAAAAAAAAACAAAACATATATTCAAAACTTATATCAATTTTTGTAAAAAAAAAATTAATGTGTCATTATTTTATGTTTAATTTTTTTTCCACCATATATTCAAGATAAGGGTGTAAATAACATACATACCATTCCTATTACCAAAATCACATGATTAAGGAGATTAAAAGAAAAACTTCAAAGAAAAATTGACGTTGCGAGGCCAACTCCTAATGAATTCGATGAATAATGGTGATAGGTTTGGAATGTTGAAAAGGAAAGTTGTAAGTGGAAGAAATTAGTTGAAAAATGATTCTTCATTTCAATTGAATTATTAAATTGGGCCCATGGGCCCATCACCTAAATGCCTGAAAGGCTGATAGTGGCCCATTTCGTTTAACTTTTTCAATCAATCACAAAATTTGGCCAATAACAACACAAAATTTATTGAGATTTTTACATAAATTACTCATTTTTGCTAAAAAAAATTAAGTTTTTATAATCAAATAATTTTTTTTCTTCAATTTTATGGTTTTTGGGAAATTTTTTACATTTTTAAAATTGTCTTTTTTTTCACATTTTTTTTAGGTTTTTTGATATATATATTGTTTTTTTGTTTTTTTAATCAAGTGAGTTGTTTTAACTTAAATTGTTTTTCTTAATAACTGCATTTTTTTAATTACAAAACTTTAAAAATCGTATTTTAAAAAATTTGAGTACATATTTTTTAAGAAAAAAATAAAAACCGTAGAAACGTAAAAAAAAAAAAAAACAACAAAAATGTGTATTTAAGAAAAAACAACTTTGACTGGCGCATCTCAAACGGAATCCTTAAAAAATATTGTCCATGCCGCCCGCTAAAAAGTCATTTTTCTTTTCAAAAAAATGTTCCCCGATATACAATTTTACTAAAATACCAATTTTAACCTATTGTTCTCATAATTATCCAAATAATACAGTTAGTTACTATTCTCATAATGGAAAACACAAATTTATAACCATAAAATTAAAAGGAATGTCAAGCACGCATTTGATTTGTAAATGACCAATATGTCCCTTAATATAGAATATAATTTATATAAAATAAAGATGTTTAATATGTTAAGTGTAAAAATGGAAAATGATGCTTCCTTTAAAATTATTGTTAATCTATGATATACAAAAAAATTCTTCACTATATAGCAGCACTAAGATAAATGGGAACACTACATGTATACTTCTTAGCTAATTTTTAAGGAATAAGCAGAGCAACAATAAATTTGGTGTGATCCCTTTAAGTGGGTACCAAAAGCTCAGACAATTGTTAATGTCAAAGCTAGAGAACTTTTTGAAGGCTTTTGTTGTAGTTTTTCCAAGAGAACTTATATGGAATTGAAGCTTTACTTGAACTTGAAAGATCACTTAAGATCAGGATCAGTTTGGTAGTAGACAACATCACCAGTGTCACTAACATAGTGATCTCGTTTCATGCTTCTGATCAAAGTACCTATCAAGTGAAATGGTAGAGGTCCGGATTTCTTCGGCTCTCGGTAGTATTTTCCTATCACTGGTTTAGCTGCCTCAGTCTGCAAGAAAGCAAAAAACATAATCAGGGCTCTGCTGGTATTTGGGGAATAATGCTTTAAATATCACGAGTAGCACAGTTCTAAAAATCATAAGCACAAATACTTACTGCTTCCACCAAGTGGTAGTGAGGAATTTGAGGAAAAAGATGGTGGATTACGTGTGTTCCAATATCATGATGAATGTTGTTAATCAATCCGTAATCGCGATCAAGTGTCGTAAGCCCTCCTCTTAAGTAACTCCATTCCTAGTTAAAAAAAATGGATAGCATAAGGAGTTAACATTTTTAAAAACAATGGGTTGTTTACTTGTTTTTCATAGACACTCAACTCCATTTGAAGATAAAAAATTTCATGTACAAGATTTTCTTATATTGTGGTCTTATAAAGATAATAACCAATATCTTGATTTAACGAATATCTACTTGAGGAAAGCAAATGGACAGGATAACTTATATGTAGTCGTACCTTTCCTCGGTACCATGGTAATTTTTCTTCATGGCCATGGTGATGCAAGTATGTCACCAAATCCAGCCACATGACAAAAACCTATACAATGAAGCAAAGTCAGATAGAGATTCCTTTGATA
The DNA here is from genome assembly GCF_963169125.1 of Humulus lupulus. Lineage (NCBI taxonomy): Eukaryota > Viridiplantae > Streptophyta > Magnoliopsida > Rosales > Cannabaceae > Humulus > Humulus lupulus. The sequence goes on along the minus strand of NC_084801.1, from coordinate 168,662,480 downwards.
GTTTGGTTCAACGAAAAGTCTATGGTTTAGGATTGACAAAGTCATATTTACCCAGTAAGGAACACCATAGAGTTTAATCAATTGAATAGGACCCATTACAAAGCCCAAACCAACAAGTATAGCAGCCATAGCTGTCCAACATAAAGTGGAAGTGATCACATCTTTCCGCTCACTAGAAACAAATAAGTCACTATCTGGATGAAAATGAGAACCAGTCTTTCCGGGACTTCTTCCCCACTGTGCCAAGAAAACGAACAATTATCACAAATAATAATCCATTGGTGTCATCTTCTCAATTCATGGCTAAACTGATCAACCAAGACTATATACTTACAAGGTAGAAAGGGTATGCAAGCATTGGAAATGGTACAGTAAATCTCAAACTTTTTGTGATGTTATCCAAGTTCTTGTAAATTTTTTCAGGCAACTGCAAAAACAATATAGAAAGATTTATCAAAATGGGAAAAGAAGCAAGCAATGAAAAGTGAAACACATAAGGATAAAAAGAAGATCAAATCTAACCGGCTGCCATGATTCATCATTCTCAACATGGCCATGGTTTTGGTGATGAGTTCTATGGCTAATTCTCCTGCAAAGTCAATAACCATTTAATGCATTAGGTAAGAAACTATTAGAGAATATGACCATAAAACAAACAAAAGTGAACACAACATAATTAAAAGAAACTTATTTTGGTTTAAGAGCATACCATCCATGATAAGGGACAAGAATTGAGGAATGCAAGAGATGCCCAACTACGCTGTTTAGCTTATGATTGTTTGAAAAGCTTCCATGGCCACTGCATAATAAAAAACAATAACAATTCAAACAATAGCCAAACCATGATCTATCTAATTGTTAAGAGTGAAAGACAAGGAAGAAGATGAAGGTGGTGCTAGAGTTAATCAATATAAAATAGGGTGTGTGATTACCAGTCATGGCCGAGAACAAATAGAGCCCAAAACATAGTCCCCTGAGCAGCCCAGTACAGAGGCCAAACAACCCAGTTGTTAATAGAAGCCGCAGCCGCAGCCAACCCAAAAACGATTGCCACATCTCTCACCACATAGCTCATAGACCGCCAAGGATCCTTAACCCAACAATGTTTTGGAATAGCGGCTCGAATATCAGCCAATTTGAAAGGTGGAGGCGAGCCAGGATCAAATTCGAGTCCCTCTTCTTCTCCAACTCCATTAACGATATCTTTTAATCTATCTTCCTCTTCTACTGAAGCAACCTTCAATGGCGCGCTCACTCTCACCTCAAAATTCCTCCTCTTCAAAAACCCAGTAGAGAAATTCAGCTTCGGGAATCTAAGATCCGCCGAGCTCTTGTTAAAACTCAAAAACCGAGCCTTGGTTGGGTTGCTCGCGGTAACTCCCGTTCTGGGCCGAGGAAAATTTTGAGGGAGAGGCTTTAATCCACATTCTGACAAAACCCAACTCGCCATTGGAGAAGACCCAGATGAAGAACACACCAGGATTTCACTTCCCGGGTGTCACTTCAAAGCTTAGACGGCAAAAAGCTTCAGAAAAAGAATAACCAATACCAAATATATAATAACAACAAGAAAATAGGTTTACAAAGCAAAATATCTTACGACTATTTATCAAATAGTGAATAGTGAATATATATTTTTTAAAGGTTTCACATTAGCCTAACAAAAAAGACTAGACCTTTTCACCATCTGACTCATATTTTACAACAAACAACTCTGTCAAGTTAATATGAAAATGAGTAAAGACTCAAGTTTTAGAGAGAAAAAATTCTTTTAAATTTGAAATGTGGTTGTTGGTTGTGGAAGTCGTTTGGTCTTATATAAGATTTGAGTTTTGATTTGTGAGTGTATATGTATGATTCATATGTTTCTTTTTCAAGTGTGAAATTTGGCTATGCTCAACTTCCTGTGTACGATCATTGACTTGTTTTTAGAGAAGTTGAATGGTGGGGACCTAATAGTATTCTTGGATTTGGAGGTCGGTGCAGTGGTCTGCAAGTCATGTGGCGCTCATGAATCATGATTCGCAAAAGTTAACCATTTTGTCTAATCAAACGATTAGTCAACTTGGAACTAATGCCTCATTCTAACTAGCCCGCGAGATTGTCGTGTTTTATTTTTTTAATTACATATTTTGTTTTTGTAGGGATGATATTTGAATGTCCAACACCGCAATAGATATTATTAAATTTTTATATTTTATAATAATTATTAGTGAAATTTTATAATAATTATTAAATTTAAATATTTGCGATTTGATATTAAATTGCACTCGCATATTTATGGTGTTGGTTTAAATATCTGCGATCCGATATTGGATTGGACCAATAACATTATGCCACCTCATTATAATATTGGGTACCCCTTAACAATTCTCTTATTTTTGTTTTTGAGGTGGACGATATAGATTTTTTTTTTCTGTTTAAGAAAATTATAAAACACGACTTTTAAGCTTAATCTTGTGACGAATTAAACAAATATATGAATTTTTAAATAACTATACATATAATAAAATAAAATAGATTTAATGTAACGCTCTGGATAACCAAGATCGTTACACTGTGTATTTTAAATAGTACAAGACTTGCTAATCAAGTCATTTGGACATAAACGTGTTTCTAAAGTCAACTGACGTGTTAGGATTAAAAGATTTTGATTATAAAGTAGTGGACTTTCATTAAAATAAGAGTTGGTACATGGGATCCCAAAAATAAGGTTTACAAGACGGTTACAACCCTCAAAAGTTAGTACAGCTGAAGCCAGTCTAAATGGCATAATACAATTTTTACTCTAGTCCTTGTACATTCCTCAGTCGTGGCGGTCAGGTAGCTACCAATGTACACACTGCCCCCAAAGCTCTCCAACTCATAGTTGGTTCAACTTTCTCTTGCCTTTATATGCACCACGTAGCACCTGTGAGCCAAGACTCAACAAGAAAACTAATTCAACAAGCATAGATAACAACATGATGTTCATGGTAAACTTAGATCAACCAGTTCAATCAATAGCAGAATACAAGCGATAATCTAGGCAACGTTAAATAGTTATATCCAAGCATATAATTCAATCTTAATACAATTAGTTAGGTGTCGGCGCCCTTAGGCCGAGCCCTCTAGTTATTTAGCTGATCTTGGCTCGCTTAGGCTAAGCTGCGTTCCACACGCTTAACATCAGCCCCGGCTCCCTTAGGCCAGACTTTCACATCAAATATAACAAATATACAGGTTGTGAAACACGCAATTGAAAGCAACACGAATTAACATGCCTATCCAGATTTTTCCAATCAAAAATACATTTATAATCTCACATGTGTTCATTTATAGGGGATCTAAGCCCCATTCACGACTCGGATGCAGTTTTCTTACCTCGGACCTCGAGCTAAAGATGTATAGCGGTCCCAAGCACGACCCTCAATTCCGAGCCTTAAAGGTAACCCTCATTTAATGGCTTTAATCCTCAGCTATTCCTTTGCTTGCTCCTAGCTTCATTCCCCAAATTCTCAGTTCAATTCCAGCTTTTCCTTCAAGAATTTCCCTAAGATTCCAAGCACTCCAAAGGGAGAAAGAGAGAGAACGTGTGTGAGAGAGAAAGAGTGTGTGTTTTCCTGATGTTTCTAGTTAACCTCTGAAACCTTTCCTAACTATATCCTCTAACATAAAGACTAAAATGCCCTTAGTGATAACTCAATCCTTTATTACCCATAAGGGCAAAACGCTCATTAGCCTCAATTCCCGCTAATTCTTCGAGTCATGCTACAAATTCTAAATTAATCCCGACATGCCCGACTAATTACCAAACACATACCCGCTACTCGATAAATCCCAAATATACGTTAAATTCCATAAATACCCCAGGCTCACCCCGAGCCAGGTATTAAACCATGTTGTGACTATTCCGCTAATCCTCTCACTAGGATCGCCTCGAGCCGAATACTACAAATATCCACATAATATTGTGGCCTCAATCATTTAGCACATATAATCACATGTATGCCTGCAGCGAGCCAAAATTTATAAATATACCCTTATAAACAAGAACGAGCGCACATACATATTTAATATACATAAACATCCATATAAATATATTCATATTATCATATAAATCATTCATGCCACATAGTCACGCATTTAATAAATAAATCACACATATATCCAATTATGTCATCTCAACATGCTAATTAAGACACTAAACCTTATTAGCATTTTTGGGATGTTACACTTGATATCATTTTTTTTTACAATAGAGTTGATTTCATTTTGACTCTGAATGCCATTGATTTCATGAACTAATTAATTAAAAATAAAAATAAATTAGAACCTTAAAATTTTATTAATAAAATTAAAATCATAATTAAATATTAATGAATTTAATTTACTTAATAAAATTCTATGACAAATTAAATAATAAAATCAAAATCTTAAAAAATCACTTAATGTGCCTAACAAATCAATTTCCTATCTCTCGTAAAAAATCAATTTCCTCATAGTTGAAAGGGACTGGGAGCTGAGAGCACAAGAACTGGGCATAAAAAATTAATGCATAATATCATGCTATGTTTAGAAAATAGGATATGTTCATATTGAATTAGATTATTTTTATTATGTTATTGATTATGTAACTAGAGAGTGTTGAAATAATAATTTAACCACTTAATTAATCAATCTAATATGAAATAATTAAACATAGAGAGAGGGAAAGCGATTTTGGGGGGTTTCCTTTTTTCTCTGCTAGGGCTTCCCGAGTTTACTTTTTTCTTCATCTTCCCTTCTCGGCCAGGGGTGCCGGAGTCGTTTATACGTCTGTTCATGCCTTGTCGAGAGGATATCTCTACATATTGGGTTGGTGGGGTTGAGCATGGAAGGTGGCTGCTTTGGATCTTTTACTTCTTGCGTTTGGGTTAGGATAACTCTGTGGAGGTGGACGAGAGGTAGCAGATCTGAAACTACACATGTTTTGTGGTTGATTTTTATTTTAGTTTTGTTGTTTTTATGCCTAGTTTTGTTTAAATTTCGAAATAATGGTGGATTTCAACCACTACCCTCCTAGATTAGTGGGATTAGAAGTTATAACGGCGGGAGAAGACGGTTTTGATTCTTATTAGGTGGTTGATGGTTCTTCGATCTGCGCAAATTTCTTCTTTAAGAGTCTCATTTTTTCTCTCCTTGGCTATCAAATCTAGGGGAATTCCTCGATCTATATTGGCCCTATGTTACGTGACATTCTGATATCTAGTGTCGGGTCTTATGAACATGGTTAGTCGTTGTTTTATTTTCCTTATTCCTAGTTTGAATAATGGAGTTGTTATCTCCTGCCTTCTATTGGAAGATTATTGGTTGATGGGCATTGGTGGGGTTGATCTATCATATGTCTATTTGGAAAGAAAACCTAGTTTACTTCACACTCGTTGGAAGCTTGATTGCTTGTGGCTAATTAGACATTTAGTTGAAGTTTCTATTAGGGCTTTCTTTCTATTGATTATTGTAAACAACTTGGCATGCCTATGTTAGATGATTTTGCTCTATGAGCGTTATCTTCTTGTAGTGGACTATGTCTAAATGACCTATTAATGGATATTTCATTTACCTTTAATAAAATATATGAAATAATTAAGTTTGATTGTGTTGTCTGTGATTCCATCGTTGGACATATGGCAGTTATTAGAGAAGTAGTTAGGCCCCTCGGAAGCTAATGGAGTCCTGTGGAGCTCGCCTATAGCTCTTTAAAGTGTAGACTCCTCCCAGCGCATTATGATCTGTTACCAGACATGGATGTCTTTAAGTTAGGGCATTTCCCGAGGAGGTCTATTATGGTCCTTCCGTCTTCCTGGTTAGTTAGTCCTCCAGGTCTAGGAGTTTGTCCTTGGGACCTGGAGGGAACGCTAGATGTCAATCGCATCAGTTTTGTACTACAAGCGGCCAACTGACAACTTTTTGTGTCTCGAGTAGTGGTGTCGAGCCCGTACACTCGATAATTGGCATGTCCCAATGCCCCGCCTGACATGGGAAACGTGCAGCTGCATTCTGCATTCTAACAGTGTCAAAGGGTGTGTCTCCTGTAAAGTAGAGGGCTGCAACCTACGAATTGAGCCCCGTGCGATACGTCTGGGCCCACCACCTTAATTAGTGCACCCGGAGGTGTTAATTAGCATTAAACTTCCAAATGATTGAGAATATTTGTAATAAATCTCCATTAAGGGAATTAATTGTCTCCAACCACACTAAAAAGGGTTGGAGCTTCCATTATAGAGGACTTTGGACTTTTTGGCTTTTAGACATTGGATCTTACTTTTGTACTTAGAACAATATATACACTGTCTGAGAAAACCTCCATTGAAGCTTGCCATCTCAACCTTCAAGAACACTAATACTGAAGCCTCGTGAACTAGGGTTGTTTTATAACCTGAACCACGTAAAATCTGTGTCTCTTACCTGCATTTCTTTAAGTTATTGTTTAATTAGCTGATAGCAAAAAAAGGCAGTCAACAGATTGAGAAATTGATAGTTTTTTCATACCCAACCCATTATTTTCTTATATTCTATTGGCAATGTAATGTAAATTTTAAAACTTTTCTTTCTTCATAGTCTAATTCTATCTAGGGTTGCACATCCAAACCCGAAAACCCGCAAGACCTGCCCAACCCGCACCCGAAAAACCCGAGAAAAAGACGAAACCCATTTTTTTGGATCGGATCGGGTTAAACCCGACCAGGGGGTCGGGTCGAGTTCGGGTGACGGAATAACGAAACTTCGTGTTCGGGTGTAATCCAAACTCGACCGAACCTAATTTCTTTTTCCTGTTTTTTATTATTTTACATTTTTTATCTTAAAACTTAAAAAAAAAACTAAATTTTACATTTTCGGAGTCTATGGATTTTAATTTTTAGAATTTAGTTAATTGCAATAGCCATTAGTCAATACTCAATAGTTTTATAAAAAAAAATTTCTAATTAGTAAGTTTCTTAGTATATAAAACTTTTATGTACTAAGAAGTATATATTTAATTAATGGTAAAATATTGATCACTTAAAAGTTCACAAAAATAAATAGGCCAAATTGTAAAAAAATAGTTAAAAGTCTAATTTTGTAAGATAAAAAATGACATTAAAAAAAACGGAACCCGCCCAAACCCGACCCCACCCGAGACCACATTGGTCGGGTCCGGTATTAATTGTCCCCCACCCGAACCCAACCACCCTAAACCCGACCCAATCCGAACCCGACTATACCTGATACAAATTGGCACGTTCGATATTAGTTTTCCCACCTGAAACCCAAAGAACCCGAACCCGACAAACTCGCCGGATGTGCAGCCCTAATTCTATCATTCTAACTTAAAACAAACAAACAAGAAATTACATAATTAAAGCACTTAACTATTTAAGAATATATATATATACAATATAAAAAAATACGTACATTGCATATAAAGTTTCATTAATTATTTGAATAATTTATTTTCTTAGAGGGAATTTACTCATTTGGTATCCTATGTTTTGCAAAGTATCATTTTGGTACCCTCTATTTTCAATAATGCTCATATGATACCATATATTTTAAAAGTATACATATTTGATACCCTAGACTCAGATTTGATAAATAAAATTTTGTCAATATGATCAAACTGTCATCAGTTATATGTAATTAAGTAATTAAATTTAAATTTGGAACTTACATAATTGACAACAGTTTGATTAAATTGGTAAAATTTTATTAATTAAATTTGAGTTTAGGGTACCAAATATGCATGATTTTAAAATACAGGGTACTATTTGAGAATTATTGAAAACAGAGGGTACCAAAATGATACTTTGCAAAAATACAGAGTACCAAATAGTTACCTACCATTTCTTAAATAATATTAATCTTATGTTACAACTACACTATCATGATGAATAATAAATGAATTAACTAATATGATGAACAAAAATATATATTAGTTAATCTTTAAAATACAACTATAATTAATAAACATGTACTCCAAAAAAATCTATATATTTATATAAATAAGAGCATGAAGAAGAAAATATGTTATTCTAAAATTGATCAAAAACACTCCTTCTATTTTCTAAATTTTTCACATTTTTTAATTCTTCTTTTTCAAATGTATGATTATTAGTTAACAATTAAAAAATCAAAAATAAAAAATACCTAAATTATCTAAATATCTATAAATCTAACCAATCAATTCACTTTCTATCATCTTAATTTTCACATTTTTTAATTTTTTTTTTCAAATTTATGATTATTATTTAATAATATATATAAAGAAGAATTTCAAGGAGATGATGTGACACTCTAAAATTGCTCTAAACTCTCTATCTATTTTATCCTTTAATCTAATTTTTTATTCATTCTATAGATTATAATAATACAGTAATTTAAAAAAATGTAAGTAATTACATATTTTTTTAATTTAAATAAGATATTTACAAGATAATATTATTTACTCTATCTATTTTACACGTTTAAAAAACTAAAATTGCTCCAAAGCACTTTATCTATTTTCTCATTTAATCTATTTTTTTATTCATTTTATAGATTATAATAATATGGTAATTTAAAAAAAAAATGTAAGTAGATACATGTTTTTTAAATTTAAATAAGATATTTACAAGATATTATTATTTACTCTATCTATTTTACATGTTTAAAAAACTAAAATTGCTCTAAAGCAATATATTTATTTACTCCTTTAATCTAATTTTTTTTATTCATTTTATAGATTATAATAATGTAGTAATTTAAAAAAAATGTACCATACACGTTTTAAAAAACATGTCGTTACTTGTTCTTTAAATTTAAATATGATATTTACAAGATATTCTTATTTACTCTATCTATTTTACACATTTAAAAAATGTAGTAATAATAAAAAACAAAAAATATGTAACTACTAACTACGCCTATATATAAATTAATACATTCAAAAAATATATTTTATAAATTAATGTAGTAATATATTTTACATAAATATTGTTTTATTTTAGATATATGCGTTTTAAAAAATGTAGTTTAATAATAGCATCTATCTATAGATAAAAAAAAATGTAAAGAGCTATTAATTAATACTTAAATATCTAACTTTTAAAAAAATAAAAACAAAAAGGTAAAAAAAATCAATCTATATTTATATTTATATATTATAAAAATAGAAGTTTCAAGGAGATGATGTAACACTCTACCTTTTTTCTCATTTATTCTAATTTTTTTCTCCTTTAATCTAATTTTTTTATTCATTTTTTAAATTATAATGATATAGTAATTTAAAAAAAATGAAAGTAGTTACATATTTTTTTTAAATTTAAATAAATATTTACAATATATTATTATTTACTCTATCTATTTCACACATTTAAAAAAACTAAAATTGTTCCAAAGCAATTTATCTATTTTCTCCTTTAATCTACTTTTTTATATTTATTTTATAGATTATAATAATATATTAATTAAAAAAAATGTAAGTAGTAACATATCTATATCTATATATTATATAAATAAGAGTTTCAAGGAGATGATCTGACACTCTAAAATTGCTCTAAAATATTTTATCTATTTTCTCCTTTAATCTAATTTTTTTATTCATTTTATAGATTATAATAATATAATAATTTTAAAAAGAATGTAAGTAATTATATATATTTTAAATTTAAATAAGATATTCACAAGATATTATTATTTACTCTATCTATTTTACACGTTTAAAAAACTAGAATTGCTCTGTTGACGCCGTTTTTCGTCAACTTAAATCTAAAGTGTTGGGGTTTTATGCTCTAATTAAAACTCAATTTCTTTGTAATCTCATTTTATTATCACTAAAAGAATATAAATCATTTTTTGACTTGGTCAATCACTTTGCTCACATGTTTTATTTTCATGATTATTTGTTTAATATAAACTTCTATTAAATCCCGAGAATATAGCTAATCGTATTTATAGTGACGTAATCACAGTGGAATATAAATATGATTATATGTTCAAAATAAGTTAGTCCTAAGATTAGTCAGTGCACATGATTTACACTGACTTGCCAATCTATGATATGATATACTTACACATTGTGGTATTATGTTCTTTCCAGAACATTAGCAAAGTAGATAAGATCAGATGTATTTGTTATATCGGATAGGACTGATATTGATAGTTGATAAGATAAGTAAACATACCGTTATTATCTATTCTAGTCATATCATATAGTTGACCATAGGCCAATTCAATCTCAATTCTGAGTGGTTAGTATTCTAACTGATTGTATTATTTGAGTTCTTTGACTTGTTCATTACCAGCTTACCCTACCGACTAGCCCATATTTACATCTTGGGAACTCGGTAGTATAATTGAGTGGGAGTGTTAATCATAGATATGAACATCTATAGCTTCTGATTAAGAAGTGAAACGATGGTTTCCTTTTAGTTTGGTTCAAGGTGTTAAATGATAGAGATCTCATTTCAGTTATTAATATTAGTTTACTGAAATATCATTTACAAGGAACTAAGTGTTTTAAGGATAAAATACAATGAGGGGTAAAACAGTATTTTAGTCTCATCTTATTGTAGACCGTCTATAGAGGATTGAGTGGCAATTATGGTTGTAACAATGGATAATTGATAGCGAATCTATATTTGTTATAGAGCGCTCTATGAATTCAAGAGTGCAATTCCGAGTCTATAGTGGAGTCACGAGGAATTAATAAATTAGTAAATTTATTTGTTAGATTTATGATAACTTATTGGAGCTTGATTTCATAGGCCCATGGTCCCCATTGTACCTTGGATAAAATCTTCTAGATAGTCTCAATTAATTGATTTAATTATAAATTAGAATTATCAAAGTTGACCAGGTCAATTTTGGATAGTTTCACAAAGTTATGTAATTTAGAGAAAAAAAGAGAAATTATGACAGATTTATTAATTAAGATAAATTAGTATTTAATAAGTTTAAATCAAGATTCAAATTATAAATAATTAATTTGATAAAGGATTTAAATAATTATTTATTTAATTAAATCAATAGAAAATAATACAAACCTCGATTTTAAGTCCAATAGGCTTATAATAAAATGAGAAATTTCATAGGCCTAAAGTCCATGATAATTTCAACCTAGGGCTTCAAATTTGATATTATTTTATTGATTTTTTAATTAAATTAAATGGCATAATTGAGTCTATAAAATGAGTGCTTAGAGAGAAGTCAAAACACAAGTTTGACAAGTCACAAGTTAGATTTTCTGATAGATTTTAGATTCTCTCTAAACACAAGTCTTTTTCTAAGCCTCTTTGTTATTTTCTATTCTTCTCTCTGTATCTATCTCATATTGTTGACGCGGTTCTTCGGCAACAGATAATTAATAGAATAAGGAGTGAGATTAGTGCTAAATAATGAACCGTAATAGATGAATGATCTCTTAGTAACATGATAACACGAATACTTTTTTAGGTGGTTCAAAGGTTAAAATCCTTCTAGTCCACCAGCCAATATTATTGATATCTTTCTGATATTCTTTACAGGGTATTTCTTTACAAATTAGAATCCAACCCCTTGCAACTCCCAATGTCTCCATATTTATAGGGAGAGGGCACCTGGGGGTTGGCAAGGGAGGTCGGTTGGCAAGGGAGGTCATCCCGTGACCTTCTTACCCATCATGTCACTTCTGTGACATTCATGATTAATTCCTAAAACCTGACAATGAAGTGTGGTCTAATCAATAGGTAAGGGGGATAATGGATCACACGGCCCAACCCAGTCGTGGGTGCCTGAACACGAACATTTATGCTACGTGTCCAAGAATTCAGGGATGGATCAGACACGTGATGTCTGATATATGCATGTTTACATTGCGTGGTTGACTTTATAAGAGGTCAGAGGTGCCAACTCAAGCTCGTATCTCGAGCTTGATGTAGTCTCAGCTCATGGTGTCCATACTTCTGACCCGACTCCTTAGTAATCTCATTAAGCCTTTGGTTACCTCGAGCTAAAGAGGTAGGACCTTGTAACAGCAGCTCCGGGTACATGGCATCCACGTGGCTGATATAATTATGCCCTTTCTCAGCTCGCTAATAGCCCGTGGATATTTAGGGCGTACATCCCAAGCCCCTGCTCGTGGCACACGACGTCACCTGAGGCCACAGTGGGGGCTTTTAGGCTTCTTTGTGGACTCTTCACATTTCGCCCATTACGCTAGTATCGAATACGTGGAGCATCGTGGTTGGTGACGGTACGTCTTCCGAGAACCGCATTAAATGGCCTAGCCTATCTTCGGCCGTCGTTTCGTCTTTCGAGTGATCCTCGTTTCCTACATCGAGGCGATCCAACGGCCCTCATCCTTTGGCATTTTACGTATATAAAAGGGCTGTCCACCTTTCGCATGGGCTACCCGTTCATTTGAAAATTTTCTCATCTTCTTCTTTCTTCTCAGTCTCAAAACCCTTTCTTTCTTCCGGTCACTGTTCCCAGCATTCCAGAAGTTCAGACATGAGAGCTCCTTCGAGACTCCGGTACCAGCGATCCCAATAGAATTTCAACCCAGACGACCCTTTCAGTCTCTTCACAGCAAAACATTTCTGTAAGTCCTCCGTTTGCGCATGTTTTAAATGTTTTCCTTCACTGTTGCTTAGGTAAACTTTCTCTTTAGTTGCATGCAGTAGGTTGCTTGTCTTCTGCTCTTTTTTTTGCTGGTATTTTATGCGTAGGTTTTTATCCTAGGGGTATTGACCGTAGGAAAAACCATTTAGGAGCATGACTCATAGGATACACTTTCTGGGGTGATTTTCTGGGTAAATTTTTTTATGCCTGTTTGGAATAACCAGTTCTTAGGGTGCAAAAACCGGGTAGCTTAGGGGACACGCTTTACAGGTGGTTTTGCCTACTGAAACTTTCCTTTCAAGGCAAACTTTTACTCTGACCCTCCTGACACACGGATTTCGAGTAATCGGGGACCCGTTGGGAGCACAAGCGCGTGTTCATAGAACCGCGTGGTCTCACTCGCCACGGGCTAAGATTACCTCAGCCTGTGTAAAGGAAACACTTCGCGCTAGATTCTTTCTTATGCTTAGGTCGCCCTTTCTAAATTTTCTTCTTTGTTCCCTAGGCGACCAGATGGAACCTAAGAAGAGCGTACCCAAAAAGAGCGCTGGCAGCTCGTCATCCCAGCAAAACAACAAAGGAAAGGAGGTGGTCACGGATTCCCCGATCCCCAACTTCGGTCCAACCGTGGAGAAGGAGGTCGAGGTGGGGCCCGACGCCTTTTTCGAGGCCGAGAGGATCGCCTCAAAGGTCACCACCCAAGGGAAAGTCAAAAAAATCTTGCTTTCCCATAACATTGAGATAGGGAGGGGCGCCCTGGATGCCTGACCTCCCCTTGAAGGCGAGCGGAGCTGCGTGCTGCTCGATGAGGAGTACGCCGCCTGGAGCGACGAGCATCTCAAGGCCGGGGCCTTCCTCCCACTGGACCAGTACTTCGTGGATTTTTAAATTACGTGAAGCTGGCTCCCTTCAAGCTCCCCCCTAACTCATATCGCCTGTTGGCGGGGTTGAAGTATCTATTCCTGAAGCAGGAATGGGAGGTCCCCACGGCAGCGGACATCCTTTATTTCTTTTGCCTCAAAGCCAGCCCGGAGCAGCGGGGGCGAGGCGATGGGTTCTACTATCTGACCCGCTTTCCAAATTCGGCTACAGTCATCGAGCTGCCCAGCCACCCCAATGACTTCAAGGATCAATTCTTCATGTCAAAGGGGTTTCACAACTACAAATTCCACTACTTCAACCGTCCTCGTAAGTTTCCTCTAACTTTTAGCTCGTAATCTGGTTGTTGATTCGTCTCTTTTCGTTCATTGCTGACCTGAAAACTGTCGTGCAGCGATTTTCGCGAGGACGTCTAAGTCGGTGACCCTTGGGGGTCAGTATGAAACCTTGGCGGGGCTTCCCCCAAGTAAAAAAGATTACCTCCAGCTCGTGTCTGACGAGACGATGCTGGCGTGTAAGTTAATCTCCCTAGCCAGACTCTGGCCTTGAGGAGGCCGCGGGCCATCCCCGCTGCTCGCGAGATGCCGCCCATCCCTGAGGAGGAGGCTGCGGACGAGGACGAGGAGGACGAGGTGCCCCTCGTACGCCGAAAGCGGGCTCTAGAGGTCGCCCAGAAAGTCAATGCAACGAGGATCCAGTCCGGGGCAGCAGCCAATCCCTCTGGTCAAGGTAACCCTTACTTATTTAGGGACTTAGACAGGGCCGCCGCAGACTTAAGGCTTGCTAGGTTTAACCCTAGCCAACTCGTTCACCGCCACCGAACAGACCCAGACCGCAACATCACTTTACTCCAGTGTGTTGACCAGCTCGTGTTGCGTAATGACATGGGCCGACCTAGGGGAACTGTAGTAGTAGACAACACCCTAGCCTTTAGGTCAGCCCTCTTTGAGGAGTATGGGACCAATCTTAGGTCGTGGCCCTCCCTTCTAGAGGGTGTAGTAGCTCCGGGTCTTAGGAAGTACATAGAGGAGTCTAGGCCTGAGGCGGATCCAGATCCAGAACCTCTTCTCACCCGCGAGGTCATTACCTTAGGCTCTCCCGTAGAAGCTCCGGGGCCAAAGGTCGTGACAATAGATTCCTCCCCTAGCTCAGAGGGTAGGACCTTCTTCTATGTACTAGCTTTTTTTTTTTTTTTTATCAAAGTATTTTTACATGTATATTAATACTTTGCTGTCTTTGTTTCAGCCGAGGAGATGTCGCAGGCCGGGGATTCGGTTCCTCAACAGTTTGGCATCTAGGGCTTCGGGGAGGCTACCCAGGCCTTTTCTGCCTTTGATGTTGGGGATTATTTCGACCAGTGCGAGAAGGTGGCTATTGCTCAGGATCTTGAAATGGAATATCCTGTTGAGCAGCAGGATGTTGCTCCAGCCTCTGAGGGTTTGCCGGCTGAGGTGGAGGACTTGGGTCTAGGCCTTGTTGTGGTGGTGCACTTGGTGGCTGGTCTGGTTGAGGAGTTGGCGTTGGTTGTCCTCATGCTAACTGGATGGCTGCCTCCAAGGCGGCGGTGGCATCTCTTTGTCGGCGGTTGATGTTAGCCTGTCGCTCATTCAACTCTTGGCGTTGACGGTCAATCTCCCTTTGTTGCAACGCCATCGTCTCAGCCACATTCTCCTGATTGGCCCTCAGATTGTCCAACTCCTCCTGCAACACACTCAGTGTTGTCCTCAAGGTCTCATAATCCATCTCCTCCTCTTCAAAATCCAACTGCGGTTCATCTTCAGCCACATTTGGTAGAGGAGGTTGGGTGGATGCAACACTAGAAGTCTGTCCCGTCTTCCTGGATGTTTTTTCCATTTGATTTTTTTGACAATCTTGAGTTCAGCTCTCAATGAAAGCACCAAAATTTTGACCCTCGAATTGGTCAACGACACAGAGTTAGGTAATCTATATAGAATGAGATGAAAACAAGAAGAAACCAAGACGAAAAAGTAAACGACACAAACAATTTATAGTGGTTTGGCCCCAATTAGATGGTAATGACCTACGTCCACTTAGTGTTCTTATTGATGTAGGATCCCAACATTATGATCAATGAACTAAGAGTTCACGAATTTCACAAGCTTCGGGATGATTACAATTTCGGTGAATAATAACACTATAATTATCTCTCCGAATTCTCTCCAAAAGCTCCCTCTCCCTTGAGCCCTTTGATTATTATTTATAGGCTCCAGGAAGTTAAATGGGCCAATGGGCCTTAATACCATTAAGACTTGAGTATCTATGTAATAATAGGAATTACAATCAATTTATAATTACAGAATTGCATAAATAAAGGAAGTAAATGAATGTATGCGACTAGGCTGGTCGTCTATAAGTATGATGCTTAATAAACCAATAATATTCTGGTCGATGACCGATCATGATACACTCACTAAAAGTCGTCATGTGCCTGCCACGTGTGAACCAATCCTGCCACGTCATCAGGGGCCACTTTTGGGTAAACAATAAATTATATGAAGAAGATGGGAGAGAAGGGAAAGGGGGTGGATATGATTTTTTTTTTATCTTGAGATCTGTGGCAACTGATTACCTTCTCATTCTTTGTGTGTATATTTCTGGGGGTAACTAGTTACCTTCATGTTCTTTGTATGTATATATTTTAGGGTAATTGGTTACCTTCACGTTCTGATGTGTGTGTATATTTATGGGTTCTTTATGGTAATTGGTTACTTATGTTACTAAAATCATAGTTACTTCTTCTTCCTTTTTTTAATGAAGTGTTCTTTCTCTTTTTCCTTCAAATTTAATCTTTCCTTTCATATTTAATATGAGTAACCCGTCACCCCTCTTATGGTAACTGGTCACCCATCTTATGGCAGAAAGTTACTCCTCTCAGGATAACTGGTTACCCCTCTAAGTACATGTTATTTAGCCTAGCTCTAGGATTTTTTTTACATATTAGTCAAAGATCAATCAAGTAATTGGTTACCTTACCCAGTATTTGAAAAAAGAAACGTAAAATCTAAAAAAAAAGGAAAAAATGTTTATGATAAATAAAAATAATTTTAAACACAATTCATATTACAAAAAAAAAAAATGTAAAACAACCAAAGAAAAATTTAATATAAAATTAGTAATATAAAAATAATATAAAAAACAAATAAGCTAAAAAAATAATAATCAAATTACAAACATGACATTCCAAAATAATAAAACTTGATAAAGAGTAAAACTATGGCATAAACCAACTTCTATACAAAAATATGGAAAAATAAACCCATACAAATAAAAATTCTTAAAAAAAGTCATAGATTTTTTTAAAAAAATATATATATTTTTGTACTCTCTATTAAAAATCTCATATAAAATGTAATTTTCTTAAGATTTTAAGATGTTTTATGCAAATTTTTACCTTAGCTTGAAATAGTGTTGAGAGAAGGCTTATTTAGTATGAAATAAAAAGTTTGATTTATTTTTCAAAGGTCGCAATTAAAATGGGAGCATGTGTGGATACATATTAAGTGGATTTTCCACTACTTTTTTGGCAACGAGCGCACGCCTAATCCTACACTAGGCCTACCTTAAAGCCACACAAGTATTTTTAAATTTTTTTTTTTTTTAAATATGGTCATAAAATTAAATAAATATCACATATGAAGCTCATGTCAAGTATAGTATGGTCGGTAGGAGAAATTTATTACTAAACAAAAAAATATAAGTATGCATGCACCATCACGTTCAATTAAAATTAATAACAATTATTATATATTATTGTTATTATAGACGAATAAGATAAGAAAACCTAACTTTTGGAGTATATACTTAAGTTATTTAAATTATTTATGTTATGTACGTACATGGAGTACATCTAAGTTGGTCTTCAAATCGTTAGTTTCTGACTATAACTATATAATACAGTTCAAACAATAAGGAGAGAGATCTGACTGAATTAAGCTTCCCCTACCTAAACACTTGCGGATCCTGAGTAATATTTTGAAATTCCGTTTTTAATAATTACTAGATTAATTAAACAATGTATTAATTAAAATGCGGAATGGTAATTAGATATTTACACTGGAAGCAATTCTGTCGGGACAGAATCCGAACTTGTCACGACAGAACTGAACACAAAAATAAAACAGTGCAAAAATTAAAGAACACAGCGAATTTTTACAAGGTTCAGAAACCCTTTCGGATATCCTACTCCTTGGGGCCACGCCCAGAGAATAAACCAATTAGTAAAGAAACAAAGTGTACAAAAGCATTGACTTAAACAATGTAAGACTCCCTCTTAAACAATCTTGTTGTACTCTTCTCTACGAATCTGGTTTGATGAAACGCTGATTCTCTTGAACTCCCTTCAAAGAACAGCGAGTGCACACTTCCTCCCGAAGTGAGACTTAGATCGAATCCTCTCCCGAAGATCCTTATGAACACGTTCACAATAGACACTATCTGTTTACAATGGACTAGATAGATATCCACAAGTACACTCAGCACTCTCACAAAGATTAAGATGAACAAACTTAATCTCTACAAATAAACACACTCTTCAAAATAGCATATCGATTACAAATATTCAAAAATCGAAGAGATAAAAAATCCAAGGGCCTTGGCAAGGTATTTATAGGAAGGGAAAACGTCCAAGGCCATGATTTTCTGGAATCTTTGAAATCAATTTGCGAATTCCTTTGATTTAGGAAAACAGCCAGCCAGATGGATTCTGTGTTGACAGAAAAGGAAACTGATGAGTCAGCAACGTGATCCGTTTGATCTGGCAGAACGAACATGGTCATTTTTCTTGACCAAGTTCATTTTCGACTCCTTATTTATTTCCAGGATAACCATAATCCTATATAATCCCTGAAAATAATCTCAAGATATTTGCACAATATATTTTTACCAAAAATTGATTATTTGAGATAAATAAGGTAACAAATATATTTACATTTAGAGATCTTTTCACATTACAAAATCAGCTGAGAATATTGCTAATAAAACCGAATATCAACAAGGAGATTTGCTACTGATTTTTCTTTAAACAATTAAAATATTTTGTCTAAATTAAAGTTTAGCCAAAAAAGGATTTTACATATTTTTTTGGACTATGTTTTGTGTCTTAATTTGTTTAGATAATATATTTTGATAAATTATTTTTTGGATGATGTGTTTTGTAAAATAGTTCAAATAGACTTTTAAACTTCATTTTGATAAACAAAAAAATTGAATATAATAACATAGTTGTTAGACAGAACAATTGTATTTTTGTTATGAGATGTTAGTTTGATAAATTATTTATGATTTTAGTTAAAAAAAAAATTGATCAAATTCGAGTTTAGACATCTATTTGAACTATTTTACAAAATACAGGGTGATCCAAAAATTAATTATCAAAATACTGGCTCTAAACATGTAATAAGAGAAAATATATAGTCAAAAAAATGTATAAACCCTATATTAAACGTACAAATACATATATTAGAAGAAAAACAAGTTAAAAACACAATACTATAAACATATAAAAGGAAAATTTTAATATAGGGGTGTCACTTTAACCTGTATAGGTAGAACTTTCTCTACTTTTAGTATGTTGATAAATTTTATACTCCTAATTTTTTATATGAAGATGTACATTGTAGTTATAGTAGATATTCCACCATTTTTCACAAAATTCTAAATAATTTACATTGTCAAAATTAGGATTTATAGAAGAGTAATGATTAACACACACTCAAATTGTACTCGTTTTTTACACACTATGATGTGTAATTAATTTCAACCACACAATTAAAAGTGAAGTGGTCTCCACTTAAAATTATTTATGGTTAAAATTAAATACACATCATAATGTGTACAATTTAAGTGTGTGTCTAGCATTACTCGTTTAAACAATCTGTTTTATACGTGTATAAAAAAAACAGGCACATGTGCAATAGCCTATTTGAACTATAAAACAGTGAGATGTCTATTGCAACTACAATATATACTATCATATATAAAAATTGGGTTATAATTTCTCTACATATCGAAAACAAAAAAGGATCCACCAACAAGGATTAAGATGATACTCTTATACTAGAATCACAATATATAAATATTTCATAAAAGAAATTATATATAAAAAAATAATCTAAACATGTACTTAAAAAAAATCCAAACAGGAGTAAACATAAGAAATTATAACAAAATGATTAAAATATATACAAAAATTACTTTATTTGAAATTTTTTTTTTAGGGTAATTGCCCGTTTAACTTATAGTAGGGGCACTACTTTTGTCTCTATTAGTAGTGTCGTCATCATTTTTGGTACGTGAATAAATTATAATCAAATTTTTTTTATATATGATGGTGTACATTGATTGTAGTTATAGTATGTTATATTATTTATAATATAATGTTTAGATTAAATAAATTTGACAAAGTGTGTCACATATTGTAACATAATATATATGAGAGTTACACTTTTGGATAGTGTGAATATCCAAATATGTAACATATTTGGGGTTACAAAAATAATTACAAATTTATAACTCCCAAATATTACCCAATAATGTGTAGATTTGATGTTACACATTTTGATTTGAAGTTGTCAAAGTTATAAGTCATATGACTGTTGGAGACATGATTTGAACCCCCATAAAGTGTTTGGAGGTTACAAAGTCATGTGGGAAGAGTATAGAATCGTTTGGAAAAATTGCACAAAAAGTGTGTGCTAAAAATGAGCTGTGGCCGCGGCCTGGGGAACGGAGGCTCATGGCAGCGGCCAAGAATAGCTCTGGCAGCAGCCAGGAATAACTTTAGCCGAGGCAAGTGAGGCTGATAGCCAAAGCCATTTTTTTTCCACTTTGAATGGTTCTAACAACTCATGTAACTCCCAAAACTCATTTTTAATTCCATAAAAATTCAATTAAACATTGGTAACAACCATGGGGGTTGGTGGAATTTGAAATTCAAAGGGTGTTTCAAAACTCTATAAATATGTGCATATTGCTCACTTGTAAGACACACCAATTTCTATTCACTAAAGCATTTGGATAGGAATTCACCATAGAGGCTTGTTTATTCTAGAAAGTTATTTCATTTGTGAGAGTTCCCTTAGTTTTTGAGATAGGGGGAAATAAACTTTTGGACAAAGGTTGTAAACCTTGTTCAAGTTGGTGATCTCCAAACTCTTTACTTTGGTTGTGTGAGTGAGAGTGTTTCTTTTATTCTTGTTCTTCCTTTTCTTCTATTGTTTTTTCATCTCTTCTTTGTCTATTTACATATTTAGTTGTATCTTTATGCTATAGAGTTGTTTTTCTATCTTCATCTTTTAGTTTATTTGTATCTATTGTCTAGAGTTGTATTCTCTATTATTTCTTTCATCTATTATTTTCTATATTTACTTGTACCTTTTGTTATAGAGTTGTATTCTTATTTAATCAATCAATTTTTTTTTTTAATATTTTGCTTAGAGTTGTAAGAGTTTTACATCTTTCCATTGAGACAATTTAAATATCTCTAACATTCAAAAGCTTATAGGCTATTAGACCTAGAGCCTAATATTGTGATATAATCTAGGGAAGTTGAATTCATTGAGAACATGTTATGTGACAACAATTCTCAAGCTTCAAACTCTCTAAAGGAGAATTTTTTATATGAGAACAATTCTCAAGCATCTACTTCCAAAAATAATTCTCAAGAGGAGAACTCTCAAAGGAATGTAGAGCAACCCATTGAACTTAAAAGAAGCCAAAGGGTTAGAAAATAAAAAAATCTAGGATTAGATGAGATAGATTCTCAATGAATTTCATTCTACATGGTAGAAGGAAATAGAGAAGAAGTCATTAGGAAAATTCCAATTGTACTTCTCGTTGAGGTGATCCTAAGACTTATAGAGAAGTCATGCAATCTAGAGATAGTGCATTTTGGAAAGAAGTCATCAATGATGAGATGAATTCCATTCTTTCCAATAACACTTGGGAATTGGTAGACCTCCCACTGAGGTCTAAGCCAATTGGGTGTAAGTGGGTATTTAGGAGAAAATACCACAGTGACGACACTATCCAAACCTTTAAAGCTAGATTAGTAGCTAAAGGGTTTAGGCAAAAGGAGGATATTGATTATTTCGATACCTATGCGCTTGTTTCAAGAACAACTTCTATAATAATTTTGTTCGCTTTGACTTCTATACACAACTTATATGTTTATCAAATGGATGTGAAGAGGTCATTTTTTAATGGTAACCTCAATGAGGAAGTCTATATAGAACAATCCGAAGGGTTTATCCTACCAAAGTATGAACATAAAGTGTGTAGACTTGTAAAATCCTTATATGGATTGAAATAAGCTCCAAAGCAATGGCATGAGAAATTCGATCGAGCCATCATGTCGAATGGGTTTAGACATAACAATGGAGACAAGTGTTTGTATTCTGAAACTTGTATGGGATATGTGATCATTGTTGTCTATATGTGGATGACATGATTATCTTAAGTGATAACATGAAAGGGATAGTACAAACGAAGATGTTTCTATCATCAACCTTCAAGATGAAAGATCTTGGAGAAGTTGATACCATACTTGGTATCAAAGTGAAGAAAAATAGTGGGGGTTTTGTGTTGGGGCAAGCCCACTATATCGAGAAAGTATTGAACAAATTTAACCATCTCAAAGTTAAAGATGTCAATACTTCATTCGACCATAGTGTAAAACTAGAGAAGAATGAAGGAAGAGCGATAACTTAATTAGAGTATGCAAGTGCTACAGGGAGTCTTATGTACGCCGCTTAGTGTACTAGACCTGATATAACTTTTGCGGTAACTAAACTTAGTAGGTTTACAAGTAATCCAAGTATGGATCACTCGACGGCTATTGGAAGAGTCCTAGGTTATCTTAAGAAAACCAAAGGACTAAGCCATCACTACTCCAAATTTCTTTCAATCTTAGAAGGGTATACGGATGCAAGTTAGATTTCCAATCTAGGGGAAACTTGTCCACCACTGGCTGGGTATTTACACTTGGTGGGGGTATAATTTCTTGGGGTTCCAAGAAACAAACCTGTATATCTCATTCTACTATAGAAGCAGAGTTCATAGCTCTAGCTGCTACCGGCAAAGATGCCAAATGGTTTAGGGATATTTTGATAGAGATACCCCTATTCAAAGAGAATGTATCCACTATGTCGATACATTGTGATAGCCAAGCAACATTGGCTAGAGCATACACTGGAGTGTATAATGGGAAGTCTAGACACATTAGTCCAAGACACAAATATGTAAGATAATTAATTCAAAGATGAGTCATCTTAATATCCTATGTGAGAACAAGTGAAAACTTGACTGATCCATTTACTAAGCCACTAACGAGAGATTTAGTGGCTACCTCATCTCGAGGGATGAGACTTAAACTCTCTAAAGAGATTCATGATTGATGGTAACTTATCTTAATACTAGTTACTTAACTAGTGTTAGATTCAATAGGTAATAATAAGTCAATTAGGTGAATATTAGTTGTACTCAAAATAGTCCCATATGAGATATGAGTATTTGTGAGTTACCTATTTGAGGGTTAAAACCGAGATATTTTTTTTAATAAAACTCAGTCTTGAGAAGACAAGTATTTTATGGTAACAAAATACTGTAAGAGTTCTACCTATATGGACCTAGGGGTGGTGCTGCCTCTCATGAAAATTGAGAGTATTCTCAAGAACGTCCATGAATGGAAAGTGCACATAGCCATTAATGGTGCAAAGCGAGACAAAGAGGTCTCAATTGAACATAGCAAATGTGTGTGTTTTATCACCAATTTGTTATTATGGAAAGTTGGTTCAATGCCTAGTGCAACCAAATTTTCAACAAATCTTGTTATAATTACACTATAGTAAAGTTCAAGTTGAAGAACACTTTACTTTATGCACCAATGCAATTACTTCTATATGAGAGAGTTATTATTTAATCAAGTGGGGGAAATGTTATATTTTAAATATAATGTTGATTGATTAAATAAGTGTTATAATAGTGAACTATTTGATCTAGTGGGGGAATGTTATATTACTTATAATATAATATTTAGATTAAATAAATGTGACAAAGTTTGCACATATTGTAACATAATATATATGAGAGTTACATTTTTGGATAGTGTGAATATCCAAATGTGTTACATATTGGGGTTACAAAAATAATTACAAATTTGTAACTCCCAAATATTACCCAATAATGTGTAGATTTGATGTTACACATTTTGATTTGAATTTTTCAAAGTTATAAGTGATATGGTTGTTGGAGACATGATTTTAACCCCCATAATATGTTTGGAGGTTACAAAGTCATGTGGGAATAGTATAGAACCGTTTGGAAAAATTGCACAAAATTGTGTGCTTAAAATGAGCTTTGGTAGGGAACAGAGGCTCCGCGACCAGTGAGGTTAACAGCCAAAGCCATTTTTCATTTCCACTCTGAACGGTTCTAACAACTCATGTAACTCCCAAAACTCATTTTTAATTCCATAAAAATCCAATTAAAAATTGGTAACAACTATGAGGGTTAGTGAAATTTAAAATTCAAAAGGTGTCTCAAAACACTATAAATAGGAGTCTATTGCTCACTTGTAAGACACACCAATATCTATCCACTAGAGCACTTGGCTAGAAATTCACCATAGTGGCTTGTTTATTCCAGAATGTTATTTCATTTGTGAGAGTTCCCTTAGTGCTTGAGATAGGGGGAAATAAATTTTTGGACAAAGGTTGTAAACCTTGTTCAAGTTGGTAATCCCCAAACTCTTCACTTTGGTTGTGTGAGTGAGAGTGTTTCTTTTATTCTTGTTCTTCCTTTTCTTCTATTGCTTTTTCATCTTTTCTTTGTCTATTTACATATTTAATTGTATCTTTTATGTTATAGAGTTGTTTTTCCATTTTCATCTTTTGTTCTTCATCTTTTAGTTTATTGTATCTATTGTCTAGAGTTGTATTCTCTATTATTTTCTATATTTACTTGTACCTTTTGTTATAGAGTTGTAATCTTATTTAATCAATCAATTTGTTTTTTGTATTATTTTGCTTAGAGTTGTAAGAGTTTTACATATTTCCATGGAGACAATTTAAATATCTCTAACATAGTAGGCATCCCACAATTTTTAGGAAATTCCAAATTAATTTACAGTGCCGAAAAACATAATTCAAAATAGGTAGTTGCAAGTAGATAAAAAAAATGCACTCTTACAATTGATTGTTTGAACCATATTTTCAGCACCGTAAATTATTCGGAATTTTTTTAAATTTGGTGGAATGCCTACTATAACTACAATGTACACCATCATATAAAAAAAATTAAACTGTAATTTCTTTACATGCTGAAAACAGAAATATCCTATTGGTAGGGACAAAAGTAGCACCCTTACTATAAAATTCTTTTTAAATATATACATGTATATCTTCTTTGAGAGAATTGATTTTACTTATAAATTTAATAAATTTCATCATTAATAATTTTTTGATACTAAATCTAGTAATTATAATATTTTAATGAAGTATAATATCAAATACATAAATTATAATTTGATACATAAATTGTGTATGATTTAGTTAAGAGACAAAATTTGAAACCATATTCAAAGACAAAGTCAGATTTGTAGACTTTTGTATGTAGGGGACTTAAAAAGAATTTCTTCATTTTTACAGGGTTATCTTAAAATTATTTTATGTATTATTAAAAAAAAAATAGAAGACCCTTTCACGACATCACCCCTTCACTATGGTTTGCCTTACCACTTTAGAAATAACTTTAACACTAATTTTGCCAATATAAAGCAACTTAGCAAAGGCGGTTGAAATGGAGGCAAAATAAACTAGGCTTATCTATGGATGAGACTAGAACTCACTTTAGTGGAAGTGGCACCAAAAAGATTTTTTCTTTCTTTCTTGAACATTAAACACGTGGGAAAAGAAATAAGAAAAAGTACTTAATTTTAATGCATAAATAAATTGTAAATAATTTGGGGAAAACAGTGACCAAAGTGGCCCTTCAAATAATAGTTAAGAAGGTTTGGCCGGTGACAAATTCCCTAGCCAAATTCAAGTGTGTTACATTGAAGTTTTTTTAAGGAGTATTATTATAGGACATCTCTTGATATAATATGAAATCGATGTAATTTAATATAGGGTTTATATATTCTAATAAAAAAATAAAAATTTAGATAAATAGGATCAAATATTAAATTATGTTAAATTAGACTAATTACTGTATGTCACATCAAATAAGAGTATTTGTGGTGTGAATAATGCTGTTTGAATAAAAATAGAAGTATTTTTGTAGCTGAACAAAAATAAAAGATTTTATACAAAAATATCCTTAAGTACCGAAAAAAACACGGCCCAAATCAGATTTCAGGCCCATTTATCATCACTACCAAATGAGATAATGAGTCTAATTTATAGGGTAAAATAGTAAATTGTGACTTGTTGGTTAAGTTGTGACTTTTCTCTTTCTTACAAAACTACGTACAAACTTTCTTCAGTTATTATCCAGTTGCCAAATGCTTTTTACATCATTCTTCCTTGCTATTTTTGTTTTTGTTTGGAAATTTCATATTATAAGCATAATAACTTAGTGAAATTTTTTAATATGTCAATATAAGTTATTATCCCAAATATATGACAATTTTAATTTTTTAGACAAAAATACCCCTAACATTCAAATACTCATTTTCTCTCTCAATCCAAAATTTCTCTCCTTAACATCTTTTATTCTCTCACTCTCTCCGACATTCTAATCTTGTAGATCTCGAAAAAATATCAAAATTAAAAAAAAAAAATCTGAAACCGACATTTGAGTACAAAAATATAAACCTCTAAAGTTTTCGTCAAATTTCAGTGCAGAGCATCGAAAAAACATAGTTTTGGACAAAAATCAAATTTTCATGATTGCATCGAAACATCATCGATGCACCATTGATTTTGCATCGAAATACCATTGATTTGGCATTGAAACACCATTGATTTTGTATCGAAAAGTCATTATTTTGGCCAAAAAACAAGTTTTCATGATTGCATTGCAACAACATCGAAATACCATCGATTTTGCTGGAAAATTCAGGGGTTTGGGCTGGAATCTTGAGGGATACTTTAGTGGTAATTTGGAGGTTCAAAAGGGAATTTAGGTAAGCATTTAATTTTAGTTTAGCTGGCTGAATTTTGTGGTTTTTGCTGGGTTCTAAGGATTTTTGGGTCTTGATTTTGAAGATCAATTTGAGGCTAAGGATTTGGGTTAGCTCAGTGATAGCTAAGGGAATCAACCAGGAGTTGAGGTAAGCTTCGAATTATATTCTTGATCATTAAACTCTATGTTTTCTTTGACTGGTTTGAGTGTTCTTGAGCTTGTGGGTTCAAAGATTGAAATGTTGTTTCGATGAGTTTCTAGACTAGATTTCTGCTGGGTTTTGCTGCTGGAAGCATGTTAGAGAGTTGTGATAATTGAGTTGTATTATTGGGATGGTTTAGGGTGGATTTGGGTGAGGTTTGAATGTTAAAAATAGTGGTTTTTCTGGGTTCGCGGGGCTGGGCCGCGGCTCTGTTCTAGAGTGTCGCGGCCCTTTGGAGCAAGAAAGAGCTAGGAGGGCTCTGAGATGAGGGAGCGCCGCGGCGCCACAGGGCAGGGTCGCGGCGTGTGTCTGTGATCAGAGAGGCCTAGCCTCTATTTTAGGGGGCGGGCCGCGGCGCAGGTTCTTAGGGCCACGACCCTTAAGGGCATTTTTGGCCTTTTGGAGTTTTTAAGCGTGGGAACCTAATCTAGGGTGCTGGGGATCGATCCCACTACCGTGTTTGGTGGAATTCAATGTTGCGGGGATTAGAACTCTATCCGAAAACCCTTATACAATTATTGATGGAATCCTTTATCATGGTTTTGACTAGGTTTACGCTTGGGCTCGGGGCAAGATCGTGCTCGGGGGTCGTCTTTCCTAATTAAAGCACTTGGAATTAAATGTAAGAAAACTGCACCTGTTATGTGGATAGGATGGGACTAAGTGTTTCCTCATATTTGTATGCATTGTTATATGATTGTGATAAACCATGTGAGTATGTTGGGACTAAGAGTTTCCTATAATTGTATGAATGTCATGAGGTGGTATTATGCCACGGGGACATGTGATAAACGACCTAAGGGTGCCGGAATCAACACTTGCGCACAGGGTGCAGCTCAGTCACTGGTTGCTGAGGATAGCTTAATAATCACTGAGCTTGGCTAAGCTGGCCGGAGTCAGTGGGGTGAACACTGGGCTTGGCCTAAGTGAGCCAAAGACAGTGGAATAAATAGAGGGTGCGGCCTACGGGCATTAACCCTAGTTGTTGCTTGACTTGTATTCCATTGTTAAATGTTGTGTATGATATGTTGAGTATCTGGAACTAGATCATTGGTTATTGGTTGATATCCTGGATTGAATGAATGCTATGACCTACTGGGTAATTGATTAATGTCTTGTAAATTATTTGGTTATGCTCTATGAATTACTTAGCTGCTAATACTGATTATGTTATGATATTGTGTTTTCTTGTTGAGCCTCGGCTCACGGGTGCTACGTGGTGCAGGTAAAGGCAAGGGTAAGATGAGTTGACCATGAGTTGGAGAGCTCTGGGGGCGAGATGTACATTGTCAGCTGCTCGGCTGCCACGGTCGAGGGTTTGTACGAGGACTAAACCTAAAACGTGTATTTTTCCATTAGAGTGGCTTGGTTATTTACTTGTTTTGGAAATTTTGTAAGATTTGGGATCCCAGGTACCAAATATTTGTCTTAATGAAAACTATTCGTTTATAACCAAAATCTTTTAAACCTAACCGGTTTGTGTCGTCAGATTCACATTTTTAATAAAATGACTTGATTAGCAAGTCTTGCACTATTTCAAATACACAGTGTAACGGTCTTGGTTATCCAGGGCGTTACACCTATCATCTGTGTAACCAGCTTTAGAACTGGCCCAGGGTACCTGGCGCTTAACATTCCACAACCATTGGGTCAGACAAGCGTATAATGTGCTCATGATTAGGCCTAACCACAATGACCAGCACTTAATGTGCTATTGCCACCCTTGACTTATAAGTGAATGATTTCGACCAACACTCAGCTCTATTGCCGTTCTTGACTCATGAGTCAAGCCTTTCTCAATCAGATAATGCAAACATACATACATTATATAACGATTATTTAGATACAGAGCATTCTACATGCTTAATCAAACAATTACAAGCATAATAATAATCATGCTCATTTACGGGTGCCCAAGCCTTAATAAAATCTGTATTCAACAACAGGGCCAAGCCCTAATCCCATACATCACGTATTGGGTGCAGTTTTCTTACCTTTGGTCCGAGTGCAACCACTTAGGCAAGCAAGCATGACTCACGAGTACGATCCTCTCCCGAGGCCTAGCGGTAACCTATTCACAGCCCACAAATAACATTCTCATTACTATCTGATTCCATAATTGAACCCCGGGACCAATCCCGTGCTCTTGGGACCTCCAATACCCCTATACGGGGTGGTGAAATCGTCCTCCGAGCCCCTGGGCTTTTTCCCTAAAAATGCAAAATTAAGGCCCCTGAAAATGGCCTAGCACCGCGACACAGCCTTATAGGTGTCGTGGCACCTAGCCAGGGCCCCCTGCCTTGGAACATCTTACCGCCGCGACTTGGAAGAACAGCGCTGCGGCGCCCTTACGTGAACCTAGAAAGACTAGGTTTTTCCACCATTTTCCTCAAGCCAAAACTCCCAAATCTCATCCAAACTTGTACCAAGATCCCAAATGAGTCAAAAACCCTAAACAACACATCATAAGCAGTACAAACACCTCAAAAACCAAATCCAATCTCTAACCCAAATCAAAACCCAGGCCTTGGTTTAAAACTCTGCTAAACTTGAACCATGGCAGAAATTCACTAGTAAACAAAGTATAATCTTACCTCACTGAAGAACCACACCCTTTAAGCTGCTGCTAGTGTAATGCCCCAAATTTCCTAATAAAGTTTAGGACCTTGATTAGGAGGTCGAGAGGGCCATAATTGATTTATTATAGTATTTAATGATTATATGCATGTTTATGTGAGTTATATTATTATATGATGGTGAAAGCATGCATATGGGCTCATATGTTAACTGTGAGGGTATTTTGGTAATTTGGCCACTGTGGGTGTAATTGTATATTTTGGGTGCATGACTGTGATTAATTAGTATAGCCACAATATAAGGTGGATTGGTTCGAGCTAATCGACATGAGACGATCATGGGGTGTAAGTGTTCGGTCTGGTCATAATGGGTTTAAGTTCGGGGCTCGGGGTGAGTCTCGGGGTGATATCAATGGTTAGAGCGTTACCGGAGATTTTAGGGTAACGGGATATGAATTATTGGAATTTGAGGGTATTGAGATTAGCGGGAATTGGAAAGCGTTAGTTATGATTAACGAGATAGGTGGAAAGTACCAATTTTACCCTTAGAATAGTTTGGGAAGCTTTTGATGGCTTAAGGGTATTTTGGTCATTTGGGGTTTTGGCTATATATAACTTAGGAGGGCTGTAGAAGAATAGAATAAAACAGAGCCATTCCTTCTCCCTTCCCGTACACAATTTCCTCCATTATCTCCCTTGGTGTTCTTGAGGCCATCTTGAGGTTTTGAGCTAGGAATTCAAAGGGCTGAAGTTGTGGACCTAGTTTAGCTATTAAGGAAGGTTCAAACTGGTTTCAAGGTGACCGCTAAAGGCCTAAAAGTTGATCGTTCTCAAGGGTCGTTCTTTTAATCGTTCTAGCTCGACTTTGAGGTAAGAAAACTGCACCCTGTGTATATGTGACATGCATGGCTATTATGATGCATGTTGGTTGATTTATGGGTATGCCATGCATGGTTATTATTGATGCACGTTGGTTGATTATTATGTATGACATGCATGGCTATTCTTGATGCATGTTGGTTGACTAATAAACGTGACATGCATGGCTGTTATTGGTGCATGTTAGATTGCTGGATATATTGCATATGATGCTTGAGAAACATGTGATTAGGACATGCTTTGTATACTGGGTATGATATTGTTCAGAGCTTGAGCCTCTGTGGTTGTACATGGTCCTAATTGTACTGGTATCTGTTTAGTAAGCATGCTAAATACCTTGTTTATGGATATTGAACATGTGATATATGTTTGGTGGCATGGCTTACCTGTGTATGGCGCTGACTTATTAGTCAGAATCGACAATGGTGTCAGATCCGTCTGTGAAGCTGTGACTTATCAGTTAAGTTCACCACGGGCTGAGCACTGGTCGCGTTTTACCGACCCAAGGGTCAGAACTGGCAGTGCGTTGTGAACGCCGGGCCGATTAAAGATTAGATCTAATCAAGGCCGGCATTGAATGACTCATATGGGGTATTAATGCTGGACCGACCGGAAGGTCAATGAGAACTATAAGCGCTTGCCTGGTCTAAGACCAGATGATTTCAGCCAAGGTATATGATCCTGGTGACCGTTTGTCACATGGCTAAGGGACGTTGTCCATAGTTTCGACTCTAGAGTCGTGAGGAAGGTTATGTTGGTGACTAATCACCTTGCACCTGCCTAATCGAGCTTATGAAAGAATCACTTATCAGTTGAGCCCTGGTGACCCTATCATCACATGGCTAGAGGGAGCGATGCTCATTATTGTGACTTTTGGCTATTGTCACCTATCTGTATGGACCGTTGGTTCCGAATGGTTACTATGGTTATTGTTGATATCATATCATGTTATATTGTGTTTTCTTGCTGGGCTTTGGCTCACGGGTGCTACATGGTGCAGGTAAAGGCAAGAGGAAGCTGGACCAACCTTGAGTTGGAGAGCTTAGGTGATGACGTGTACATATGCAGCTGCTCGTCCGCCACGGCCGAGGTTTAAAGTGGAACTAGGGTTGAAGCCCGTTTTTGCCGCTTAGAACGACCTGTTGTAAATATTTTCTGTAATAAACTCTGAAACTTTATTTTCGGGATCCCAATGTATAAATTAGACGTTTTAGTGAAACGTTACATCTTAACCAACGTTTTTAATCCCTAAACCGCTAATCATACTTAGTTCACGTTTTTTGGCCAAATGACTCGGTTAGCGAGTTTAGCACTGTTTACAAGGCACACCGTAACGTTCCCTGGAGTTTGGGGCGTTACAGCTAGTCAATTCATAGGGTACTTCAAAGTGTGGTCTCAATCAATATACACACAAATATACAAATATGCCCTCAACGGGCCAAAATTACCAAAATGCCCTTCTAATAAGAAACGAGCCCACATGCATGCAAATACAATCATATAATAATACAACTCACATAATCATGCATATTATAACATAATAATACAACCTCCTGGCCCCCTAATCAAGACATTAAGCCATATTAGGAAGTTCGGGACGTTACAACTATCTTTTCCTTACAGGAATTTCGTCGTCAAAATTTTACCTGAGTAACTCGGGATACTGATTCATGCATATCTGACTCCAGCTCCCAGGTCGCTTCCTCGACCTTGCTGTTCCTCCATAATACCTTAACCAAAGGTATAGTCTTATTCCTCAGGACTGTATCCTTCCTGTCTAGTATATCGACTCACTGTTCCTCATAGGAGAGATCTGGCTGAAGCTCCAGATCCTCGTAACTCAACACACGAGTCACATCTGACACATATTTCTGAAATGTCGAAGCATGGAACACATTGTGTATGGCCAACAGTGCCGGAGGTAAGGCCAATCTATAGGCCACCTAACAGATCCTCTCCAGGATCTCAAATGGTCTTACAAATCTAGGGCTCAGCTTCCCTTTCTTCCCAAATCTCCTCACCCCTTTCTGTTTGACCCAAAACGGGTATGTTTTAAATATTTATACTCGCAAGCGCAC
Source organism: Humulus lupulus (assembly GCF_963169125.1). Lineage (NCBI taxonomy): Eukaryota > Viridiplantae > Streptophyta > Magnoliopsida > Rosales > Cannabaceae > Humulus > Humulus lupulus. Next base: position 168,630,150 of record NC_084801.1, on the reverse strand, counting down.
GAATCGTATTTATAGAATAGTGTTCGTGTAAGCACGAGGTCGAACCCAAAGGAGTTGTCTAAAATTGAAAAAGGAAACTATTTTAAACCAAAATTAATAAATTCTAACCTAGTTCCAAAGATTGATGGGATTTTTGTAACAATAAAAATAAAATAAAAGATAATAATAAAGAAATTAAAGACAATATATATAACATAAATTAATAATAGAAATGAAGATGGTAAAATAAGATTATTAAGGATTAAAATCCACAAAACATAAGTTCAATAATATTTATAAGTACATTGATTCCCAAGTTTTAATGATAGTTAAAATAAATCAAACTATTATTTTCTAAATAGGTTCAAAATTTTAAGCACAAATTATTTCTAAAAAGATAGGATTTTTCTTCACTTTTCAAAATTATAATTTCAAAGCATTTAGTGTAAATCAATCTAATGAAATAACAAATAAATCAATGAACATTATTTATAAAGCAAAACATAATATTTTTGTTCTAAGCATGGATGTGTACAATTTAATGACACATCTTACACAAAGAATATTATGATTTTGCACTAATGAAGACCAAAGTGTAAATATGTGCTAACAATCCAAAATACATGATATTTAAGATGAAAGAAGATATTTGAAGAAGAAAATTTCATAAACTTTGTTGCACAAAATGGGAAATCAACATACAAAATAAATACTATCTAGTTACAAATTGTTTCATCATCACCTTAATAATCTTAAAAAGATTAGAAACTCATAACTAGAATAGCAAATACACACTAAAAATTACAAACATGTATAGGAAAATTTGGAGGAGAAACCCCCAAATTTTTCCTCTAAAAATACATAGAAAATAACCAAAAAGAAAAAAAGATGAAGAGAATAGAGAGGTTTTGAAATGTGTAGAGTTTTTGGTATAGTAACCTCCTCTCCCCCCAAAATATGACACCCCAAATCCCTTATTTATAGCCAAAAATGAGGTATTAAAATAATCAATTTAAATTGATTAAATTAATTTAATTAATTATAATATGGCAATTATGGGTAAATTATAGGGTATAATAATTATGTTTTGGGATAAAATGTGTAGAAAGTAGGGTAAAAAGTAGCATTTTTGAATATAAAGGACAAGAGTACAAATTATGGGCTCAAGAAAAAAATGGCATGCATGGCAAAGTGGCTGGCTGATTTGTGGCAGGTGGGAGCTGTGAGTGAGCTGCAGCAGAAGGCAGAGGAGAAGGCAGGCCCATGGTTTGGGCTTGCAGGTGTCTTCGTGTAATGCCCTGGATAACCAAGACCGTTACACTGTGTGTTTAAAATAGTGCAAGACTTGCTAATCAAGTCATTCAGACAAAGTGTAGACTCTATACCATTATCAGAGTAGGAATAAAAAGATTTTGGTCACAAACAGGCTATTCTCATTAAAAATGACGGTTTAATACTTGGAGACTCAAAATAGGATTTAGATGTCTTAGTTACAATAAATTCTAGAAATTACAAATAGTTCAAGCCACTCTAATGGCAAAATATACATTTTAGGTTTCCGTTCCTGTACAATTTCTCGACCGTGGCGGCCGAGCAGCTGACGATGTACACCTCGCCCCCAGAGCTCTCCAACTCATGGTCGATTCAGCCTACCCTTGCCTTTACCTGCACCACGTAGCACCCGTGAGCCAAGGCCCAGCAAGAAAGCATAATAACATAGCAAAATCAGCAACACTTATCAAATATTTCACAAAGCTCAACCAAGAATTCAATATTTCATAACATTCATCCAAATAGTGATAACAGTTGTCATCTAGACAGTCAACCAACTATATCCATAACACAATATTCACATGTATAATCAGTAAGTTATCATATCCATCAAATAACATTCAGGGTTGGCGCCCTTAGTCTCTATTTAACACACTGTCTTCGGCTCATTAGGGCCGCCCCCAGTGTAATACTCACTGACTCAGGCCAACTTAACCGAGCTCAGTGACAAATAAGCTGCCTCAGCTCCCAGTGGCCGAGCCGCGACCCAGTGCGCAATATTGATTCCAACACCCTTAGGCCGGTAATCGCGTGTCCCATGGCATAATAACACCATCTCACGACATGATATACAAATGTAGGGAGCTCTTAGTCCCATCGTGTCCACCTGGTTAATCACATTCACATAACAATGCATACAAACATAGGGAACACTTAGTCCCAACCTATCCACATAATCAGGTGCAGCTTTCTTACCTTTGGCTTTCAAACGAGCTAGTTATAAGCGATGTTCCTTGAGCGCGATCCGATCCCCGAGCCCTAGCTTAGCACCTAGTCACAACCAAGATAAAGGTTACCATTAACAATCTTAAATGAGCTTCTAAACCAAGTTCTAGTCCTCGGAACATTGAACTTCACCAAATATGGTAAAAGACTCAACCCCGAGCACCCTAGGTTAAATTCCCAAGCCTAAATTCTCAAAATCCCGAAATCCCTTAAGCGCCGCGGCATGGGCTATCCATGCCGCGGCATGGCCCCTGACAGAACCCTCCATGGGCACAAAAATAGGTAAGGGCCGCGGCATTGCTTGGACCATGCCGCGGCCCGCCCTCCTTCCTCAGCATGCCACAACATCGAAGGGCCGCGGCTCACCAAGAACCATGCCGCGGCTCAACCCTTCGAACCCAGAAAAAACCACCATTTTCAATCTCTAAACCTCACCTAAAACCATCCTAAAGCCCCCAACTCAAAACCAATTAATAATAACAACATTATAATGATTTAGACAACACAACCCAACCAAAAATCCAGCCTAAGACTCACCAAAATCCCCACTCCAACTTCTGAAATTTCAAACCCACAAACTCAAAACCAGCCATGAAAACTCTCAAATTCAACCATCAAACTTCAAATTAATCCTTACCTCAGCTGTAGAATCGTTCTAGCATCCAACCAGCTTCAAGCCCTTCAACTCCTCAGGTTCATATCCCTTTATTCCATCCAAAACTCAAACTTAAAAGCTATCTCATTAAAACCCAGAAATTCACATCAGAAAACCTTCAAACTTACCTCAATTGACTGGCTTAATTCTGCTAGTTATTCAAGCTTCACCAAAGTCCCTAGCCCCAAGCTCCATCCTGAGCTTGCTCTAGAATTCCAGCTCCAAAACCCACAAGAAATGGTGAAGAGATGCCCCAGCCGAATGAGAGAGAGTGAGATAACTCTAAGTGTTCTGTTTTCCTTTCTTTCCTTCTTCTTTTCTTTTCCTTAAGTTTCTAAGTTTATCTACAACCTCCACTAACATCAAAAAGCAGAACATAGCCTAACCTTAAGTAAGCCAAATGACCACCTTGCCCTCCCAATAATAACTAAACCTTTAAACATTCTAAGGGCATTTTAGTCATTGTTCCCGATTCCCACTAATTCCTCAAGTGTCTTAAATATTTACCACTTAATTCCCGATACCTAACTAATCTCCAAATATATTTCTCGATGTTAAAAATAGACTCCAATATGCTCACTGAATTCCCGTTTATACCCCTAGGCTCACCCCGAGCCGGGTATAAATCCCCACCATGACTTTTTCGCTAATTTGCTCACTAGGATCGTCTCAAGTCGTAGATCACAGATATATCCACATAATAATGTGGTCTCAAATTTAGCTTACCAATATATACGCAAGTATGCAATTACGCTCTCAATGAGCCAAATTACCATATTACCCTCATAGCAGAGTATATAGTCCCATGCATGCCTTTATCATCATATAATAATATGACCCACATAATCATGCATATAATCATATAATAGCACAATAAATCAATTATGGCCCTCCCGGCCTCCTAATCAAGGTCCTAAACCTTATTAGGGAATTTGGGTCGTTACACTTTGGCCCAAATGGGCTGTTGGGCGTTGGAGGCAGGGCCGAAGGATGCATTGATGCTGGAGGGTTGAGTGCATATGTGAGGTGCTGAATGTTGTATTGATGACTGAAGCTTGGGTGACTTTGGTGGACACGTGGCAGCAGTGGGAGAGTTGAAGGTGGAGGCTGATGGAAATGCTCATGTCACGTTGGGGAGAAGGAAATGCTCATGTGAGATGCTTGGTGAAGCTTGGCATTGGGCCTTGTGCTGATGGGCCCAAATTGCTTGGGAAAATACCAATTTTCTTTGCTATTCTTCACAAAAATGCCATCTTTTTTCATCATTTTCATTGCTTTTCAAGAGCATAAATTCCCTACAAAATAAATATAAAATAAATCATAATACAATATTTTCAATTATAAAATAAATCAATTTAATTTTTTGAAAATATTAATTATAACTTAATTATATTTAACACTTAAGCTCGATAATATAACATTTTTTTACCACAATTTAAACTACAATAATTTAAATAATTAAACTACAATATATTACAACAAAATAACTATAAAAACACACAAAAATATATAAAATCAAAATAAACCTAATAAATTCAAAATTACTTAAAAACTTAATAAATCAATTAAAAACTCAAGAATTAAGCAACAATTAGCACATAAAAGATGGTAAAATAACTCTATTTTGTAGAGTTATCACTTTCCATGGTGAGAATCTAAAGAAGACATAGTCTCCCACTTGGAATTCCACGTTCCTACGTTTCAGATCAACATAACTTTTTTGCCTGCTTTGAGAAGCGAGCATCCGAGCTCTGATCTTCTCAATAGCCTCATTGGTCCTCTGAACTGCCTCAGGACCCAAATATTTCCTTTCTCCCGTCTCATCCCAATGAATAGGCGATCTATATTTCCTACCATACAACATCTCACAAGGAGCCATCCCAATGGTCGATTGATAGCTGTTATTGTAGGAAGACTCTATCAAAGGCAAATACTTACTCCAGGATCCTTCAAAGTTTAGGACACATGCTTGAACCATGTCCTCCAATATCTGTATCGTCCTCTCAGATTGTCCATATGTCTGAGGATGATAATCGTAATTAAACTTCAGTTGCATACCCATGGCCTTCTGCAAAATATCCCAAAACTTGGAAGTAAATTCGGGGTCCCGATCTAACGCGATCGACCTCGGAGCCCCATGAAGGCGCACTATCTCTCTCACATAGAGATATGCATATTGGTCAACTGTATATGTCATCCTCACTGGTAAGAAGTGAGCTGATTTGGTGTATCGATCCATGATAACCCACATCGAATCATGTTGACCCACAGTCCTGGGTAACCCCACCATGAAATCCATCATGATATCCTCCCATTTCCACTATGGGATGTCCAGAGGCTGTAATAGCCCTGCTAGTCTCTGATGCTCAGCCTTGACCTGTTGACATGTCAAGCACTTAGCCACATATTCTGTCACATCCCTCTTCATCCTGGGCCACCAATATAGCGATCTCACATCTTGATACATCTTCGTGGTGTTTGGATGCAAAGAGTAAGGACCATCGGAATACATATCCGACCTTTGTATCTCAACAAGCCCATAACTGACATTGTGTAGTCCCTAGCTAGGACGTCCCCTCTGATCCTCGTTAGCTGTGGATCACCCAACTGACCTTCCTTTATTCTCTCCAATAGTGTAGACTGTACCGTAATGTTGGCCAACTGGCCCACCAACAACTTTATTCCAGCTATGGTCATATCCTCTGCCAACTCCCTGGATATATTTCTCGCACTATATAGATATCCCAGACCCTTTCAACTTAAGGCATCTACAAACATGTTGGCCTTCCCAGGGTGATACAGGATTTCACAATCATAATCCTTTACCAAATCTAGTCAACGCCTCTGTCTCATGTTCATATCTTTCTGTGTGAAGAAGTACTTTAAGCTCTTGTGGTTAATGTATATCTCACACTTCTCCCCATAAAGGTAATGCTTCCATACCTTTAATGCAAAAACCACTACTGCCAACTCCAGATCTTGAGTGAGATATTTCTGTTCATACTCCTTCAACTAACGTGATGCATAGGCAATCACCTTCCCCGTCTGCATAAGAACACAACCCAAACCCTGTCCTGAGGCATCATAGTACAATAAAAACTTCTCCTGATATGTCGGAAGACTCGAAACTGGAGCTGTAATCAATTGCTGCTTCAGTTCCAGGAAGGTGTTCTCACACTTATCTGACCATGCAAACTTCTGATTCTTATGTGTCATTTCTGTCAATGAGGTAGCAATCCTTGAGAACCCTTCCATAAAACACCTATAATAACTTGCCAATCTAAGGAAACTCTTGATCTTTGAGGCGTTCCTTGGCCTTGGCTAATCTCTGACTGCCTCAATCTTTGCTGGGTCCACCTTGATCTCACCCCTACTAACAATGTGACCAAGAAAAGTCACCTGTGGTAACCAAAACTCATCTTTCCTGAACTTCGCAAACAGTCTGTGTTCCCTCAACCTCTGTAGAACCAACCTGAGATGCTGCTCATATTCTGCCTCCGACTAAGAATAGACCAAAATATCGTCGATGAAGACGATCACAAACTGATCTAGATAATCTTTGAACACCCTGTTCATCAAATCCATAAAAGCAGCTGGGGCTTTAGTCAAATCAAATAACATGACTAAGAACTCATAATGCTCATATTTGGTACTAAGGGCAGTCTTCGGTATATTTCCCTCCTTGATCCTCAGCTGGTGATAACTAGATCGAAGATCTATCTTTGAGAATACCATCTTACTCTACAACTGATCAAACATGTCATCTATCATTGGCAGAGGATACTTGTTCTTAATTGTTAACTTATTCAGTTCCCTGTAGTCAATGCACATCCTCAGAGAACCATCTTTCTTCTTTACAAAAAGGATTGGTGCACCGTCCGGTGAGAAACTGGGTCTAATAAAACCCTATTCTAACAGCTCATGCAACTGTACCTTTAGTTCTTTTAACTCTGCTAGGTCCATTCTTTACGGTGCCCTAGACACTGGTTTTGTCCCTGGTGCCAGTTCAATAACAAACTTTATCTCTCTTAGTGGCAGCAACCCTGGAAAATCTTTTGGAAACACATCTAGAAACTCACAGAATAATCTAGTCTCCTCTGGTCCCACTGACACGACCTGAGTGGTATCTACCACACTGGCTAGGAATCCTATGCAACCACCTTCCAATATATCTCTAGCCCTCAATACAGATATCATAGGTACGCGGGGTCCATGCACAGTGCCAACAAATACAAAAGGGTCCTCACCCTTAAGCTCAAAGGTTACCATCTTCCTCCTGCGGTCTATGGTTGCCCCATGCTTCACTAACCAGTCCATACCCAGAATCATATTGAAATCAGTCATAACCAACTCTATCAAATCAACTGAAAACTTGCTGCCCTCCACTGTCACTGGCAATGATATGACCTATCTCCTGGATACTACTAACTCCTCAGTGGGCAATAAGGTCCCGAACCACACAGCATAATAATCACATGGCATACACAGTCTATCAATAATCCTACTTGAAACAAAAGAGTGTGTAGCACCAAAATCAATCAAAACAATATAAGAGGTTCCAACACTAGAAAGCTGACCTGTCACTACTCAAGGACAAGCCTCAGCTTTCGCCTGTGTCAGTGCAAACACTCGAGCTGGGGTCGAGCTGTCCGCCTTTCTTGGTTCTTCCTTTCTTGCATTCGGGAAATATTTCTTTAAGTGGCCCACTATCTCGCACAAAAAGAAGACCTTTGCCCGACACTCTCCTATATGACGCCTCCTACATCTGGCGCACTTTGGAAAGGTCCTTCAGCCCTCATTGTTGCCCTGGTGACTTATTTGAATACCACGTGGTCTCTTGTTAGGGCCTGGAGCTGGAAAGGCATCTGGAGCCTTCCTTTTCTAATCATTGGGGCCTCCTCCCATACCTGAACCCATAAATGGAGGTCTCGTCCTCCTAATGTCTCTGTTGGTCGCGTTCTCGCACCAGAAATTGTTCTCTGCGCCCTCAGTAGTAGCCTTCTCTACCACATATGCATAAGTCATCACCCCTGTAACAGTGGTAATGCGAACATCCCAGGCCATCATAGGTTGTATCCCCTGAAGGAATCTTTCCTTCCTTATCCCATCAGTGGGCACCAAGTCTGTAGCAAACTCGCTAATCTATCAAACCTCAGTGCATACTCTGTCACTGACATATTCCCCTGAAGCAGTTTACTAAACTCTTCAGCTTTTACAGCCCTGATGGCATCATTGTAATACTTTTCATTGAACAGAGTTTTAAACTCTTCCCAATCCATGGTATTAACATTCCCTGTAATGCCCTGGTTACCCCAGAATAGTTACGGTGAACAGTGAACCGGAAATTTGACCCGCTACCCGGGTCCTTTGGTTAAAAACGTGATCTAAGTGTTATTATCAGGTTAAGGTGAAAAACCAGTAAAAAAGAAAGGATACATTTCATTAAGTATATAAACTGCTCATGAGCCATTCAAAATGTTTACAAGTTGTTTACAGTACAAAATGGTCACTACTGTTTCAAATTTACAATCCCTGTCGACCTAAGCGGCAAAAATAGGGTAAACCCCTAGTCCCTCTGAGAACTCCCTGACCGTGGTGGTCAAGCGGCCAAATATGTACACAACACCACCTAAGCTCTCCACTCAAGGTTGGGTGAGCTTCTCTTTCCCTTTACCTGCACCACATAGCACCCATGAGCCAAGGCCCAGCAAGAAAACACAATAAAGCATGATATAATATCAACAAAGATCATAATACTCATCCAGGACTAACAGTCCAAAACAGATAGGTGACAGTAGCAAAAGTCACAAAAGTGGGTACATCTCCCTTTAGCCATGTGACGATAGGGTCACCAGGGCTTAACTGATAAGTTATCCTTTCATAAGTTTGATCAGGACAGGTGTATGGTGAATAGTCACCAACATAACCTTCCTCATGACCATAGAGTCATAACCTTGGAACATCCTTCCCCAGCCATGTGACAACAATCACCGGGGCCTTATGCCCTAGCTCTGAGTACTAGTCTTAGACTAGCCAAGCGCTTATAAGTTCATCGACTTTAGGGTCGGTCCAGCATTAATGCCATAGAGCCATTCAATGCTGATATCGATTAGATCTAACCTTTACTCGACCCAGTGTTTAGAATGCTTATGCCGTTTCTGACCTTTAGGTCAGTGTCCCTAACTAATCAGTGCCATAAACAAGTAATCAACATTCACTAGCATTGATTATGCAATCCATGTCCACATTACCAACCAACGTGCCTCAATAACAAATCAAGCATGTCATATACATATACAGGGTGCAACTGTATTCATACACTGTTTTCTTACCTCTGGTTCGAGTGAAAATTATTATAAGAATGACCCCTGAGAACGATCAATCTTTTAATTCCTTGACGGTCACCTGGTCATAACCAAAATATAGGATTCATCAATGAAAACGATAACAAAGGGTTCCCAAACCAAAACCTAGCCTCTGAGACATCGAATCCTACTAAACCGGATAGTAGAATCGATCCCGAAGCCTAAGGCTTGAATCCCCAAGCTAAAAACACATTTCTGGCCAAAATTTCCCTTATGGGCCGCGGCTCACCCATCTGATAGGGCCATCTCCCTCACAAAAACAACCGTAGGCCGCTGCTCACCATAGCCATGCCGCGGCCCTTTACCAAAACCAGCAAGCACCAGCTTGCTTCCCCTGCGTTTTCCCTCGGAACCAAACCTTCAAATCATTTCCAAACCTCCTCCAAACACTCAATCCAACCCCTAAACATCATCTATATCAAACCCTCATCAAAACCCAAGTTAAACATCAATCAAACTTCCATCAATTCAACTATCCATCTAGAGAATTACAAACTAAAAACTCAAAGCTAAAACAGAGTAAAACCATAAACTAATGGCTAAAACTCACCTCAAATCTGAGATTAAACCTCCTTCAATAGCTGAACCAAGTCTGCAAACCCAGCTCCTTGATTTCCTAGCTTAATTCCTCAATTCAAGCTCAAAAACTCCAAAGAGGAAATGGAAGAGAATGATGCACGGGAAGGAGAAGAAAAACCCTATTTTTGTTCTGTTTTTCTACAGCAATCTAAAGGTCATATACATCCAAACCAAATGACCTAAATGCCCCTAGGTCATTAAAAGTTTCTAAAGCCTTCCCAAGGGTAGAATTGGTATTTTCCACCTATCTCGTTAATCATAATTAACGCTCTCCAATTCCCGCTAATCTCAATATTATCAAACACCAATAATTCATATCCCGTTACCCTATAATTCCCGGTAATGCTCTAATCTTTAAAAACACCCCGAGACTGACCCCGAGCCCCGAGCTTAAGCCTGTTATGACCAAACCGATAAATTATACTTAAAGATCGTCTCATGCCGAATAACTCAAACCAATCCACATTATAATGTGGCCTCACAATATATCATTGACATGCAAACAAATGTTATATTATTTTATAATATAATGTAATATTATATTATTTTATAACATAATGTTTTAGATTAAATAAATGTGACATAGAGTGTCACATATTGTAACATATAATAGAGAGTTACATTATTTGGATATATGTGAAATATCCAAACATGTAACATATTTGGTGTTACAAATTCATCACAAATTTGTAACTCCTAAATATCACCCATTATTGTGTAGATTTGTTGTTACACAATATTGAGATGAATTTCTTAAAGCCATATGAGAAATGGCTGATAGAGATGTGATTTTAACTCCCATATTGTGTATGAATGTTACAAAATCAAGTGGGAATAAATTGGAACGTTTTGGAAAAAACTGAAAAAATGTGTTACTGAAATTGACCTAGTGAGATTATTCCTAACATTCAAAAGCTTATCCCTTTTTGTTTCAATGGAAGGGGAGACAATCAAAATCATGAACCAAGACCTAGTGAGATTGGATAGGTTTGATGGATCCAATTTTACTAGGTGGCAAGACAAGGTGAGGTTTCTTTTAACCACTCTCAAAATCGCCTACATCCTTGAGTCTTCCTTGGCACCTCTAGCCGAGCCATCCGACAAAGACACTCCCGAGGAGGTGGAGAAGAGAAAGAAGAGGGAGGAGGACAATCTTCTTTGTAGGGGTCATATCCTCAACGCCCTATCCGATAGGCTCTATGACCTTTACACCGAGACCAAATCGGCCAAGGAGATATGGGATGCACTTGAGAAAAAGTTTAAGGCGGAAGAGGAAGGTACCAAAAAGTTTTTGATATCTCAATACTTCGATTTCAAATTTTTTGGTGATAAACCTATTCTTCCTCAAATTCATGAATTGCAAATTATTGTTAATAAATTGAAAGTGTTAAAGATTGAGCTTCCCGAGGCCTTTCAAGTTGGTGCTATAGTGGCTAAATTACCACCAACTTGGAAGAGCTATAGGAAAAGAATCCTTCATAAAAATGAGGATTATTCTTTGGAGGAGATCCAAAAACATATTCGAATCGAAGAGGAATCGATATGTAGAGATAAACTTGTGGAGGGGTCTAATGGAGAGACTTTCAAAGCAAATGCGGTGTCACAACCAAAACATCCCAAAAACAAAGGGAAAAAGGGTAATGAGAAACCTTTGGGTCCAAAAACCAACCCAAACAAGTTTAAGGGTGAGAAAGGTCCTTGCTTTGTGTGTGGGAAAAATGGTCACTATGCTAGAGAGTGTAGACATAGAAAAGACCAACAAGGACCTAAGGTGAACGCAACTCAAGAGGAAAACATAGTTGCTACCCTTAGTGAGGTGAATGCGGTCCAAGGCAAGGTGAAAGGGTGGTGGTATGACACATGTGCCACCATCCATGTCACCTATGACAAATCATTGTTCAAGACCTTTGAAGAGTCAAAGGGCAACCATGAGATACAAATGGGCAATGAGGGCAAATCCAAGGTACTTGGCAAAGGTACTATTGATGTCTACTTCACCTCCGGCAAGAAATTTACATTAGTGAATGTACTTTATGTTCCCGAAATGAGTAGAAACTTGGTAAGTGGTGATTTGCTTGGCAAGCCCGGCATTAAAGCCGTTTTTGAGTCCGGTAAACTTATACTTACCAAATCAAATGTATTTTTGGGAAAGGGGTACTCTTGTGAGGGTATGGTTAAATTGTGCACCAATGATGTAACTTTCAATGTTATCAATAAAAATGCTAATTCCGCCTATATTGTTGAGTATGATTCTTTATTTTTGTGGCATCTTAGACTATCGCATATAGGTTTTTCAACCATGAAAAGAGTAGTAAAATGTGGTATGATTGCATGCAATATTAAAAACTATGGTAAATGTGAAACATGTGTTAAGGCAAAAATGATTAAGAAACCATTTCCTAGTGTAGAAAGATCATCTAATTTACTAGATTTAATCCATAGTGATCTTTGTGAATTAAATGGTGTTTTAACTAGAGGTGGTAAAAGGTATTTTCTTACTTTTATAGATGATTTTATTAGATATACCTATGTATTTCTTTTAAAGCATAAAGATGAGACTTTTGATGCTTTTAAATTGTATAAATTAGAAGTTGAAAACCAACTAAATAAAAAGATTAAGGTGCTAAGAAGTGATAGAGGAGGAGAGTACTTCTCTAATGAATTCAATACATTTTGTGAAGAAAATGATATAATTCATGAGTGCACTGCACCTTATACACCACAACACAATGGTGTTGCTGAAAGGAAAAATAGGACTTATCTAGAGATGATAAATTCTATGTTGGTGTTTTCTAAGTTGAACTTCAACTTATGGGGTGAAGCGCTTTTAACCGCTTGTCACATTCTTAATCGAATGCCGATGAAGAAAAATGAGATATCTCCATATGAGTTATGGAAAGGAAGATGTTGACGCGGTTCTTCGGCAACAGATAATTAAGAGAAGAAGAGAAAGAGATTAGTACTTAAAAGTAGAACCGTCACAGATATGAAATCTTTGTGGAAAAAACTAGGTGACTCCAGACACGTTTTTAAGTGGTTCGAAGGTTCAAATCCTTCTACTCCACTAGTCAATATTATTGATCTTTTCTGGGTAATTGGTTTACAAAGTATATAGTTCTTACAAGACTATTTTTCCAACCCCTATCAACTCCCAGGGTCTCCATATTTATAGGAGAAGGCACCTGGAAGTTGGTAGGGAGGTCATCCCGTGACCTTACCATTTGTCATATCAAGTCTGTGATATTCATGATTAATCCCTAAACCTGACACACAAGTGTGGTCTAATCAGTATGGAAGGAGATAATGGGCCGCACGGCCCAACCCGTCCGTGGGTGTCTGAATACGCACGTTCCTGCTGCGTGTCCGAGAAGTCAGGGGGATATCAGACACGTGATGGCAGGATTATGCACGTTTATCTTGCGTGTTGACTTCCCACAGGGTCAGAGCTTCCTGAGAAGCTCGCTACCGGAGCAATCCATAACCCGAGCTGATCCGTCAGTGGTCGCCGGATGTTGTTCCCAGCTCCTGGTGCAACAAGTGGGAGCTGGAAACAGGATCCCCCTCGAGCTAGAAAGGGCCCGTCCTGAAAATAGAGCCTCTGGCCTGTGGGAGCCTCGGGCTAAATCATGTTTAGTCCGAAACTCGTCCTGCTAAACAGCCCGTGGGAAAACCAGGGCGTACATCTGCCCCCCAAGCTCCTGCTCGTGGTCCATGACGTCAGATATGGGAGACCACAGTAGGGGCTTTTAGACTTCTCCCACAACCCTTCGCATTCCATGCTTTTCGCATGCGTCTGATACGTGGAACGCCGTGGGTGGCGACGGTACACTCTACGAGAACCGCATTAAATGGCCTAGCCTACTGTCCAGCCGTCATTTCACATTTCGAGTGGAGGGTCTCCCAAGGGCCTTTTACACGTGATCCTTCCCGTGTATAAAAAGGGGTGGTCATCCCACGCACAGGCCACCTTACCATTCAAAACCTCTAAACTTTCCTTGTTTTCTCTGACCTTCCGAAGAACAAAACCCTCATTTCCATTGCTCTCATCTTCTTCGTTCACGAAGCTTAGGCGTACGAGTTCCTTCAAAACTTAGGAGACCATTGTGCCAACGAAGCTCCTACCAGCGCAGCAACCTCACTCACCATCTAACTATAAGTCTCCTGTCCTTGTTTATTTTTGAAAGCATGCCACTGTAGCTTAGGCAAAAATTTTTACTGTAGCCACATGCAGAGGTTTTCTGGGTCGCGCGGATATGGAGGGTGACGGCCCTTCTTAGATTAGGGCACACTTGCCATGGGACATCATCTTAGAATATGGTTTCCATGGTTCTTTCTTAGGAACAATTTCTGGGTAGGACCCTTAGGAATTTTGGGTGCAAAAACCGGGTAGCTTAGGGAATACGCCTTAAAAGCAGTTTTGCCATGCCTTGCTTGTTGAAACTTTCCCCCCAAGGCAATTTTTTACCCTGAGTCCTCTGACACACGAATTCTGAGTAATCTGGGATCTGTTGGGGGCATAGGCGCGTGTTCCTTGGAACGCGTGGCACCACTCTCCACGGGCTGGGCTTACCCCAGCTCGTGTACTTAATACTTGCTTCACTCTCCTGCTTGGGTCGCCTTTTCTAAAGTGTTTTCTTTTGTTCGATAGGCGACCAGATGGCTCCAAAGAGAAATCTGCCACAGAAGAATGTGGGAAGTTCGTCCTCCCAGCAGGATAAAGGAAAGGCGGTGGTGACCAGCTCGCCAATTCCTCACTTTGGGCCAGCGGTGGAGAAGCAAGCCGAGGTGGCTCCTGACGCGTTTTTCGAGGTGGAGAGAATCGTCTTGAAGATAACCAGCCAGGCAAAGATCACCAAAGTCTTCCTCAACCACAACATTCCTCTGGGGAAGACCTCCGTGATCGCCCGACCTGCTGCGGATGGGGAGCGGAGCTGCACGCCGCTCGACGAGTCGTTCGCGGCCTGGAGCGGGGAGCACTTCAAGGCAGGGGCCTTCCTCCCCCTGGATCAGTATTTTGCTGATTTTCTGAACTATGTGGGGTTGGCCCCATTTCAGCTCCCCCCCAATTCATACCGTCTGCTTGCGGGACTGAGGTATTTGTTCCAAAAGCATGAGTGGGAGGTCCCCACTCCTGCTGATATTCTATATTTCTTCTGCCTCAAAGCCAGCCCGGACCAGCGGGGGCGAGGTGACGGGTTCTATTACTTAACCCGCTTCCCTAACACAGCAGCAGTGATCGACCTGCCGAGTCATCCAAACGACTTCAAAGACCAGTTTTTTATGTCAACTCGGTTCCGAAACTGCGATCATCACTATTTCAACCGTCCTCGTAAGTGATCCTTGATTTAGCTCGCCATTTAACGGTTATCTTATTTTAGCTCGTCCCTTATTCCACTTCTGACTTCAACCAACCTTGCAGCCATCTACTCGAGGACCGAAAAGTCTGTGACCCTCGGGGGTCAATACGATACACTGGCGAACTTGCCCCCCAGTGAGAAAGACTACCGCATGCTCGTGACGGACGAGACGATGATATTTTGCAAGCTGATTTTCCCAAATCAGACTTTGAATTTGAAAAGGCCCCGGGGGCCTCCCCCAGCTCGCGACAACAGACCGATTGTCACGGAGGAGGTCGCAGACGACGAAGGCGAGGAAGAAGGTGAGGAAGTTCCTCTGGTGAGGAACAGGAAGAGGACCTTGGAGGTCGCCCAGGGGATGAGCGAGGAGAGGGCCCAATCCGGAGCAGCCGCGGGTCCTTCCGGTCAAGGTAACTCTTACTTATTTAAGAACGTAGATAGGGCCACTGCAGACCCCCGGCTGGTTAGGTTCAACCCTAGGCAGCTCGTCCATCGTCACCCAAGGAATTCGGACCTGGACACGCTCCTGCTCCACTGCGTTGACCAGCTCGTGCTGGACAACCAAGAGAGTCGGCCTAAGGGTACCGTAGTAGTAGATAATACCCTAGCCTTTAGGTCGGTCATTTTTGAGGAGTACGGGACCAATTTACGCACGTGGCCTGCTCTCCAGAGGGGCATCTATGCTCCGGGGATTAGGCAGTACGGAGAAGAGTCCAGCCCCGATTCAGAAACGGACCTAGAACCTTCGCCAGTTCGCGAGATAATCGTCCTAGGCTCTTCCAGCTCGGGGGGTAGGGTTCCCTTAGTATTTGCTTTCTTATTGCCTTTGGACCTTTTGTCTTTATTTCTGCATGATTGCTAATAACCATGTTTTTTGTTCTTGGCAGAAGAGATGTCTCAGCCCGGGAATAGTCTGCGGGGCGTTGTGTTCGGTGGGAATCCCCCAGCAGGGCCGAGGTTAAAGAGGCTTCGCGAGTCCAAGAGCTCGGCCGGGGCCTCCACCAAATCCCCGGCTAAGGAGACGGAGAAAGCCCCGCCATCCCAGGTCGCGGGGGCGAACCTCCCTGTCGCCAGGACAGGGCTCATGCACCCGCCACCCCAACGATCTCCACTGGCCGCTCAGAACGGGGTAATAGAGGTCGGGAATCTGGCCGCGGCAGCCCCGGACGTGCGTATCCCGGTCGACCCCCGGGCTCTGGAGAAGATGCCCGAAGCATTCCGGGGGACGGTGTATGAGTCGGCTAGCTACGCCGTCAGCCACTATTACAACATCAGGGAGAAGGAGCTCCGGGCCATCGAAACAACAAGCCCGGTCCGAGTTATAGAGTCTGCGATGGACATGACCTTAACGGTAAAGTGCCCCTTTCTTTTAAGGCTTTAACACTCACACGCCGCCTTTTTCCTTCCAGTTTGCTAATTTATCATTCTTTTCTTGCAGGGCATGGCTGCCGCCTATAGAGGCATTGTTAGGACCAAGGCCCAGCTCGAGGGTTTGGAAGCTGACCGCCAGACCGCCCTCCGGGAGTCTCAGGAGGCAAGAGACGCTCTGGCGGCCTCTAAAGCCGAGCTAGAGAAGATCCGCTCGGAGAACCAAGAGCTTAAACACTCCCTGGCCGCATCCGAGCTAGAGAAGCTTCGCTCCGAGAACCTAGAGCTTAAAAACTCCTTGGCCGCATCGCGGACAGATCTTGAGGCGGCGAAGGCCGAAGTCCAGGCCTCCCAGGCCGCCCTGAAAGACGAGCGGGTCGTGTCGGAGCAGTCCTTACAGGACCTGTTCTATCACTGCTGGTCCCACAATCCGGACGCGGACTTTTCCTTCATGCCGCCGGACCTCTGGGCATTCTTGTTGCCGCAGCTTCAAGCCCGCCTGAATAAGGAGGCTTCTCCATCGGAGACTGGAGAGGCCTCTGCCGCGGCGGAGCAGGGCGAGACCGCGACCTCCAAAGGGCCAGCTGATGGGGCTTAGGACGCTTCTCGTTTACGTATTTTGAACACTTTTTTATTGTAATTCTCTTTTTTATGTGAGGCGTTTCCGCCTCGAGACAATTTGCTCAACCAGTTTTACATATATATTTTTATGCATTTGGTCAGAATTCATCTCTTTATTTTTATGAACTTAGTTCGAGTTAACTTTATCCGTATCCCGGGCTCTTTAAAGAATAACCACGGTCAACAAATTTTTGTTAACTTCTAAGTTTTATGACCTGGTTAAGACCAGGAACTTATTTTGAAAAAACTTAGATCGCGTCAACTTTTATCCGTATCCCGGGCTCTTTTAAAGAAGAACCACGGTCAACAAATTTTTGTTAACTTCTAAGTTTTATGACCTGGTTAAGACCAGGAACTTATTTTGAAAAAACTTAGATCGCGTCAACTTTTATCCGTATCCCGGGCTCTTTTAAAGAAGAACCACGGTCAACAAATTTTTGTTAACTTCTAAGTTTTATGACCTGGTTAAGACCAGGAACTTATTTTGAAAAAACTTAGATCGCGTCAACTTTTATCCGTATCCCGGGCTCTTTTAAAGAAGAACCACGGTCAACAAATTTTTGTTAACTTCTAAGTTTTCTGACCTGGTTAAGACCAGGAACTTATTTTGAAAAAACTTAGTTCGCGTCAACTTTCATCCGTATCCCGAGCTCTTTTAAAGAAGAACCACAGTCAACAAATTTTAGTTAACTACTTCTAAGTTTTCTGACCTGGTTAAGACCAGGATAGGACTTAGTTTGTGATAACTCTTATCCGTAGATAAAAATTAACACCTAAGTCGTTAAGGAGACCTGGATATATCCAGGTACCATATGCCCCCCAAGTAACTGGGAAAGGGTCTTTCGTTGTTACTTTAAAATTACACTTGCAAATAACGAGAAACATTTGATTTTTATTTATACATGGAAGGTGACCTTCTAGGTCTTACAAATGTTCATTGATAATATTTCTTTAGGTGGATAGCATTCCAAGTCCGTGGGACCGCCCCTCCACCAAGTCGAGCTAACTTATAAGTTCCCTCTTTGATGATTTCGATGACCTGGTATGGTCCTTCCCAGCTTGGTCCCAAAACCCCATCTTTGGGATCTTTCCCGGCCAGGAAAACTCTCCTCAAGACCAAATCACCGACGTTAAAGGCACGTCTTTTGACCTTAGTGTTGAAGTAGCGAGTGATTTTCTGTTGATAATGGGCGAGCTGGAGTTGTGAATCCTCTCGCCTTTCATCCATTAAGTCTAAGGAGTGGCATAGGAGCTCGCGGTTCTCGTCTTGGTCGTAGGACCGGACCCTGTGCGATAGGACCTTCACCTCCACGGGGAGGACTGCTTCACTTCCAAAGGTTAGGGAGAAAGGAGTGTGGCCCGTGGGAGTCCGATGTGAGGTCCTATAGGCCCACAGAACTTGGGGGAGCTGTTCTGGTCAGATCCCCTTTGCCTCATCTAGCCTCTACTTGAGGCTTGCCTTCAGAGTTTTATTGACAGCCTCGACCTGGCCGTTCGCCTGGGGATAGGCCACGGACGAGAAGCTTTTCACAATTCCATGCCTTTCACAAAATTCGGTGAACAGGTCGCTGTCAAATTGAGTGCCATTATCGGAGACGATCTTTTTGGGTAGGCCAAATCGACATATGATGCTCTTAACCATGAAGTCTAGCACCTTTTTCGATGTTATTGTCGCCAACGGCTCTGCTTCGGCCCACTTGGTGAAGTAGTCAATGGCGACCACGGCGTAACGGACCCCGCCCTTTCCAGTGGGCAGGGCGCCTATTAGATCTATCCCCCAAATGGCGAAGGGCCAGGGAGACGAGATCATTTTTAGCTCGGTCGGAGGAGCTCGCGCAACCGCGGCGAACCGCTGACACTTGTCGCACTTTTTTACATATGAGATCGAGTCTTTGGACAAAGTCGGCCAGTAATAACCCTGCCGAAGGATCTTCAAGGCCAGGCTTTGCCCCCCAGTGTGATCTCCGCAGAATCCGTCATGAACTTCTTGCAGGATGGCCTTCGCTTCGCTTGGAAGAACGCACCGGAGGAGAGGTAAGGAATGCCCACGTCGGTACAACACCCCCTCGACTAGCGAATATCTCGGAGCTTAATAAAGGACTCGCCTTGCGTCGTTGCGCCCTTCGGGTAACTTGCCCTCGACGAGGTACTCAACAATGGGAGTCATCCAGGTCGGCCTGATGTCAATCATCCCAACATCTGCTCGATCTCCGTCTATGCTGGGCTTGTCCAAGAACTCAACTGGCACCAACCCCAGGGTTTCTGTCTCTCCCGAGGTGGCGAGCTTGGCGAGAGCATCTGCATTGGCGTTCTGCTCCCGAGGTATCTGTTCGATCGACCCTTGCCCAAACGTAGACAGTTCGGATTTTACCTTAGCCAAATAGGAGGCCATCTTGGGACCTGATTCTCGCCTAGGACCTGATTCACCACGAGCTGGGAGTCTCTAAAGCACTGGACAGAGCTTGCCTTTAGCTCGCTGGCTATCCTAAGTCCAGCTAACAAGGCCTCGTACTCTACCTCGTTGTTAGACGCCTTGAACCCGAACCTCAGCGCCGAGTGGAATCTATGCCCCTCTGGGGATATCAGAATGATTCCGGCCCTGGAGCCGTTCTCGTTAGATGAGCCATCAACGAAGATCCTCCACGATGAATCTGAGGAGGTGAGCTGATGTGAGTCTTCCGATGGGATCTCATGGAATCCTGCGCATTCTGCCACGAAGTCGGCCAAGGCTTGACTTTTTATGGTAGTTCGGGGAGTATAGAAAATCTCGAACTGACTGAGTTCGACCGCCCACTTTAGCAAGCGTCCCGAGGCTTCAGGCTTTTGCAAAACCTGCCTTAGAGGCTGATCGGTCACGACGTGTACAGAGTGGGACTGGAAGTATGGCCTGAGTTTTCGCGAGGCCGTGATTAGGCAGAATGCCAGTTTTTCCATCAACGGGTACCTTGACTCAGCTCCGAGGAGTCTCTTGCTGATGTAATAAACCAGTTTCTGAGCCTGGTCCTCTTCTCGCACCAGAACAGCACTAGCTGCGTCCTCAGTGACGGCCATGTAGAGGAAAAGAGGTTCTCCTACCTTGGGCTTTGACAGCACAGGTGGCTCAGCCAGGTGCGTTTTAAGGTCGAGGAATGCGCTTTCACACTCCACTGTCCATTCGAACTTCTTGTTTCCCCGGAGCAGGTTGTAGAAAGGTAAACACTTGTCGATCGATTTGGAAATGAACCGGTTCAGTGCTGCCACCCTTCCCGTGAGGCCTTGGACATCTTTCCGCGACCTGGGGGAAGGAAGCTCGAGCAATGATCTGATCTTGTCGGGGTTTGCCTCGATTCCTTGGGTATTGACTATGAAACCCAAGAATTTCCCCGATGCGACACCGAAAGTACACTTCTGAGGATTGAGCCTCATGCCATATTCTCGCAGTATGTTAAAGCATTCTTCCAGATCGGTGACGTGGTTGCCGGAAATCTTTGACTTGACAAGCATATCATCGACGTACACTTCCATGTTTTTCCCGATCTGATCCGCGAACATTCTATTTACCAGCCTTTGGTAGGTAGCCCCGGCATTCTTAAGACCGAACGGCATGACCTTATAGCAATAGACATTAGTCGGGGTCATGAAGCTGGTATGATCCTGGTCTGCTGGATTCATCGCGATCTGATTGTAGCCCGAGTACGCGTCCATGAAGGACATGAGCTCGTGCCCCGCCGTGGCATCCACCAATTGATCGATCCTCGGCAACGGAAAACAATCCTTGGGGCAGGCTTTATTCAGGTCGGAAAAGTCGATACAGGTCCGCCATTTCCCATTGGGTTTTGGAACTAATACGGGATTGGCAACCCAAATGGGAAATCTGGCTTCGCGGATAAAGCCACATTTTTTGAGCCGGGCCACTTCTTCTTCAAGGGCTTCGGCTCGGGTCGTCCCTAATCGCCTCTGCTTTTGAGACTTGGCAGGGACGCTTTTGTCTAGGTGGAGCGTGTGCATGATTACGCTTGGACTGATCCCTATCATGTCCTCGTGCGACCATGCGAATACGTCCAGGTTCTTTTTCAGAAACGCAGTCAGTTCCGCCTTTCTTCTATCGCAGAGGTTCTTTCCGAGCTTAACCGTCCGTGACGGGTTTTGTTCATCGATGCCTACCTCCTCGAGATCTTCAATAGCTTGGAGCTCGGACCTGTCCTCGCCCACTCGGGGGTCAATGTCCTCGCTTAGGGCGAGCTTTTCGTCTTCGGAAGCCCGAGGTTTTTCAATCTCAGGGGCCGCCTTGGGTCCCTGTGATTCCTCTTCATCCTGAATGGCCATCGTCACCTGCCCGGGTTTAGATTTTCCCTTCATGGAAATGCTGTAGCATTCCCTGGCAGCGAGCTGATCGCCCTTGATAGTGCAGACCCCTGTTGAAGTAGGGAACTTCATGGCGAGGTGCCGGACGGACGTGATAGCTTCGAAAGCAACGAGCGTAGGTCGGCCCAAAATTACATTGTAGGCGGCGGAGCAGTCAATGACTACGAATTCGAGTAGTTTGGACACTGTTCGGGACTCGTCCCCTAGGGTGATCACCAGCTCAATCGTTCCTATCGCTGCTGACCCTTCTCCTGAAAAACCATATAGCATCATCGATGTTGCCTTCAGCTCGGAGATGGTCAGACCCATTTTTTCTAAGGTGGAACGGAATAGGAGGTTCACCGAGCTCCCATTGTCCACTAACACTCTCCTTACTCTCCGGTTGGCGAGCTGGACTGCTACGACCAAGGGATCGTTATGAGGGAATTGGACATGTCTCGCGTCTTCCTCCGTGAAAGTGATCGGTTGTTTCTCTAATCTTTGTTGTTTTGATTGACGCTGTTCCGGGACGAACTCCCCTCCATTGTGGGTCTTCAACTCATTTATGTACCTCTTCTGGGCGCCTCTGCTCGTGCCAGCCATGTGTGGTCCTCCAGAGATGGTGGAAATCTCTCCCTCGACCACGGGGGGAAGGACGTCCTGATCTACTCGAGGTCCAGGTTGACTGGCTGGGATCTCCGGAGCGGGTCGACTTGTCGGGACCCTGTTTTGCGAGTATTGCGCCAACGGACCTGCTCAGATGAGAGTCTCGATTTCATCTTTGAGGTGCCTGCAGTCGTCGGTATTGTGCCTGACGTCGTTATGAAAACGGCAGAATTTGGAAGCGTCTCTCTTTCCCTTAGGGTGCTTTATTGGATCCGTTCTTTTCCAGGGGACTCGCGTAGCGTTGGCCAGGAAAATATTCTCTCTGGTTTGGGTGAGCTCGGTATACGTTGTGAACACGGGCTTGAATTTATCCACGGACTTATTCTTCTTTTGACCGTGCTGGATGTTTTCACCATTCCCTTTTCTTTTGCCGCCACCGGGCTGGTTACTCTGCGTGACGTCGGGAGTCGCTACTACGATTTCTGTTCCCGTCCCAGCGGGCTTCTCGAGGACCTGGCTGGTCCCCGCGGCTGAAGCTTCAGCTTCTTCCAAGTTTATCCACTCTTGGGCTCTGTTAAGGAATTCACTAACCGAGCTGACCCCCCTCCTTTGAATATCCTTCCACAGATCTCCGCCTACTAAGATCCCGGTCCTCATAGCCATGAGTTTGGAGCTGTCGTCGGCGTCTCTGGCCCGAGCAGCGACATTCGCAAATCTGCTCAAGTAGGCTTTTAGCGTTTCTCCAGGTTGCTGTCTCACGTTAGCTAGGGAGTCGGCCTGGACCCTGGCGGCCTGAGAGGCGCGGAATGCCCTCTTGAAGTCAGCCGAAAAGGTCTTCCAGGAACTGATTGACTGCCTTTTACTTTGTTTGAACCACTGCCTGGCAGGTCCAGTTAGGGTGGAAGGAAAGATCAAGCAACGAAGCTCTGGCCCGATGTTATGAGCCATCATTAGGGTGTTGAACATCCCTAAGTGGTCAGATGGGTCTCCATCCCCGTTGAACTTTGACAAGTGAGGCATACGAAAGCCAGAAGGGTATGCCGTTGCTGCTATGTTGGGGGCGAAGAGCTCCATCTCATCCCCTGAATCATATTCGTCTTTTTCTTTTTCCGATAGGAGCTTCTTCATCAGCTCCTCCATTTGAGTTAAGCGCTCTAGGGTTTTGTCCTGAGATCCTGGGTTATTCCGGGGCTGTTCAACAGCTCCGGACCCGTTGTACATATTAGGCGGGTTGTTGCCCCTCCTATCTGGAGATAGGTCATTTGGGGCATTCCCGCCATTACGTACTTCGGATCGGACCCCAACTGAGCGGGCCTGGCTACCATCCCTAACTCGATCCTCTCTGTGAGAGTTGAGGCGATCTCGAAGGTCGCCTCCCTGGGTAGTATGGTGACTTTGTGCTGAACTTAGTCGCTGTCGCAGGTCTCCTCCCAAAAGATCACTCCGTGCACTACCGGTCCAGTGACTCCTGCTGGACAGGCTCGAGGTGCGTCTTTGGCGGCTCCGACCTGATCCTTCCCCCGGCACCCTGCTGCGCCGGGAAGGCCCGGCCGATGGCGGGTCTCTCCTACTATTTCCGTAGGTCGGGATGTCTCGGACGGTCTGAGGAGACGGATATCTGATGGGAGAAGGAGGATGCCTGACCGGAGAGGCGATCCTAGTGCCGTCCGGACGGACTAAATTTGGTGGGGCCCTCTCGGCCCTACCAGCTTGATGGTTTCGCGCTGGGCGAGCCGGACGAGGAACTGGACGTTCTTCGGGGATGGGCTGACGTCTCCGGGTCCCCTCGGCCCTCCTATGGGAATTCCCTCGATCTCTCCTGGGCGTCCTCGAGGAAGGCTGAGAGCTAGGGGTTGAGGTCCTAACCGAACGGCTGTACTGCTGCTGTTCGGTCTGAGGCATTTCCCTGAAGTTCGCCTCTTGATGGTGCGTTGAAGGGGTGGAGTTGGCTGCAGGGAGTCTACCCGAACGGCTATGCCTGGATCGATTACTCCGGCGAGACTTAGGAGCCTCGCCTTGCCTCTCTCCAACGTTACCGTTGGTTGTGAGAGGGGGTAGTCGACTCAGAATATCCTGGGTTTGCTGACCAGCTGCTGCTAGCTGGCTCCTCAGCTGAGCATTCTCCATCTCCACCGCAGTGTAATAACATGGATTCGGATTAGGCGGCCGGGGCGCCGAACTACCAGTGTCGTCTTGGCCGGCCGGCTGCTTTCCTGGCCTCTGCTGGACTTCAGGAACTTGCTCATCAGGGAGGGCAACATGGCGGTCCTCCTGCCCATCATGTTGTTCTGTCTCGTTGCCATGTTTGGATCGAGTGGTCACCATAGTTGTATGTTTGTGGTAGTACTAATCGGACTTGCTCTCAATGAAAGCACCAAACTGTTGACGCGGTTCTTCGGCAACAGATAATTAAGAGAAGAAGAGAAAGAGATTAGTACTTAAAAGTAGAACCGTCATAGATATGAAATCTTTGTGGAAAGAACTAGGTGACTCCAGACACGTTTTTAAGTGGTTCGAAGGTTCAAATCCTTCTACTCCACTAGTCAATATTATTGATCTTTTCTGGGTAATTGGTTTACAAAGTATATAGTTCTTACAAGACTATTTTTCCAACCCCTATCAACTCCCAAGGTCTCCATATTTATAGGAGAAGGCACCTGGAAGTTGGTAGGGAGGTCATCCCGTGACCTTACCATTTGTCATATCAAGTCTGTGATATTCATGATTAATCCCTAAACCTGACACACAAGTGTGGTCTAATCAGTATGGAAGGAGATAATGGGCCGCACGGCCCAACCCGTCCGTGGGTGTCTGAATACGCACGTTCCTGCTGCGTGTCCGAGAAGTCAGGGGGATATCGGACACGTGATGGCAGGATTATGCACGTTTATCTTACGTGTTGACTTCCCACAGGGTCAGAGCTTCCTGAGAAGCTCGCTACCGGAGCAATCCATAACCCGAGCTGATCCATCAGTGGTCGCCGGATGTTGTTCCCAGCTACTAGTGCAACAAGAGGGAGCTGGAAACAGGATCCCCCTCGAGCTAGAAAGGGCCCGTCCTGAAAATAGAGCCTCTGGCCTGTGGGAGCCTCGGGCTAAATCATGTTTAGTCCGAAACTCGTCCTGCTAAACAGCCCGTGGGAAAACCAGGGCGTACAGAAGAAAACCCAACATAGGGTACTTCAAAGTGTGGGGGTGTCTTGCATATTGCAAGAAAACCGAACCTAATAGAACAAAGTTAGGCTCAAGAGCCATAAAGTGTGCTTTTGTTGGTTATGCCAACAATAGTAAAGCTTATAGGCTATTAAACTTAGAGTCTAATAATGTGATTGAATCTAGAGAAGTTGAATTCTTTGAGAATATGTTATGTGACAACAATTCTCAAGCTTCAACATCTCTAAAGGAGAATTTGTTATATGAGAATAATTCTCAAGCTTCTATATCCAAAGTTGATTCTCAAGAGGAGAATTCTCAAAAGGATGTAAAGCAACCCTTTGAACCTAGAAGAAGTCAAAGGCTTAAAAATCATAAAAGTCTAGTAGTGGATTCTCAACGAATTTCATTCTACATGGTAGAAGGAAATAGAGAGGAAGTCATTAGGAAAATTCCTATTGTACTTCTCGTTGAGGATGATCCTAAGACTTATAGAGAAGCTATGCAATCGAGAGATAGTGCATTTTGGAAAGAAGCCATCAATGATGAGATGGATTCCATTCTTTCCAATAACACTTGGGAATTGGTAGACCTCCCACCGGGGTCTAAGCCAATTGGGTGTAAGTGGGTATTTAGGAGAAAATATCACACTGATGGCACTATCCAAACCTTTAAAGCTAGATTAGAAGCTAAAGGGTTTAGGCAAAAAGAGGGTATCGATTATTTCGATACCTATGTGCCTGTTGCAAGAACAACTTCTATAAGAATTTTGTTCGCTTTAGCTTCTATACACAACTTGTATGTTCATCAAATGGATGTCAAAACGACATTCCTTAATGGTGACCTCAATGAGGAGGTCTATATGGAACAACCCGAAGGGTTTGTCCTACCAAAATATGAACATAAAGTTTGTAGACTTGTAAAATCCTTATATGGATTGAAACAAGCTCCTAAGCAATGGCATGAGAAATTTGATCAAGCCATCATGTCTAATGGGTTTAGACATAACAATGGAGACAAGTGTTTGTATTCCAAAACTTGTAAGGGATATGTAATCATTGTTTGCTTATATGTGGATGACATGCTTATTCTAAGTAATAGCATGAAAGGGATAGAAGAAACGAAGAGGTTTCTATCATCAACCTTCATGATGAAAGATCTTGGAGAAGTTGATACCATACTCGGTATCAAAGTAAAGAAACATAGTGGGGGTTTTGCATTAGGGCAAGCCCACTATGTTGAGAAAGTATTGAACAAATTTAACCATCTCAAGGTTAAAGATGCCAATACTCCATTCGATCATAGTGTAAAACTAGAGAAGAATGAAGGAAGAGTGGTGGCTCAATTGGAGTACGCTAGTGCTATAGGGAGTCTAATGTACGCTGCCCAGTGTACTAGACCTGATATAGCATTTGCGGTAAGTAAATTTAGTAGGTTTACAAGTAATCCAAGTGTGGATCACTGGAAGGCAATTGGAAGAGTCCTTGGTTATCTCAAGAAAACCAAAGGACTAAGCCTTCACTACTCCAAATTTCCTTCAATATTAGAAGGATATAAAGATGCAAGTTGGATATCCAATATTGGGGACAACTTGTCCACAACTGGTTGGGTATTTACACTTGGTGGAGGTGCAATTTCTTGGGGTTCCAAGAAACAAACCTGTATATCTCATTCCACTATGGAAGCGGAGTTCATAGCTCTAGCTGCTACTGGCAAAGAGGCCGAATGGTTAAGGGATCTGTTGATAGAGATTCCCCTAATCAAAGATAATGTATCTACTATATCGATACATTGTGATA
Source organism: Humulus lupulus (assembly GCF_963169125.1). Taxonomy (NCBI): domain Eukaryota; kingdom Viridiplantae; phylum Streptophyta; class Magnoliopsida; order Rosales; family Cannabaceae; genus Humulus; species Humulus lupulus. The sequence continues at coordinate 168,603,069 of NC_084801.1, read as the reverse complement.
GCCAAGCAACATTGGCTAGAGCATACAGCGGAGTGTATAATGGGAAGTCTAGACATATTAGTCTAAGACATGGATATGTAAGAGAATTGATTCAAAGAGGAGTCATCTCAATATCCTATGTGAGAACAAGTGAAAATCTGGCGGATCCTTTCACTAAGCCACTAACGAGGGATTTAGTGGCTGCATCATCTCGAGGGATGGGACTTAAACTCCCTAAAGAGATTCACGATTGATGGCAACCTATCTTAACACTAGTTATTCAACCAGTGTTAGGTTCAATAGGTAATAACAAGTCAATCAAGTGAATATTAGTTGTACTCAAAACAAGTCCCATCTGAGATATTGAGTACTTGTGTGTTACCAAGTGGAGGGTTAAAACCGAAAGGTTTTTTAATAGAATTCAGTCTTGTAAAGACAAGTATTTTTGGTAACAAAATACTGTAAGAATTCTATCTATATGGACCTAGGGGTGGTGCCGCCTCTCATGAGAATTGGGAGTATTCTCAAGAACGTCCATGAATGGAAAGTGCACATGGCCATTAACGGTGCAAAGCGAGACATAGAGGTCTCAAGTGAACATCGCAAAAGTGTGTGTATTATCACCGATTTGTCATCATGAAAAGATGGTTCAATGCCTAGTGCAACCAAATTTTTGACAAATTTTGTTATAATTACACTATAGTAAAGTTCAAGTTGAAAAACACTTTACTTTATGCATCAATGCAATGACTCCTATAAGAGAGAGTTCTTATTTAATCAAGTGGGGGATATGTTATATTTTTAAATATAATGATTGATTAAATAAGTGTTACAATAGATGACTATTTAATCTAGTGGGGGAATGTTATATTATTTTATAATATAATGTTTTAGATTAAATAAATGTGACATAGAGTGTCACATATTGTAACATATAATAGAGAGTTACATTATTTGGATATATGTGAAATATCCAAACATGTAACATATTTGGTGTTACAAATTCATCACAAATTTGTAACTCCTAAATATCACCCATTATTGTGTAGATTTGTTGTTACACAATATTGAGATGAATTTCTTAAAGCCATATGAGAAATGGCTGATAGAGATGTGATTTTAACTCCCATATTGTGTATGGATGTTACAAAATCAAGTGGGAATAAATTGGAACGTTTTGGAAAAAACTGAAAAAATGTGTTGCTAAAATTGATTGAGGGCCGCGGCGCCTGGAACAAGCGCCGCGGCCCTAATGGCTGACAGCTTCATATAATTTCGGTTTTTATCCAATTTTGAACGATTCCAACAGCCAAGTAACTCCCAAGTCTCTATTTTAATTCCATAAAACACCCAATTAATCATTGGTAACAGCCATGGGGTTGGTGGAATTTGAAATTCAAAGGGTGTCTCTAAACTCTATAAATTGGAGCCTAATGCTCACTTGTAAGACGCACCATTTTCTATCCACTAAAGCACTTGGCTAGAAACACCTTGAGGCTTGATAATTCCATAAAGCATTTCCAAAAATCTAAGAGAGATCCCTTAGTGCTTGAGTTAGGGGGAAATAAGCTTTTGGACAAATGTTTTAAACCTTGTTCAAGTTGGTGATCCCCAATCCTCTTCACTTAGGTTGTGTAAGTGAGAGTTTGTTTGTGGTTTATGTTCTTCCTTTTATTCTATTGTTCTTCTTCTTATTCTCTTGTTTTATTTACTTGTATATTTTGTTTAAGAGTTGTAATCTCTTCATTTGGTCCAAACACTTTATTTTATTTGTAACTTTTGTTTTTAGTTGTATTTTACTATTCTCTTCTTCTTCATCATCTTCTTCATTTTCTTTGTTTTATTTGTATTTTCAGTTATAGAGTTGTAACACTTTATTTAATCAATCTTGTCCATTGTAATATTTTGCATAGAGTTGTAACATTATCTTACCATTTACATTGAGGCAATATTATTTTTCCTAACAACAAATATACAATTATGCCCTCAACGGGCCAAATTACCAAAACACCCCTGTAAACAAATGTGGACCCACACGCATGCATTTAACATCATATTATAATATAATTCTCATAAACATGCATAAATTAATTTAATGGCATAATTAAACAGTTATGGCCCTCCTGGCCTACTAATCCAACCATTAAACCATATTAGGGAATCTGGGGCATTACATTCCTAGTCCGGGATATCGCCTCCCACCAAATTCGGGCATCCTCCCGAAACATGTATGTGGCACAGGCCACCCTCTCATTACCAACCACCCTCATAAAATCCAAGAAGGTGGTAACCATACTCATCCACTGTTCAACCTTAGCTGGATCTGCACTCCCTTTAAAAGCTAGAGGGTTCTGTTTCATGAACCTTTCATAAAGAGGTTCCCATCTGTTCCCAACATCTGGTAGCTGTTCTACAGTCGGCACCATCACAGGTGGTACCTTTGGCAAAATGTTCCTGCAGGAACCTGTTGTTGTCTCAGGAGGTGGATTTCTTCTTCCTACCTCAATAGCCTAGCTTGCATATCAGCAAGCACTTGCTACCAGTTCTCAGTAGCTGGCAGAGGGGTCTGACCTTGGTTATCATTCTGACCTTGTCTATCATTCTGGCCCTGATCTTCCTGGTCAGCTGATGATTCTATCTGCCTTGGAAGCATACTTCCAAGCTTATACCTTGCTGCAATAATCAATTCAGCCAGTTAGGTAGTATTAACTAAACCTCTTGCCGCCTCACGGTCCAAGACTGAACAAATAATCCCTCACATTCAACAGTCATGCTAATAAGCATGTCGATTTATATTCATACCCATGCATGGTGCTAATAAGCACTTTCTGACATTCATATCTAAATAACAATGTTAATAAACATTTTCTGGCATACATGTATCTATGACAACGCTAATGAGCATTTCCTCACCTACATGTCCATATAACAACGCTAATAAGCGCTTCCTTTTAATTCACAAGACATGTTAGTGCTAATAAGCACATCCTTATTATTCATGCAATAATCAAGGGCCATGCCCTATCATAATATCTCATGCTCCGTAATAAGGCAGGCAAATAAGGCATTTATATCCTATTTAAGTAATTAAACACGTAACCACATAAATAGTTAACAAACCCTGAGTTGAGCTTGTCTTTAGTGGCAAGTGTACATGCCCAGCCTGTCTTTAGGCACCCTTAACCTTGGCATGCTTTGATAGCAAGTTGTAATGCTCTAGAAAGCCAAGATTGTTATACTGTGTATTTTAAATAGTGATAGGCTCGCTAATCCAGTCATTTGGCCATAAATGTGCAGCTACACGTGATTAACAGTTCAGGGTTAAACATTTTGGTCAAAAAGAATAATTATTTCATTAAAACGTTAAGTTGCACATGAGATCCCATAATAAATGTTTACAAAGGGTAATTACAACTAAAAAGTTACAACCAGCCGACCTAAGCGACAAAAATAGGGTTTAACCCTAGTTCCTCTGAAAAACCCCGGCCGTGGTGGCCGAGCAGTCGCATACGTACACGTCGCCACCGAAGCTCTCCAACTCATGGCTGGTCCAGTTTTCCTTTCCCCTTACCTGCACCACATAGCACCCGTGAGCCCAGGCTCAGCAAGAAAACTTAAACATGCTCATAAGAAGTCAATAACATATCATAGAATCATAATAAGCATGACTAGCAGTAATAACCTTACTCAAGCATGCGTTCTATGCAAATAAGTGACTATACTGTCACACAGGTACCCACTGCCCTAACTAGATGACTAATAAGTCATAACGAGCCATGCGTTAGGATATGAGACTAATAAGTCACCTCAGAGCCCATTGCCCTATCCTCTATGTAACCAGCCTTAGAGCTGGCCCAATGTAACTGGCACATAACTTTCCATGACCATTGGGTCAGACAAGTGTATAATGCGCTCCTGATTAGGCCTAACCACAACGACCAGCGCTCATCGCGCTATTGCTGCCCTTGACTTATAAGTCAATGCTTTCGACCAGCGCTCAACGCTATTGCTGTTCTTGACTCATGATTCAAGCCTTTCTCAATCAGATAATGCAAACATACATACATTATATAACAATTATTCAGATACAGAGCATTCAACGTGCTTAATAAAAAAATTACAAGCATAATAATAATCATGCGCATTTACGGGGGCCTAAGCCCTAATAAAATCTGTATTCAACAACCGGGCCAAGCCCTAATCACGTACATCATGTATTGGGTACAATTTTCTTTCCTTTTGTCCGAGTGCAAGCAAGCACGACTCCCGAGAATGATCCTCTCCCGAGCCCTAACGGTAACCTAGTCACAACCCACAAATAACATTTTCATTAATATTCGATTCCATAATTGAACCCTGGGACCAATCCCGTGCACTCGGGACCTCCAATACTCCCATACGGTGTGGTGAAATCGTCCCCCGAGCCCCTGGGCCTAAGCCCTAAAAATGCAAAATTAAGGCCCCTGAAAATGGCCTAGCGCCGCGGCTGTAACGCCCTGGTTACTCCAGGACCGTTACAGCGAACTTTGAACCGTGATTAACTCGCTAACCGAGTTCTTTGGTTAAAAACGTGCTTCTAGTTTTTATTAATAGGTTAAGGTGGAAAACCATTCAAAAGGAAATGATATAATTTATTTAAAACATAAAACTGTTCATGGGCCCATCAAAACAATTCCAAGTTATTTACAATCCAAAATGGTCATTATAGTATAAATTTTACAACCCGCCGATCTAAGTGGCAAAAATAGGGTAAACCCCCTAGTTCCCCTGAGAACTCCTTGGCCATGGTGGTTAAGCGGCTGCATATGTACACATCACCACCTAAGCTCTCCACTCAAGACTGGGTGTGCTTTTCTTTCCCTTTACCTGTACCACATAGCACCCATGAGCCAAAGCCCAACAAGAAAACTGAATATTGCATGTAAATATTATCATATGATTATCATTATAGTCATACAGAGCTTATAGCCCTAAACAAATGAGTGAATATCACTTTGTGGTTACGTTAACCATGAAGGAGCTTATAGCTCTAATCAGATTAGTTATTTAACACTTGAGGTTCTGGTAAACCATAATGAGTGACTGACGAGCAAGTCACTACGGGCTCGGCACCCATAGACATGTGACTAAACAGTCACTGGGGCTCTCTGGCCCCGGCTCTAATCAGATGAGTGACTGATGGGTAGTCAATACAGGGCTCGGCACCCATAGCCATGTGACTAAGCAGTCATTGGGGCTCTATGGCCCTGGCTCTAAATGACCAGCCTTTGGCTAGACAAGCGCTTTTAGTTTTCATCGAACTTGAGGCCAGTCCAGCATTAATGGTCATTTGAGTCTTTCAATGCAGATGTCGATTAGATCTAATCTTTATTGTTTGTGCTAAACACGCTAAGACCTTTCTTGACTTATGAGTCAATACCATGTGGCCAGTGCTCAGTACTACTGCTGAACTTGACTAATGAGTCACGGCTTCACAGTTAATACTAACACCATTGCCAATTATGACTATTCAGTCAGTGCCATGCACAAATGAGCAAGATTTGCTAAGCATTCGATATGCAATCAACGTCCACATTTAAAAATTCAACAAGCCTCAAGAATAACCATGCATGTCACATATGGGGTGTAGTTTTCTTACCTCTGGTTCGAGTGAGAATTAGTAAAAGAACGACCCTTGAGAACGATCTGTCTTTTAGTTCCTTAGTGGTTACCTGGTCATAACCAATTACGAGATTACATCAATAAAATGAATAAAAAAGGTTCTCGAACCAAGACCTAGCCTTCGGGACATCAAATCCTACTAAACCGGGTAGAAGGAACGATCCCGAGGCCTAAGGTTTGAGTTCCCATGATCAAAACACTTTTCTCAAAACCCTCAAGCGCCGCGACCCCACCTCACTGAGTTGCGACCCCTAGCCAAGACAGAGGTACAACCTCAGGCACCTGCACCAAGCGCCGCGACCCTCCTTCCCCAGTGCCGCGACCTCCAGGCCCTTCAGCTCCACCGCTCACCTGCACCAAGCTCGGGCCGCGGCACCCCAAGAACAGGGCCGCGAACCCACCTGGAAACTCTGCCATATCCCCGATTTTCCACTTTTAAATCCTTCCAAAAACCTGTCTAAACATCTCCAAATCCAAAAATCAAAGTTCCCAAACATCCCAATGATCCAAAATCATCAAATCCCGAGGCTCAAACAAATCAAAAACCCATCAATACACAAAATCCAAATCAAAGCTTAGAAACTCTAAAACTCAAAACTTAAAACTTGGATTACCTTTGATTAAGTTGTTTCTCGCTAAATCCTTCAGTCAAGAAGCTTCTAATCTTTCCTAGGATCGCTATGCCTCGATCCTCGCTTGATTCCGACTCCTAAAACCCAAGTTTCCTTCGAAATTGCGACGGACGATCAAAAAGGATAACGGGTGCTAGAGAAAAGTGTTTGAACATAATTTTCTTTCTGGCAGGTTACTTCAAGCTTAAGTAACCTCAAATAAATCCTAATGCTCGGGGTCCCAAAAATGTCCTCGGGGGCAAAATAGTCAAAACTCCCAAAATCTCCTCTTGGTCTTACTAACTCCCAAAATCTCCTCTTGGTTTTACTAACTCCCAATAGATCATCAAATAATCATTCTCATTATCCAATATCCTAATAATTTACCTCGTTATGACAAAACCGCTAACTTGCATTCTAAGATCGTCTCATGCTGAATAGCTCGAACATAACCACATAATAATGGGATCTCATCCATAAATCACAACACATGCACTGCTGACAATGCCGGAGGTAAGGCCAACCTGTAAGCTACCTGACCAATCCTCTTTAGGATCTCAAATGGACCTACAAATCTAGGGCTCAGCTTTCCCTTCTTCCCAAATATTCTCACCCCTTTCCAGACTCTGAGTAAGACATAGTCTCCCCCTGGAACTCCACGTTCCTGCGCTTGGGATCCGCATAGCACTTCTGTCTACTCTGAGAAGTGAGCATCCGAGCTCTAATCTTCTCAATGGCTTCACTGGTCCTCTGAACTGCCTCAGGACCCAAGTATCTCATTTCACCTGTCTCATCCCAATGAATGGGAGATCTACACTTCCTACCATACATCTCATAAGGTGCAACTCCAATGGTAGACTGATAACTGTTGTTGTAGGAAAACTCTATCAAAGGCAGATACTTACCCCAAGATCCACCAAAGTCCAGCACACATGCTCGCAGCATGTCTTCCAATATCTGGATCATCCTCTCAGATTGCCCATCTGTCTGAGGATGATAAGCAGTACTGAACTTCAACTGTGTTCCCATAGCCTTCTGTAAACTTCCCCAGAACTTGGAAGTAAAAGTGGGGTCCCGATCTGACACGATCGACCTCGGTGCTCCATGAAGGCGCACGATCTCTTTCACATAGAGATCTGCATACTGGTCAACTATATATGTATTCCTCACTGGCAAGAAGTGAGCTGACTTAGTATATCGATCCACTATAACCCAAATATAATCATGCTGACCAACAATCTTGGGTAATCCCACCACAAAATCCATCGTGATGTCATTTCCATTCTGGGATGTCTAGAGGCTGCAACAACCCTGCCGGCCTCTGATGCTCAGCCTTGACCTGTTGACATGTCTAGCACTTAGCCACATATTCCACTACATCCCTCTTCATCCCCGGCCACCAATACAGCAATCTCACATCCTGATACATCTTCGCGGTGCCTAGATGCAAAGAGTAAGGTGTAGTATGAGATTCATCCAGAATCTCTTACCTCAATGCAGTGTCTAACGGAACACTGTATAATCTCTGGATGCTCCAGCCAAAACATCCTCTCTAATCTTGATCAGCTATGGATCACCCAACTGACCCTCCTTGATTCTCTCCAACAGTGTAGTATGTAGCGTAACATTGGCCAACTGGCCCACCAACAACTCTATACTAGCTTTTGTCATATCATCTGCTAATTCTCTGGCTATCAGCCTCGCACCATGAATCTGCCCCGGACCCTTCCGTCTTAAAGCATCAGCTACCACGTTGGCTTTTCTTGGATGATACAAAATCTCATAATCATAATCTTTTACTAACTCCAGCCAATGACTTTGTCTCATATTCAAATCCTTATGCGTGAAGAAGTATTTCATGCTCTTGTGATCTGTATAGATCTCACACTTCTCCCCATAAAGGTAATGCCTCCATACCTTTAAAGCAAAGACCACAGCCACCAACTCCAAATCATGAGTGGGATATCTCTTTTCGTACTCCTTCAGCTGACGTGAGGCATAAGCAATTACCTTCCTTGACTTCATCAGAACACAACCCAAACCTTGATGTGAAGCATCGCAGTAAATCACAAATTTCTCCTGATCTGTTGGAAGACTCAAAACTGGAGCCGTAATCAATCTCTGCTTCAATTCTTGAAAGTTGTTCTCACACTTGTCTGACCACACAAATTTCTGATTCTTACGTGTCAGCTCAGTCAATGAAGTAGAAATCTTTGAGAACCCTTCCACAAAACACCTATAATAACCTGCCAATCCAAGGAAACTTCTAACCTCAGAAGCATTCTTTGGCCTTGGCCAATCTCTGACTGCCTCGATCTTTGCTGGATCTACCTTAATCCCCACTTTACTAACAATATGCCCAAGAAAAGATACTTGAGATAACCATAACTCACATTTCTTGAATTTTGCAAACAGACTGTGTTCCCTCAGTCTCTGTAGAACCAATCTCAGATGTTGTTCATGCTTTGACTCTGACTGAGAATAAACCAGGATATCATTGATGAAGACGATCACAAACTAGTCCAGGTAATCCTTGAACACTCTGTTCATCAGATCCATAAAAGCAGCTGGGGCATTAGTTAATCCTAAAGACATGACTAAGAACTCATATTGCCCATACCTGGTGTGAAAGGCAGTCTTTGGTATGTCTCCCTCCTTGACTGTAACACCCCAAGTTGCTAATGAGGTTTAGGACCTTGATTAGCGTGCCTGGAGGGCAATAAGTGAATTAATATGCTAATATGTGAATTTAAATGAATATGTGATTAGAATGCATGTTTAGGTGGTATAAATATGCATGTGGGCCCCATTTGCATGATAGGGGTAAATTGGTAATTTTAGCCCGTTGAGGGCATAAATGTGATAATTGTACTATGTGATTTGTACTGTGTGAGTGTGGTGATAATAATGTGATGCACATGCCAAGACGGTCCTAGAGAGCTAGATAACTCAAAAGTCACAACGGGGTTCTATACTCGACTTGGGAGGAGCCTAGGGGTACTTTGGGGATATTTCATGAGTTGGGTTGTGAGTTTGTGGTTAATGGTTATTGGTGATTAGGTAACCTGAGTAACCATTAGTAACTGCTGAGAGTAACAAGTTTGGATGGAAAATGGTAGAATTGTAATATAAGTGAAAGGACAAGAGTGCCCTTGATTATAGGCCAATAGCCTGCTGTTCTACTATGTATAAATGCATGGCTAAGCTGATTTGCAAAAGATTGGCTAATGTTCTTCCTCTTATTGTTAATCCCAATCAAGGAGCTTTCATAAAAGGTCGATCTATTGCTCACAACATAATGATCTGTCAAGATCTCATACAGAATTATGGGAGGGCTACTACTTCTTCGAGGTGTGCTATCAAGATAGACTTGAGCAAAGCTTACGATACCGTAGATTGGCTTTTTCTAGAAGGGTTGCTGAAAGCTTTAAAGTTCCCTATAAAATTTATAGGCTGGATTATGTCCTGTGTTAGGAGTACTACCTACTTCTTAGTGATAAATGGCCGAGTGCAAGGCAAATTTAAAGGGGGGAAGGGGCTGAGACAAGGTGATCCTATGTCACCTCTTTTATTTGTTCTCATCATGGAATATCTGACTAGGAGTCTCCATTATGCTGCTCTTAAGTCTCCGTTTCGCTATCATCCGATGTGCAAGAGTTTAAAGATCATTAATTTGTGTTTTGCAGATGACTTGCTGGTTTTTTGCAAGGGTACTCTTCCAGCTGTGAGGAGTGTCAAGAGGGTTCTTGATGAGTTTGCCATTGCTTCTGGTTTGAGCATTAACTCAGGAAAATCTCATATTTTTTTCGGTGGTGTCTCTTTGAAGGATAGAATTCTTATTTCTCAGGAAATTAATCTAGCTGTGGGTTCTTTTCCCCTTAGATATCTAGGGATTCCTCTGAGGCCTACCAAATGGAATCATACTGATTGCGAGACTTTCATTCAGAAATTAAGATTGAAAATTCAGACTTGGGCTAGTAGGCACCTCTCTTTTGCTGGCAGGATTCAGCTCATAAACTCTGTTCTGCTTGGGCTTCGCAACTACTGGATGTCTATATTCATTCTGCCTCAAAGTGTGGTCAAGGAAGTTGAAAAGCTTAGTAGAGGGTTTCTGTGGGGAGTTTCTGGGCAGAGAAGCAAAATGCATCTCCCTTCCTGGCAAAAAGTTTGCCTTCCCAAAGCATATGGTGGAGTGGGGTTTCGAGAGGGTTCTCTTTGGAACCGATCTATGTTGGCCAAGTATATTTGGGCCTTAGCTTTCAAACCTGACTTACTTTGGGTTAAGTGGATTAATTCCATTTATTTGAAAGATAAAAGCTTTTGGAATTATGATTTAAAGGGGGACTGTAGTTGGTATTGGAGGAAGCTTTGCCATCTAAAGAAGCATTTCAGTTTTGCAGCCATTTCAGCTGTGGGCATGAAGGGAAAGTTCCTGTCATTGAAGTTATATAATAGTCTCCTTATTCAACAAAAGGATGAGTATTTTCGGATAGTTTGGAGCAGATTTATTCTCCCTAAACACAGGTTCATGTTATGGCAAGTGATTCACTCTCAGTTACTGACTAGGGATAACCTCAATAGGCTACATATCCCTTTGGTTTCTCTGAGTTGCCCGGTTTGTGATGGCTTCCTTGAGACTCCCGGCCACCTGTTCTTTGACTGTCATTTGTCTGCTAGGCTGGCTCAGTTGTTGTTTATTTGGTTGGGTTTTGCAGCTTGGCCTTTGGATTATAAAGGCTGGCTGGTTTGGCTCTCTAGAGCTAGGAACGGTACCAAGGCCAATATTGTCTCCATGGTGTTTGCAGCTACAATTTATAGTATATGGACCAATAGAAATAGATGTTATTTTGAAGGCTTTTCCTCTTCTGTTTGGAAGATGGTTCAGGATATCAAATTCATTACTAAACATAGAATTTACTTAGCTTCTAACAGATATAGAACAGCTACAGATCAAATGTATATTCAGTATCTCCTTTGTAATTAGCTATCTGGTTTGACCAGCTTCTGTCGATTCAGCTTTTGTAGCTGAAGTTTGTTTGTAATTTGTTTGTTCACTTGTTCAATGAAGCTTCCTTTCTTCTTGATAAAAAAAAAAAAAGAGTGCCCTTGAGGTTAGTTAGAAGAGGAATTAGATGGAAGGGTAAGATGGTCTTTTGGCAAGGATATAGACAACTTCAGCTAAGAAGAGAAGTCATTCACGTTTTAACACTTAGGTATATTTTGTTTTGGCTGAAAGTTTGAGGAGAAAACTAGAAAGAAAGGAAAGGAAGAAGGGAGCTGAAACTTGAGGGATCTAGGAGGAGAATCAAGTGGTTGGAGGCAATTAAACTTGATCATAAACCAAGACTTTTCTGAGGTAAGGATTTATCTTTGTTTTGTTAAGTTTCTAAGCTTGATTTTCTTAGAGTGTTAGTATGAAAATTGAAAGTTGATGTGTGGCTGTTTGGTGGGTTCTTGGGGATGAAGCTTGCTTAGATTCAGTTTGGGAATAAGGGGGATTTTCTTGGAGCTGGATTTGGAGAAGACTCAGGGGCGAATTTCTACTTGAGGTAAGGGTTTTATGCATCTCTGTTATGTATTAGCTGCTGTGAATCAAGTTGTTGGTTTGTTAGTTTAAGTTTCATAAAGTTTCAAGCCAATTGGTGAATTGGGGATTTGATTGTGTGTTTGGTTTATTATTGATGTTTCTGAGTTGTTAGATAGTCTATGTGGGGTTTTGAATTGGTTTTGGGGCTTAGGCATTTGCTTGGGATGATTTGGAGTGGTTTTAGCTCGGGGAAAACGCAGGGAAAAACCCAGAAATCTGGGTTCGCGAAGGAGCGCCGCGGCCCTGTTCTTGGGCGCTGCGGCGCGAGGCTGTTCCTGGGCAGGGGAAATTTCTCTGACTTGCTGGGCGCCGCGGCTCTCTAGGGCAGCGCCGCTGCGCTAGGCCAGTTTCAGGGCATAGAAATTTTGCAATTTTGAGCTTTTGCTCCGGGGGTTCGGGGGATGTTTTCGATGAATGATTTTAGGAGTTTGGGGATACCGAGAGTGTGGGATTGGTCCCGGGAAGTGGTTTTGAATTGATTAGTAATAAAGGATGTTTTGTATGTGTTGTGACTAGGTTTTTGGAGAGGCTCGGGTTAGAGGACCGTGCTCGCAGCTTTGGGGCATCGGAAGCTCGGGATACAGGTAAGAAAACCACTGTTCCCACAGAGCTTGTATGCAGGGCTGAGCCCAATATGTTTGAATTGCAGGGCGTAGCCCTTTGGTTGAATTTGTTAGTGCTTAGTATATGTTTTTCATGCTATGATTACGATTATGTGAATGTTCGGCGAGAGCTGGGAACGGCGCAGGCCGAGGTCTGCATGGGTGGGGAACAGCAAAGGGCCGGGAACGGCGTTGGGCACGTTGAGTGCTAGGCCGAGTACGGCAAGGGGCCGGGAGCAGCATTGGGCACGTGGAGTGTGAGCTACCAGGGTGAGACCCTAAAGGATACCTGGGATATCCTCACGGTGTGGACCACGAACCCAGGCCCTGGTAAAGCGCCTGGGACGGCATGGCCGTATGTGTTTAGCCTATTGGTGGCTTGATTATATGCTAAGTGTTTGTTATGCATATGTTAACTATTTGTGAGGGTTTTCTTGCTAGGCTTCGGCTCACGGGTGCTCTGTGGTGCAGGTAAGGGCGAGAGGAAAGATAACCAACCATGAGTATGGAGAGCGTGAAGCGGCGTGTACATGTTTGGTCTGCCTGGCTGCCACGGCCAGTGGTTTTGGGAGATGGTTGTATTAAAACTTAGATTTTGTCGTCTAGTCGACTCAAACTTGTAAATTTTATGTTGTAAATATTTCTAAACAGTATCTTGGGATCCCAAGTGTCAAACACTCAACGATTTGTAGTAAATGGAATTATTTTCAAAGTTTATTTCGCTGTTTATGATTTAATTACACTTTTGACCTAAAAACCTCAGTTAGCGAGTTAACTGCACGTTTAAAACTCACTTGGTGACGACTCTAAGGTAGTAGGGCGTTACATTGACCCTCAACTGATGATAACCAGAATGAAGGTCGATCTTTGAGAATACCTTCTTACCTTGCAACTGATCAAACAAATCATTTATCCTTGGCAAAGGATACTTATTTTTTATTGTTAACTTATTCAGTTCCATGTAATCAATGCACATCCTCAGAGAACCATCCTTCTTTTTCACAAACAGAACTGGCATTCCCCAAGGTGAGAAACTAGGTTTGATAAAACCCAAATCCAACAGCTCTTGCAACTGTACCTTTAATTCTTTCAACTTAGCTGGGGCCATTGTCTAAGGTGCTCTAGACACTGGCTCCACCCCTGGTGCCAGTTCTATCACGAACTCAATTTCTCTATGTGGTGGCAACCCTAACAAATCTTTTGGAAACACATCCAGGAATTCACAAACTAATCTGGTCTCTTCTGGTCTCACTGGCATGACCTGAGTGGTGTCAACCACACTGGCTAAGAACCCAATGCAACCTCCTTGCATTAGATCTCTAGCCCTCAGTACATATATCATAGGTATGCGAGGTCCATGCACAGTACCAACAAACACAAAAGGATCCTCACCTTCAGGCTCAAAGGTGACCATTTTCCTTCTGCAATCAATGGTTGCCCCATACTTCACTAGCCTGTCCATACCCAAAATCATATCAAAGTCAGTCATAACTAACTCTATCAAATCCACTGATAACTCTCTGCCCTCCACTGTCACTGGCAAAGATCTAACCCACCTCTTGGATACTACCAACTCCCCAGTGGGTAATAAAGTTCCAAACCCCACAGCATAAAAATCACAGGGTCTACACAGTCTATCAATAATACTACTAGCAACAAAAGAATCTGTAGCACCAGAATCAATCAAAACATTATAAGGGGTTCCAGCACTAAGAATGTGACCTGTAACTACTGAGGGAGAAGCCTCAGCTTCTGCTTGTGTCAATGCGAACACTCGAGCTGGGGCCGAGCTGTCTGCTTTTCTGGGTTCTTCCTTTCTTGCCTTAGGGAAGTCTTTCTTGAGATGGCCCACTAGTCCACACAAAAAGCAGGCCCTTGCCCTACATTCTCCCAAATGACGCCTCTTGCATCTAGAGCATTCAGGATAAGTCTTCAAAGCCTCACTACCACCCTGGCGGCCCATTGAAATACCACAAGGTCGCTTATCAAGACCTGGAGCTGGGAAGGTGTCAGGAACCTTCCTCTTCTGATCATTGGGGCCTCAACCCCTCTCAGAACCCAAAAATGGAGAACCTGTTATCCTGAACTCCTTTTTGGCTGCATTGTCTCACCAGATCTTGTTTTCTACACTTTCAGCTGTGAGTGCCTTCTCAACCACCTGTGCATAGGTTGTAACCCCTACCACAGTGGTAATGCGAACATCTTGGGCTAATCTAGGTTGTAGCCCCTGGAGAAATCTCTCCCTCCTGGTCCCATCAGTGGGCACCAGCTCCATGGAAAACTTTGCCACTCGATCAAACTTTAAGGCATACTCAGTCACTGATAAATACCCCTGAAGTAACCTAATAAACTCCTCAACTTTTTCCGCCCTGATGGCATCGTTGTAGTACTTCTCATTGAACAGAGTTTGAAACTCTTCCCAATTCAGGGCATTAATGTTTCTGATCTGGGATATAACCTCCCACCAAATTCGGGCATCCTCCCGAAACATATATGTGGCACAAGCCATCCTCTCATTACCAGTCACCCTCATGAAATCGAGGATGGTGGTAATCATGCTCATCCATTGTTCTGCTTTAGCAGGATCTGCACTGCCCTCAAATGCTGGATGTTGCTGCTTCCTGAACCTTTCATAGAGAGGCTCCCATTTGTTACCAACCTCAGGCAGCTGCTGGCACCGATACAGGAGGTGCCTCAGTTACACTGGCTACTGTAGGAACCTGCTGTTGTCTCAAGAGGAGGAGTTCTTCTCTCTGCCTCAACACTATAGCCTACAGCTCATTAAATAATTGTTGTCAGTTCCCAGGAGCTGGCTGTGGAATCTGGCTCTGGTCATTCTCTTGACCCTAATTATTATTCTGGCCTTGATCACCTTGGCCAGCTGATGAATCTGTCTGTCCTGGAATCATTCTTATCAACTTATATTGTGCTGCAATAGTCAATACGGCCAGTCAGGCATTGATAACTAAACCTCTTGCCCTCTTACGGTCCAAGAACAAGCAGATAATTATCATATTCCACAGTCACACAGATACACTTATGGATACATGATTATAGCATTTAGCATCTAACATGTATCAAATAATAGTTCACAATGAACAATACTAATAAGCATGCTCTGGAAATATCGGTACTAATAATCACGTTCTTGCTGATGATGCATTATTCAAGGCACAACCTTATCATGGTGTCTCATGTAATCAGGTAAAGCATTTATACTATACTTAAGCAGTTAGATATATAACCACATAAATAGTTACCAAACCATGAGTCGAGCTTGACTTCAGCGATGAGTGTACATGCCCAGCCAGTCTACAGGAACCCTAAACCTTGGCATGCTCTGATACCAAGTTGTAACACCCTGGTTACTCTAGGACCATTACTGTGAACTTTGAACCGTGATTAACTCGCTAACCGAGTTCTTTTGTTAAAAATGTACTTCTAGATGATATTAATAGGTTAAGGTGGTAAACCATTCAAAAGGAAAGGATATAATTTATTTAAAACATGAAACTGTTCATGGGCCCATCAAAACAATTACAAGTTATTTACAATCCAAAATGGTCATTATAGTGTAAAGTTTACAACCCGCCGATCTAAGTGGCAAAAATAGGGTAAACCCCCTAGTTCCCTTGAGAACTCCTTGGCCATGGTGGTCAAGCAGCCGCATATGTACACATCACCACCTAAGCTCTCCAATCAAGGTTGGGTGAGCTTTTCTTTCCTTTTACCTGCAGTACATAGCACCCATGAGCCAAAGCCCAGCAAGAAAACTCAATATTGCATGTAAATATTGTCAAATGATTATCATTATAGTCATACAGAGCTTATAGCCCTAAATAGATGAGTGAATATCACTTTGTGGTTACGTTAACCATGAAGGAGCTTATAGCTCTAATTAGATTAATGATTTAACCCTTGAGGTTCTGGTAAACCATAATGAGTGACTAACGAGCAAGTCATTACGGGCTCGACACCCATAGCCATGTGACTAAACAATTACTGGGGTTCTCTAGCCCTGACTCTAATAAGATGAATGAATGATGGGTAGTCAATACGGGGCTCGACACCCATAGCCATGTGGCTAAGTAGTCACTGGGGCTCTCTGGCCCTAGCTCCAAATGACCAGCCTTTGGCTAGACAAGCGCTTTTAGTTTTCATCGAACTTGAGGTCGGTCCGGCATTAATGCTCATTTGAGTCATTCAATGCAGATGTCAATTAGATCTAATCTTTATTGGTTTGCGCTAAACACACTAAGACCGCTCTTGACTTATGAGTCAATACTATGTGGCCAATGCTCAGTACTATTGCCGAACTTGACTAATGAGTCACAGCTTCACAGTTAATACTAACACCATTGCCAATTCTGACTATTCAGTCAGTGCCATGCACAAATGTGCAAGATTTTCTAAGAATTTGATATGCAATTTGATATGGGGTGCAGTTTTCTTACCTTTGGTTCGAGCGAGAATCAGTAAAAGAACGACCCTGGAGAACGATCTGTCTTTTAGTTCCTTAGCGGTTACCTGGTCATAACCAATTACGGGATTCCATCAATAAAATGAATAAAAAAGGTTCCCAAACCAAGACCTAGCCTCCGAGACATCGAATCCTACTAAACCGGGTAGTAGGAACGATCCCGAGGCCTAAGGTTTGAGTTCCCATGATCAAAACACTATTTCGGCCTCAAAACCCTCAAGCGTCGCGACCCTACCTCACTGAGTCGCGGCCCCCAGCCAAGACAGAGGTTCAGCCTCAGGCACCTAGCACCAAGCGTCGCGGCCCTCCTTCCCTAACGCCGCAGCCCCCAGGCCCTTCAGCTCCACCACCCACCTGCACCAAGCTCGGGTCGCGGCCCCACCTGGAAACTCAGCCATAACCCCGATTTTCCACTTTTAAATCCTTCCAAAAACCTATCCAAACATCTCCAAATCCAAAAATCAAAGTTCCCAAACATCCCATTGATCCAAAATCATCAAATCCCGAGGCTTAAACAAATCAAAAACCCATCAACACACAAAATCCAAATCAAAGCTTAGAAACTCTAAAACTCAAAACTTAAAGCATGGATTACCTTTGATTAAGTTGTTTCTTGCTAAATCCTTCGGTTAAGAAGCTTTTAATATTTCCTAGGATCGCTATGCCTCGATCCTCGCTTGATTCCGACTCCTAAAACCCAAGTTTCCTTCGAAATTGCGACGAACGGTAAAAAAGGATAACGGGTGCTAGAGAAAAGTGTTTGAACGCAATTTTCTTTCTAATAGGTTACTTAAAGCTTAAGTAGCCTCAAATAAATGCTAATGCCTGGGGTCCCAAAAACGTCCCCGGAGGCAAAATAGTCAAAACTCTCAGAATT
This sequence comes from Humulus lupulus, assembly GCF_963169125.1. NCBI lineage: Eukaryota > Viridiplantae > Streptophyta > Magnoliopsida > Rosales > Cannabaceae > Humulus > Humulus lupulus. Next base: position 168,585,272 of record NC_084801.1, on the reverse strand, counting down.
TCCTCCTGGTCTTACTAACTCCCAATATATCATCAAATAATCATTCTCATTATCTAATATCCCAATAATTGACCCCGTTATGACAAAACCGCTAACTTGCATTCTAAGATCGTTTCATGCCGAATAGCTCGAACATATCCACATAATAATGGGATCTCATCCATAAATCACAACACATGCACCAAAATATACAAATATGCCCTCAACGGGCCAAATTACCAAAATTCCCTTATAATGAAATGTGGACCCACATGCATGCATTTAACATCATATTATAATATAATTCACATAAACATGCATATAATTATTTAATGGCATAATAAATCAATTATGGCCCTCTCGACCTACTAATCCAACCATTAAACCGCATTAGGGATTTTGGGGCATTACAACGGCACCCAGCCAGGGCTCCCTGCCTTGGAACATCCCAACACCGCGGCTCGGAAGAACAATGCCGCGACGCTCTTACGTGAACCGAGAAACACTTGGTTTTCCACCATTTTTCCCTGAGCCAAAACTTCTGAATCTCATCTCAAACTTGCACCAAGGTCCTAAATGAGTCTAAAACCATAAACAACACATCATAAGCAATACAAACACCTCAAAAACCAAACCCAATCTCTAACCCGAATCAAAACCCATCCCTTGGTTTAAAACTTTGTTAAACTTAAACCATGGCAATAATTCACCAGAAAACAGAGTATAATATTACCTCACTGAAGAACCACGCCCTTTAAGCTGCTGCTAGTCAATTCCTAGTTCCAATCCCCTTTCAATTCCAAGCTTTCCTCCTTAACAAGGATCAAACTTCCCAAATCTAAGTGAGAGAGAGATAAAAGTAATGAGATTGAGAGAGAATGAGGTGAGAGGTGTGTTTTCCTAAGTGTTCTGAGAAGTTCCAAGCTAACTAAGTCACTTACTTGGCTTGAAATGACCAAATTGCCGCTTGCCCTTAGCCTACTCATCACATGCCCCCAAGGGCAAATTTGTCTTTTGTCCCATACCTCGTTAATCATAATTAATGTCATATCATTCCTGTTACTTCCAATATCCTCACATAATTATCAAATAATTATCCATTACCCGATCAATCCTGGTAAAGTACTAAATTACCAAATTACTCCTAGGCTCACCTGAGCATTTGACCCTGTTATGAGTAAACTGGTAACTTGCTCCCTAGGATCGCCTCGTATCGAATAAATCAAATATATCCACATAATAATGTGGTCTCAATTAATATACACATAAATATACAAATATGCCCTTAATGGGCCAAAATTACTAAAATGCCCTTCTAATAATAAACAGGCCCACATGCATGAAAATACAGTCATATAATAATACATCTCACATAATCATGCATATTATCACATAATAATAAAATAAACCAGTTATTGTCCTCATGGCCCCCTAATCAAGGCACTAAGCCATATTAGGGAATTTGGGACGTTACATCTACTTTAGTTGGGTGGTGGGCCCACCACGAGCCACCGTGATCCACCATAGATCGACAGTCAAAACTTAGTTTTGAAGTTTCAGAGTTCGTCTCAAGCTTCAGAAATCATCGTTTAACTCATTTTAAAACCCCGATCATTGTGGTGTAATTTCTTTGACCAATATATTGTAATTTAATTGTGATTAATTTGAGCAATTGTTATTATGTGTATCTATAGTATATATTTATATATTCTTGATGCGCTGAATATTTTTCTATAACTTTTCTGACTGTTTGCGATTATATGTATTTTTTATACATGTTATTATTTTTGGATTGTCCGTTTTATACTCGTCGTGTTGCCCAATTTTCTAGATAATATTAGACATTTAATCAATTGTAAAAAATAAATATTTAATTGATTTTACATTAATATGGAAATTATTATGAATAATTAATTTTAATCATTTATTTTTATTATTTCGTTAAGTATATCAAGAATATAGTTATATATATATATATGAAAAGTGTGATATTTGAGATATTGGCGACGATAATATCTAAAAAATTTCAAAAGTTACACTTTAATACACAAATCTTTTTTTTTTGCTGTAATAATACATAAATCTACAATTTTGGTGCAACTGTTAGCACTCATCGTTAACTATCCGTTAAGTATCCACGTAGCACATTTTTATACTCATAAATTTAGGTATTAAAATGTAACTTTATAAATGATTTGGGTATTATCTCCGCCAATATCCCTAAATTCTCTAAATACTATAAAATTCGTTTTCAATTTTAAAAAATCTAAAGGAATATTAGAAACTAATTAATAAAACTAAAATTTGTAAATTTGAAACAACCCAAATTAAAATTGAAACTCAAAATCATCCCAAAATCTATATTATTAATAGTTTTTTTTTATAATCTTTTAGGATTTTTAAAATTTAAAATGATTTTTATAATATTTAAAGAATTTAGTCTAAAATCATCCCAAAATCCATATGTGTCACATGGATACTTAACGGGCAGTTAACGGTGAGTACTAATGGTTGCACAAAAATTGTAGATTTATGTATTACCGCAAAAAAAAAAGGGTATTATAGTGTAACTATTGAAAAGATTTGGGTATTATCACCACCAATTATACTAATAAAAATGTGTCACGTGGATACTTAATAGACAGTTAACGGTGAGTACTAACAGATGCATCAAAAATTTGGGTATTCAAGTACAACTTTTGAAAAAAATTGGGTATTATCACCGCCATTATCCCATATTTTGGTTAATATTTGAATACTAAGATAATATAAAATATTATTTTCTTACTGTTATTGATATTTGTAAGATCATTAAATTTTGGAGAAATTATATTTATTATAACAATGATGTTGATTTTATGGCTAATTAATAATAATATAATATTTATATTTATATTATTATCATTATATCGATTATTAAAATTTTATGTTAAAAATATGATTTCATTTATAAAATTATTATTTGAATATATACATTCACATACATATTGTTATTGATGTATTTTGTTATTAATATTATCAATATGTTTTAAAATTATTTTAATATTGAAATAAGTTTATTTATAGACGACAATTATTATTATTATTATTATTATTATTAATGTATCATAAAAGTACATTATATTATGAGTAAGGTTTAAAGCAGTGTTTTATAAAGATGATTATGATGTATGAAGAGTTATTAGCATTACAATGATAATAATTATTATTATCATTTATGTGGTTTCTAGTATTGTTAATATACACTATCAATAGTGTATATTTACGATTTTAATAGAATTTAATAAATGATGTGTCTTGAATAGAATTTGTATGGATTGGATTGATTGACTATTGGTGAGCAGTTTTAAAATAAGCTAAGGACCTAAGGTAAGTAAATCTCACATTGTGTGCTTAAGTGTGAGATGCATGACTAAAATGATTGTGTATGTCTGATGAGGTAAGTGTGGGATGATGATGCATATGATAAGTATGTGATGAATTATTATATGAGTTCTGTGTGATATGAATATCAGAATGATGTTGTATGACTTATAATTGATGAATTTCGTATTATGTGTGTTATCCGAAAAACAAGCACGAATGACGTGGCAAGTGATTCCCGGACACGTGGTTGACATTTGGCGGAACTCTGCTAGGTATCGACCATAAGACAAATTACAAGCAGTAAGCAGCCGAAACTTACCTGCGACCAGTATGGTCGCAGGTTCCGCATGCCTCATGATATTTTTATAAAGATCTTTATCAATCCCGAAATTGACTCCCACGATTTCCTGAGTATTCGATTATTTAGGAAAGAATATCTGTAACAAATTCATGTAATCCCCCTTGAGCCTATAAATAGAGAAAGATAGCTCAAGGAAGGGACTTTTGGCTTTCGAATTATTTGAGACTAGAGTGATTCTATTTGAGATATTGTCTTGTTCTTCAGAGGTTGGTGAAACTCATTGAACCACTAGTTCTTTGATTACTTCTTTGAATCATATATCGATAACAATTCAAGTGGACGTAGGTTATTACCAGATTCTGGGGCCGAACCACTATAAACTCTTGTGTTCTTTATCATTTCGTCATCACATTCTTTCCAACGTGTCTTTCCACATCAAGCAAATTTGACACCGTGTCAGTTGGCCAAAATCAGGGTCAACAATGTGAAAGTTGTCTTATTTGATTCAGATTTATCTGAATTATGAGCAAGTACGTGTTTTTATGTTGATGAATATATGTATTACCTTATATGTTCATGATTTTTTTACATGTTATGATATATGAAGCCTTAAACTTTTTAGGCTAGAGACCTTAGACCTGAGCCATAGCTCTACAAAAAGGTATAACAATGCCACCAACCCAAAGTTTCATATATTATGACTAAATATGTTTTACGTTATACGAGATGTGATAAGTGCCTTGATTGAATATCATCAAACATGCATCATGAACATGAACATTGGCATTTCAGCATCAGCATGTATGCATGTCATGTACAGTTATGTTATATAATACCATGCATAAGAATATGAGAAAAGTTATGAAATGCCTTGAAAAGTCTTATGTAAAGTTGAACATTTTAATGGCAGCAAGACTTAAGCAAAGTGATAATAAGATGTTAAAAAGGGTGCCACTGTTTTGAGGAAGAAATTAAGTATGTTCAGTAAAGAAGACGGAAGTCTATAAGGCTTATAGTGGCAACCCACTAGTGTGAGCTAGGTCATAGTTGACCATTAAGATATGTTTGTCATGTTCCCGTCTTTCTCCTCCATTTATATGTGTAATAAGTATGACAGCTATGCAAACGATTGAATGAGTAATATGATGAGCCCAGCTGCGATGATGGCTAGCTAGAGGAGAACTCATGAGATTTTATATTATATGTGTAACAAGCTCTACAGTCATTGGCTTAATCGAACAATGTGCACAAAAGATAATGAGCCCATAAAAATGTGAAAGTAAATGAAAAAACATAAAAGTAAAGTTTGAAAGTGCATGATTAATAAATGAAATGCCTAAGTATATAAGTCAGCATATAAGTATATGCGCACTTCATACTCATGACATTCATGTGTCTGCGTATGCATGAGATTTACTTACTAAGCATTAGCTCATTGTGTTATTTTCCAACTTTTTTCCAGGTGTGGCTTTAGATTCTTGTCAACTTGTGGAGCATGGACTCAGTAGCAATGCAATAGTGGCTTATGGATTTTCCTAATTGCTATAATTAAATTTACATTATTGATACATGTAATAGTTTCTATTAATAAGCTTATATAAAAGTCTTAAGATTTTATGTATTTCATAGTATCATTATATTTAATTCTTTTGGTCAAGTGCATAACATACTCATAAATTCGTGTATTACGAGTATGTGGTAGGCATACCCTACCTTAGGGTCGTCAAATTTATGTCTTTCAATGTTTCCTAATGAGTCTTTATTTATTTTGAAGACCCATTTACACTTAAGTGGCCATCGCCCCATTAGGCAACTCAACAAGATCCAAAACTTCGTTGTTCTTCATAGAATTCATTTCTTCATTCATGGCATTGTACCGCAGTTTCAATTCTTGGCTATCTATGGCTTGTGAAAATGTTTCTAGATCATTTTTAGTTCCAATATTATAGTCAGAGTCTTGCAAATACACAATCTAGTCACTAGGAATTGATAGTTTTGTTGTTCTAGTGGATCTCCTTAATGCTACACCAGCGGGCTCTTGGGGAGCAGATGGTTCAGTTGGTCGTTCATCAACTGCAAGTAATTCTTGAACAGCTTGATCCATTTGAACTTCATGTTGAGATTGGTTAAATACATGGTGAAATTTTTTAGGCACAAAGAGGTGCTAAAAAAATAACGATTTCACAAAAGTCAACGTGTGTGTTGACCCTGATTTTGGTCAATGACACGGAGTCTAGAAAACGACAGAAAAGTAATATAGAGCTTGGGAAAATGATCTAATGGAAAAATACAGAACACAGAGAATTATAGTGGTTCGGCCCCAGTGATTGGTAATAACCTACCTCCACTTGACACTATTCTTAGTATTGAGCTTCAAAGGTGTGATCAAAGAACTAGGGTTCCTGAGTTTTACAGACCTTAGAAGAAGAAAACAATACAACGATGAATAATAGTAATATAATTCCCTAAGAAAAAGATCGATCCCCCTCCTTGAGCTATTTCTTGAGTATTTATAGGCTCAGGAAGAGTTACATGAATTAGGAAATAATATATGTTATCCAAAAAATTAGCATTCGTGACGTGGCAAGTGATCCCTGGACACGTGGCTGACACCTGGAAACGATCTACTAGAGTATCGACCAGAAGACACATTGGAAGCAGTACGAACCTGCCTTACCTGCGACCAGCCTATTCGATGGTTCCGCATACAAGGCAACATTAATGGGAAGATCTTTGTGAATCCCGAATTTATCTCACACAATCTCCTGAGTATCCGGTTATTCAGGAAAGAATATCTGTAACAATCTTTTGTAATCCCCCTTGAGCCTATAAATAGCAAGAGATAGCTCAAGGGAGGGGACTTTTGGCTTTTGAATCATTCGAGACTATAGTAATTCTCCTAGTAATATTGTATTGTTCTTCAGAGATTAGTGAAACTCATTGAACCCAAGTTCTTTGATCACTCATCTGATTTTTATATCAATATCAACCTAAGTGGACGTAGGTTATTACTAGATCCTGGGGCCGAACCACTATAAAATACTGTGTCTTATTTACTTTTGTCATTACGTTCTTCTCATTACTTTCATTAATATCAAGCATATTCTGACTCCGTGTCAGTTGGCCAAATCGTGGGTCAACATTCTGGTGCTTTCATTGAGAGCTTGATTTATCGTTGTTGAGAAAACTAATGGAGAAAGCTGGAAAGAAAACTGGACAGGCGGCCGCCGCTACACCGTCAAACCCGCCGCCTCCTCCTCCTCCTCCTGTAAGCATGGCAGAGGATGAGCCACAACTGGACTTTGAGGAGGAGGAAATGGATGATGCAACGCTGAAGAGTACCCTGGGCGCGTTGCAGGAAGAATTGGCTAGTCTGAGGGCCAGTAAAGAAACTGCCGCTGAGGTTATGGCGCGGCAGCAGCAGGAGATTGAGCGGCAGCGCGCGGAGTTGAGCGAAAGGCAGACGGAGGCAGACCACCACCAGAGCGAAGCCATGGCAGCCCTCGAGGCAGCCTTGCTATTGGCTAGAAATCAGGCTGCACCTGCCTCGCAGCCTAACCAACCGGTGAATGGACCACCCCAGAGGGTTCCAAATCCAAGCCCACCGATCTAGCCTTCGAGTCCGCAAAGGCCCGAGCAGCCTCATATGCCCCATGACGATGTACCACTGGATCCTGAGGCATAGCCACCATCCCAAGCTGCTCGGGGTAATCCCCCGCAACAGAGGCAGAATAGGGCTGAGCATCAGCCTCGCAGCCCTAGGCGCCGTAGGGATGATGGGCCGAACCTACCGAACAGAGGTCAATACCCTCCTGGCAACAGGAGGGAATCAGAGTTAGGCTCTGCAGTCCGGGGCCCCCCATGGCACGATGATGCACGGGGAAACCACGACCAGCGCAGGCCACCCTCTAACGCTCGATATGGTTAAGCCAGGAACGGACATCGAGGGAACAATCGATCTCACCATAGCCAGTCGAGGTTCAGAGATGGCCACGGATATAATGAGGCCGACTCAGGCAAAGGAAACGCCGGTGGGAGGAATGAAGAAAGAGGTAAAGGTAGGAGCCAGGTACCTCAAGATGACCAACCAAATAGACAGGATGCTGGGGGGCAGCCCAGACAAAATAATGTCTTCAACCGGCTCGGGGGTAACGAGCAGCGGAGAAGAGAAGAGGACCTGAGAGATGTACTCAATGATCGCCGTGAGAGGCATGGCGAGAACGTCCCCACGGCAACAGAGGCCACAGCGATTCCTGCCGCTATGCAGGCCCAGATAGACGCCCTCAACCAGGCTGTGCAGCAACTGGTCGGGGGAAGGACTTCATACATCGACCACGATAGGAGGAAAGGCACTCCTTTTGTACAAAGGATAGCTAACGCCGAAACTCCCAGCAAATTCAAGATGCCTACGCTTCCAAACTTTGACGGATATGGAGATCCAGTCTCGCATGTCAATAAGTTTGAAATTCAAATGGACATTCAGAAAGTGTCCGAAGACGCTTGGTGCAGGATCTTCCCTGCAACACTTTCTGAAGCTGCGCAGGAGTGGTTCTTCAAATTCCCTCCAGCAAGCATTGTTTCCTGGGAAATGTTCGTACGGGAGTTCTATGGACAGTTCTATGCTGGTCGTATACACCCAACCGAAGCAAACCATCTAGTCGAAATTCGCCAGCAGGAAGGGGAGTCAGTGAAAGACTACATCCAACGTTTTATGCGAGCACCAGCTAAAGCGAAGACGGTCGGGGACAAAGGGAAGATGATGGCCATATTTGCAGGAGTAAAACGTCGTTCTCCCCTCTGGAAGAGTCTTCGAAAGGAAGGGGTGAGAACTACCCAAGAATTTTTGGATCGAGCTGATCGCTATATCAAGCTTGAAGAGGCCATTGCCGACGATGGAAAGCCCTCAGGCAAGGATAAGAAGGCTTCCGAACCCGCCAAGGCCGCCAATGGGTCCAAACCTAGTGGCAACGGCAAAGGAAACGGGAACGGCAACGGTAATGGCAAGAACGGCAGAAAATGGCCGTATAACGAGCCTTCCACCTCCGACAACAAACGAGCCAAGGGTAATCGTTATGAACCTCGGTTCACTAACTACACTGCCCTTGTTGAGTCTCGGGGAGAGGTTTACCAGGCCACAAGTTCTAGTGTGCCTTACAAGAAACCTGGGCCCATTCGAAAAGACATTTCGAAAAGAGACACCACCAAGTTCTGTCGTTACCATAATGACTACGGACATGACACTAATGAATGCAACCAGTTAAAAGACGAAATCGAGTTCCTTATTAGACAAGGACACTTGAGAAGATACTTACGGGCCTCGGAAGATTCCCAACGAGAAGCTACAGGTGGCAACGAGAAGGCGCCCACACGTCAACGCTCGCCATCATTACAGCCTGCCCCCGTGGTTGGAACACTCTTAACCATCTGTGGAGGCCCGCACCTCGCGGGAAATAGCGGAAAGGCCAGAGAACGATATGCTCGAACTCTGCGCCACGACCAGGACATCGAGATGATGACTGTGGAGGACCGTGCACCCAAAAAAGGCTCGATCAGAGGGAGGAGAGATAACCTTCTCTGATGACGACGCCCAACACGTCAGGTTCCCACATTCCGATCCGCTGGTCGTGGACGTCCAGATGGCCAATATGATGGTGAAGAGGGTATTGGTCGATACAGGAAGTTCAGTGAATATCCTGTATAAATCAACACTGGAATGCATGAAATTGTCCGTGAAGGACTTGGAGCCCTGCAATCAAACGATATACGGCTTCTCTGGAGAAGGACTCGCCCCAGTCGGATTGATCAAACTCCCAGTAATGACGGGTACAGCGCCTGCAACAAGGACATTACTCGCCACTTTTGTAGTGGTCGATTGTCCTTAGGCGTACAACGCCGTTATTGGAAGGCCCATACTGGTTGATCTACGGGCCGTCATCTCTATGTGGCACCTAGCCATGAAGTTCCCGACAGACGCGGGGGTAGGACACGTTTCGGGAAACCAAAGGGAAGCCAGGGAGTGCTATAACGCCTCGATCACAAAGGCAAAAAGTGGAACGCCGAGGAGTACTACCCCAGATAGATTGCAGATGGCAGTTGATACGCAAGCCCAATCCGGTGATGAAGTCACTAAATAGGGTGTTGCCCAAAGGAGGATGGAGATCTGGATCCTCGCTTTGGGGATTTTGAAGAAAATGTTGGACCCGTCGAGGACCTGGAGGAGGTCCGACTCGACAAAGAAGACCCAACCAAAGTCGTAAAGGTTGGGAAAAACTTAGAGCCTACCACGAAGCACGTACTGGTGGAATTCCTGCGAAAAAACCAGGAAGTCTTCGCCTGGTCGCATAAAGACATGGTTGGGATAGATCCTGCAGTAATCAGCCATGTCCTGAATATAGACAAAACCTTTCCACCCGTGCAACAAAAGAGAAGGCTGCTTGATAAAGACAGATCACGAGCCTTAAAAGAAGAAGTCGAAAGGCTAAAGGAGAATGGGTTCATACGGGTGGCTTTTTATCCGACATGGGTCTCCAATCCGGTGCTGGTCCCTAAGCCTAACGGCAAGTGGCGGACCTGTGTGGATTTTACAAACCTCAATAAAGCCTGCCCAAAAGACTGCTTCCCACTCCCAAGGATTGACCAGCTGGTCGATGCTACTGCAGGACATGAGATCCTCTCATTCATGGATGCATATTCAGGCTACAACCAGATTAGCATGCATCCCCCTGATGAGGATCACACCAGCTTTCGGACCGATACGGGCTTGTATTGTTACAAAGTAATGCCCTTCGGACTGAAAAACGCAGGTGCGACTTACCAACGGCTTGTCAACCACATGTTTAAGGAGCTAATAGGCGTAAACATGGAGGTATACGTGGATGACATGCTGGTAAAGTCTAAGAAGGCAGAAGGACATGTGAGGGATTTACAAGAGTGATTTGATGTGCTAAACAAGTACCAGATGAAGTTGAATCCCCTCAAGTGTTCCTTTGGAGTCGGATCAGGGAAGTTTTTGGGATTTATCGTGAACTCAAGAGGAATCGAGGCCGATCCCGACAAGATAAAAGCCCTGATCGACATGAAGTCGCCAGAAAAGATCAAAGATGTACAAAGTTTGACCGGGAGGATCGCGGCCCTAAGTAGATTCATTTCGAAATCAACAGACAAGTGCGTCCCATTCTTCAATCTACTTAGGGGGAATAAGAAGTTTGAATGGACGGAAGACTGTGAGCAAGCATTCCAGGCGTTGAAAGCTCATATGGCACAACCTCCCATCTTGTCGAAGCCGATCGAAGGAGAAACTTTGTTCATTTATCTGGCGATTACCGAAGTTGCTGCTAGCACGGTACTTTTACGGGAGGAAGAAGGCGTACAGAAAGTAGTCTATTATGTTAGCAAGAGGCTGATCGGTGCAGAATTACGATATCAGCCAATCGAAAGGTTAGCATATTGCCTAATTCTAGCCTCTAGAAAGTTACGTCCTTACTTCCAAGCCCATCCTATCACAGTTCTAACTGACCAGCCCCTTCGGCAAGTCCTCCAAAAACCTGAGGCGGCGGGGCGATTGTTAAAATGGGCAGTCGAACTAGGGCAGTTCGATATAACTTATTCACTGCGAGCAGCAGTAAAGGGACAAGTCTTGGCCGATCTTATTGCAGAGTTCACTGAACTCCCATACAGCGAGCAGTGCGAACAGCCTGAAGCACCTGTGCCTCAAGATAAAACTCCTTCGTGGAAGCTATTCACGGATGGCTCATCCAACGAATCCCACGCTGGAGCGGGAGTGATATTGATAACGTCGGAAGGGCATCAATTTCACTGCGCCATCAGGTTTGACTTCACTGCATCAAATAATGAAGCGGAATACGAAGCACTCCTCGCTGGATTGAGAATGGCAAAGGATATGAGCATAAAGATGCTTGATATCTACAGTGAGTCACAGCTGGTGGTGAATCAGGTTCTGGGAGAATACCAAGCGCGAGGCTTGAAAATGGTGGCCTACTTAAATAAAACAAAAGACTTGTTAGCCCAATTCACGAAGTACACCCTCCAGCAAATCCCGCGAGATCAGAATTCAAACGCAGATGCCTTAGCCAAACTCGCGAGCGCAAAGGATGCTGACACCTTGAACATCGTGCCAGTAGAAAGAATGAGTAAGCCGAGCATACAAACCACAGAATCCAGTATGGAGATTCGGATGGAAGATACGTGGATGGGGCCTTTCTTGGAGTATCTGATGAACGGTACGCTGCCAACAGATAGGAACAAGGCTAGGACTCTACAAAGGTGAGCTGCTAGATACATACTGGTCGATGGTGTGATGTACCGAAGAGGATATTCGATGCCACTACTCAGGTGCGTTACACCAGAAAAAGCTAAGGAACTCATGAAAGAGGTGCATGAAGGCTTCTGCGGGGATCATGCTGGGGGGCAGAGTTTGGCAAAAAAGATTCTAAGGCAGGGCTGCTTTTGGCCAACGATGAACGAGGATTCCATGGAATTTGTACAAAGGTGCGATAAGTGTCAAAGGTTCTCAAAGATTCCGCGAGCGGCTCCAAACAAACTGAAACAAATGCAGAGTCCGTGGCCTTTTGCAGTATGGGGGATAGATTTGATTGGATCCCTACCTACAGGGAAAGGCGGAGTGAAATACGCAGTTGTGGCAGTTGATTACTTCACCAAATGGGCCGAAGCTGAACCACTCGCAACCATCACGACCAAGAAAGTTCTCGATTTTGTCATTAAAAACATTGTCTGTCGGTATGGTTTGCCCAGAAAGATAGTTTCAGACAATGGAACCCAGTTTGACAGCGATTTATTCACCGATTTCTACGAAAGACATGGAGTTATTAAAAGCTTTTCTTCAGTCGCACACCCCCAGGCGAATGGGTAGGTCGAAGCAGTGAATAAAACCCTTAAAGACACCCTGAAGAAAAGACTTGAGGAAGCTAAAGGAGCATGGCCAGAGCAGTTTCCTGAAGTGCTCTGGTCGTATAGAACGTCTCACCGAACAGCGACACGACATACTCCATTTTCCTTAGCCTATGGGTATGAGGCTATGTTGCCTGTTGAGTTAGATCCCCCCTCACATCGGCGTTTGACTTACGACCAGAATCAAAACACCCAGCTAATGATGGAGTACCTAGACTCAATCGATGAGATACGAGAAAAATCTCAACTCCGAGTTGCTGCATACCAACAAAAAGTCGCCTGGTACTTTAACTCCAAAGTTAAAGAAAGAAAATTCAACGTCGGAGATTTGGTGCTACGACGAGTTTTCTTAAATACCTGCGACCCTACTGCTGGGGTACTCGGACCCAATTGGGAAGGACCTTACCAGATTGAAGAAGTCCTTCATCCAGGCACCTACAAACTTGCACGCTTAAATGGAGATCTCGTTCCACGCTATTGGAATGGAGAACACCTGCGCAAGTATTATCAGTAACAGTCCTTTTTAAAAGACTGGCTCGTATTAAATTTCAATTTTTACAAGTTTTGCAAAGAGGGTTAGCCACGTTGTATGGCTAACTGCTCGTATATGTAAGGTTCTATTATAGAATCGCTCGTAAAGACATGATTAGTCCATTTTTAATACGAGATTATAAGGGACTGTGCGCAGCCAGTCGTTCTTTCCAACCATTGTGAATTTAAATTTACAAGTATTTGTTCATTACGTGTGTTGTTTTGCTGTATTACAAGTATCATTTTTCATACGAACAGGAATGTTCGAACAGGCCATGGTCAGGGCAAGTGACCAAGGACCTAAAGCTCCTCGATCACTTGGGGGGCATATAAGGCACATCGATAGCAAAACATACTCGCAAGGTATGTAAACACATGAACAAAATGAGTGAAAGCATGCTAAAGTACTTAGAGTATTTGTCAAAATTTATGTTTGTTAAATCATGCCAAAGTACTATGCTAAGTTCGGTCATACAGACAAATGTTATAATAAATAAAGATATTATAGCATCAAGATTTAAGCCTTTACACCGCAAGCATCACTGCTTGGATGTAACTGTTCAAGTAAAAGGAAAAAGATTTACTGCCCGTGCAGCAAAGTTTAAAACAAAAATATATTGTCTTTACATCACGACCCGTGGGTCGTGTAGCCAAAAAGAAAGAAAAAATAAATAAAGGAAAAGTTTAAGAGGCATTTGGGGCTGGAGGGTCCTGAGCAACATCCTGGTTGGTCGCGTCCTCAACAACTTCTTCTTCTTCTACAGCAACAATACTAGGAGAGGCGGGGGTCCTCGCTCTTGCCTCCTCTTCGGCCAGTTGGGCAGTGCAGCGGGCCAACTCGGCAGTCCTGACTTCCTCTGAAAGATAGCTGAAGTCGGCACCCTGATTGTGTTTCCAGAAATTGTAGAAACATCGGAGCGTCGTCCTCTTGTACCTCTCCAGATTTTTGGAGTTGTCAAGCTCCAGCTACTTCACTTTTCCTTCAAGAGTGGCAATGGCCTCATCCTTGGGCTTGAGCGTCTCCTCCAGCCTTTTGATTTCGTGAAGATGGGTTACGCTGGAATCTCGATACTGCTGCCTTGACTTTATTGCAGCTTCAGCCTCTGATAGCTTAGTCACCGCAGCATCCCTCTCTCGAGCCATTGCCTCCAACTCCTTGGCATGCCTAGCCTCTACAGCCGAAAGCTCCTCAGCTGCCTTCACCTGATGCCTCTCAGTGGCCTTCGCCTTAGCCTGCTCGATGGAAGCCTGGACACGGGTACGAGCAGTGATAGCAGACAGCAAGGCCTGTGAATAAAGAAAAAAAGTTAGAGCCTGCCGTGAAGAATAAAAGACTAAGGCTTAAGAAGTGAAGAAGTACTCACACTGGAGATTTCATTCAGGGCCCTGTTCAAAACCTGGTCGGCCCCCATGCTTTCAGCCTCGACCATTGCGTCTCTGACACGGTCACCTTTACTGATGCGTTCAAGGCGATCCTTGGCTGATCGAAGGGCACGGCTCATGAGTTTGGCCCCGAGAGCTTCTTCACGGGTAGTTTCCTCTCTGGCAGGCGCAGCCGGAGGATTTGGTGGGGCTAGAGGGGTCTGCTTCTCAGTAGGAGCTGGAGGATGGACATAAGTTTGCCCAGTTGCCACGTCCTTGGGAAGGTCTTCTGTTCAACCCTTCTTGGCTGGAGGACCTCGGCTGGATTCACCAGTTCTCCTTTTGGACCTCCAGTGGAGTTGAGGAACTTCCTCCTCCTCCTCAGCCTGATACATGTCAAAAATGTTGGGAGTGGCCATGTCTGCATGCAAGTAAACACAGGAAAATGATAAGACAAGAGGCAGGTGAAAAGTTATTATACAACAGAAAAGAGGTAACAAAGTGAATACCCGAGCTACAACTACTGGTCGCTACACTATTGACTCTATTAGTCATATACTCATTATCTGGCATGAAGAAGTCTGGCCCTGATTTTGGAGTATATGTAAAGTTGCCTTCCCCGTCAAACAAATGACAGGGAATTGGCAAACCATTTAAAAGTAAAATAGTGTTACCGTTCTCATCAGAGGACTCTCCCAAGTCCACAGCTGGCTCTTTGGCCTTTTGTTTCCCCTTGCCTTGGGGAGCAGAAGGCCTTTCTGCAGAAGGATTGCCCGTGGGCTCCCTAATAGTAATCCCCATTGGCCTCCTCCTCCGAGGAGACACAGGAGGTTGCTGCTCGGGAACCCCCTCGGCAGTGGCTTCGTCCACCACGGACCCTCTAGTTTCATGGCGAGGAGCCAGGAGGCCAGACAGCCTCAAGTTTTCTTCAGTCACCAGGGTCTTGACGCTTTTTGCTGCGTCAGAAATCCTGGCCAAAGTGTTGGACCTCAACACTATGTCTGGTGTTGGGGTCGGCCGTAACCAGGGGCCTGAAAAACAGATTACAGTTTAAGAAAAATGGAAGGGAACACATCGACGAAAAGTATCGACCAGTTGGAGACAAGCACTTACCTCCTCGGGTGAAGGCCAGGTTGTTGCTGGTTATGTCCAGGGTAAGGAAGTACTCCTTATTATACTGCCCCACATTCGAGATATGCGTAGTGTCACTCAGGAATGTTCGATTGGTTTCCTGGTGACAAAAATGGAAGAAACTCGTTCCATGTGGTTGCGGGTTAGACTTGAGGTCAAAGAGATAGTTGACCTCGTGGGGTGAGGGTTCTGGCCATTTCTTAAGTTTGTACAGGATATAGAGTGCAGCCAGCATTCTATATCCGTTTGGAGTTATTTGGAAGGGGGCGACACCGAAATAATTGGTCACCCCCACAAAAAAGGGATGAAGAGGGAGATAAGCTCCCGCCTCAATATGATACCGAGACCAGGCGCTGTTTACACCTCCGGGGAGGTTAGCCCTCTGGTCTGCGGCAGGACGTATAATGGAAACCCCTGTGAGAGGGAATCTCCTGAAGCAGTTAGCAATCATCCGAAGAGTCACTGAACTGGCCGGGGAAGTATACCACTCGACATCAGGCAAGTTCTAATGGCGAGGGCTGGCCCTGATTTGGATATTAGGGTCAGGAGCAAGATTTTCTCGACCACTGGTCAAGGGAGCCCTTGCCTGCGAATCAGGCCGAGCAGGAGAATTTGGGTTGTTTTCAGACTCGGGTCTTTTCTTGCCTGAAGATTTGGAACGGGCCATTGGAGGAGAAGAATGGGGTCTGGAAGAGGATCGCGAAAAAGGGATCTCGTGGACACGGTTAGCTGGTTGTTCTTCTCCCTCGAGCAGCTGGGCGAGAAGGTCGTCGTCAATAGGCCTTTCACCTCCCCACAAATCTGGCATTAAAGTCTGCATACAGAAGAATGGAGAGGTGAGAATAGAAAACTTTTAAAAGCTTTTTAGAATAACGCTGGTCGAGTATAAAAGTTAAGCTTTTATACAACATCATTCTAACAAAAAGCTAAATTTTTCTACACGAACAGTTTGAAAAACGGATCAAAGGGTGAAAGTAAAAAGTTTTCTGAAAAAGCTTTTTCAACTCCCCTTAGGACGGGAAAAACTTATTTTTTCAACTAGCTTAAAGATCGAATTTTTACTTCGATTTTACGTCCTAAAAAGCATGATCCTGGATTTTAAACTAACTCGTAACTCTATTGTGCCTACAAAATATTCTGTCTACAAGCGTCTCAAACCAGAAATAGATAAAACTCAAACAGTACACATTCAGAAGCATGCACCACGAAAAATTAGAAGCGTGGGAACTCGAAAACTTACCAAGAAAAATGATCGTAAAGATGGAAGAAGGGTCTTCGGAGATCAAGGGGCTCTCGGACGGGGTCCTGAAAGTACAGGGGGAACATTAAGAGCTCTGGATTTTAGGTTTTCTGGTGAAGACGATGGCGTGCATAAAAAGAAAATAAAGATTTCGAATGTCTTATATAAGTTTGTCTGTGGCATTAAAAAGATGTAATCATCAGTTTCCCTTTTTTCAAAATATGGGGAAGCGGGATGGCCGTCAAAATCTTTTCTGGGGAACCGAAAGGACATGATTAGACAGAAGTGGGTTACTTTTTTCAAGAACACACGAAGGGTTCTAACACGTCAGGCGGGGTAACCGAAGAGTCGTTTGTTCAAAAGTTTATTTACTGGTCGTAGTAAACAAACTTGGGGGGCAAATGTTATCCCAAAAATTAGCATTGGTGATGTGGCAAGTGATCCCTGGACACGTGGCTGACACCTGGAAACGTTCTACTAGAGTATCGACCAGAAGACACATTGGAAGCAGTACGAACCTGCCTTACCTGCGACTAGCCTGGTCGATGGTTCCGCATACAAGGCAACATTAATGGGAAGATCTTTGTGAATCCCGAATTTATCTCACACAATCTCCTGAGTATCCGGTTATTCAGGAAAGAAAATCTGTAACAATCTTTTGTAATCCCCCTTGAGCCTATAAATAGCAAGAGATAGCTCAAGGGAGGGGACTTTTGGCTTTTGAATCATTCGAGACTATAGTAATTCTCCTAGTAATATTGTATTGTTCTTCAGAGATTAGTGAAACTCATTGAACCCAAGTTCTTTGATCACTCATCTGATTTTTATATCAATATCAACCTAAGTGGACGTAGGTTATTACCAGATCCTGGGGCCGAACCACTATAAAATACTGTGTCTTATTTACTTTTGTCATTACGTTCTTCTCATTACTTTCATTAATATCAAGCATATTCTGACTCCGTGCCAGTTGGCCAAATCGTGGGTCAACAATATATATCCTTAATAAATGGATCTGCAGGTCATAATGAAGAGATATTCTCGGATATCATCACAACTGTACAGATCTTTACATAAATGAACGGAGTATACGACCAGTCTGGTCATTTATAAAATGTGATATTTCCATGTGGAAATAATCCTAGTCGATAGGCGAGCAATATATGTGCCACGTGTCGGCCATGTGTTGAAAATCCTTGCCACGCCATCAACAATTGTCTTTTGGATAAACATTTTCCCCCCAAGTTTATTTATTGCGACCAGCAATAAGTAAACTTAGAAGACTAACTTTTCGTATGCCCCACAAAATCTGTCAGAGCCTCTCATGCGTTCTTGAAAACTGTGACCTAATCACATCCAATCATGCCTTTTCAGTTTTCAAGAAACCTTTCCGACGGTCGTTACACTCCCCCATGCCTTGAAAAAGGTAACTCATGATTACCCTTTTTCGACACACCTCAGCTTCTATAAATAATCCCCACATTCTTCTTTTAACTCTTTACACGCCATCTCTTTGCCAAGAACTCTCAAGAACTATTTCAGAACTCGGAACTTCAAAGGTCTTCAGTCGCTTTGCTAAGGGTCCTTCGCTTGCAAACCCAAAGTCATTCCTTTTCAGAATCTTCAATCTTTATCCAGGTAAATTTCTTCGAAGTTTAAACCCTTTGAGATGCCATGCATACTGTTTCTGTGCTCTGAAATTTTTTATGTTCTTGGGTAGAAATTTGTGAAGATTTTGTATATACCGTTTGATGCTTGATAGGGTAGTGTAGTTTTGCTCTGTAGAAGTTAGGAATCAGTTTGATAGTCAGGATCATGGATTTAGGGCGTAAAATCGAAGCAAAAATTTGATTTTTAGGCTAGCTGAAAAACTGGGTTTTTCCCGCCCCTTTGGAGTTGAAAAAACTTTTTCCAGAAAAGCTTTTTACTTTCACTTTTTGATCCATTTTTCAAATTGTTCGCATAAAACTTAGTATTTCGGTTAGAATGCTGCTTGTCGTAGACGCGAGCAATGTTATTCCAACTTTAAACATAAGCTCCCAGGCTGTGTGTCTTATCTCCTCCTTTGTCTGTTTGCAGTTTACATGCAAGACCCGTGGGGAGGAGAAAGACCCATCGACGACGATCTGCTAGCTCAACTGCTCGAGGATGAAGAACAACCCTCATCATTGATACTTGAAATTCCCTTTTCTCATACTAATCCAAACGCTTCCCCAATTTTGACCCAAAATATGGCTCGCACCAAAACCAAGGCCCAGAAAAGGAAAACCTCTGACCCTTCTCATCAGCTTGCTGCTTCGGCTGATGTTCCCTCGACCAGTGGTCGAGATGAAAATGCTCCCGACCCAAACATCCAAAGACATTCTCGCCCTCGACACACCATTCAGCCGGATGTTGAGTGGCATGTAGTTTCTGAAAGTAGGGTGACGATCAGAATGATCGCCAACTACTTAAGGAAATATAGTCTCACAGGGGTGACCCTAGTCAAACCTAACCCAGACCAAAGGGAAAATTTGCCTGGAGGCGCCTTCAGTGCCTGGTCATGGTTTCACATTGAGGCAGGGGCCACCTTGCCTCTTCACTCATTCTTTCAGGGGGTGGCCAACTATTTTGGAGTTACCCCCTTTCAAATAACCCCAAATGGATATAGAATGCTTGCTGCACTCTATATTCTGTACAACCAGAAGAAATGGCCCGTGCCATCGCCTCATGAGGTCAACTACCTGTTCGACCTCAAATCTAACCCCAACCAAGAAGGCACGGGGTTCTTCCACCTCTGTCATCAAGAAACTGGGCGCACTTTCCTGACCGACACAACTCATATCTCAAACGTGGGGAGGTACTACCAAGAGTACTTTCTCACGGCTAACATGGTCGGGACAACCTGGCTTTCGCACGAGGAGATAAAATTTTTGTATTGCTGGCTGACTTCTTTACTTAGCATTTTCCTCCACAATGTCTTAAATTGTTGATGTCTTCCAGGCCCGTGGTTGTGACCGAACCCAACTCCGGACATGGAGTTGAGATCGGCACTCCTAGCCAGCATGGCTGATGCTGAAAAGAGTGTCAAGAATCTGGTTACAGAGGCTAACCTTAGGATGGTTGGCCTCTGGACCCCTCAACCGGACACGAGGGGGCCCTAGGCAGGGAGTGCTTGCGCCGAAGAGGAACCCGAGCAGCAACCTCAAGCGTCACCGCCACGGAGGAGATCGACTGGGATTACGATTGGGGAACCTGCTGGCACTCCCCGAGCAGGGAGGCCCTCAACCCCCTTTGGGAAAGGAAAGAAGAAGGCTACCGAGCTTTTCGATCTCTTTGACGATTCATCGGACGACAATGGTATAGTTATTTCGCTTTTAGACAATTTGCCAATTCCCTATCATCTTTTTGACGGGGACGGTAATTTTAAATATGCTCCAAATTTAGGGCCAGACTTTTTCATGTCAAAGAATGAGTATAAGACTAGTAGAGTCTATAGTGTAGCGACCAGTAATAATAGCTCGGGTATTTTACTTTGCAATCCTTTTTTGCTTCTTTTTCTCATGTAACGTACTTAGTCATTTATGCTATCTCACTGTTAGACTCTATTTTTACTTTTCAGACATGGACTCCACCAATGTATTTGACCTCTACAGCGCTCCAGAGGCTGCCGCGACTCCTCCAAGAAAGAAGAAAACCAATAAGATACTTCTCGGGGAGAGCAGCAAAGCTCCTCAGGCGAAGAAGGCTCAGAACGCAGGCCCTTCGAAGGATATACCTTCTGACACCACGACTCCACCTTCTCCCCGCGAGCAGCAGACTCCATCTGCCGCAGCCGGGTCGACTCCTTCTCTTGTGGCCTCGACTGACCAACCTCAGCAGGTTGACCCTGCTTCAACTAGGAACGAGATGGTTGGTCGCACCTTCAATCTGATCAAGGAGAGGGTCACCAAGATCGCGAAGCATGAACGCTGCCGAGAGGCAATGGTTGCTACGGAGACAATGGGTGTTGACCCAGTTCTGAACCGTGCCCTAAACGAGTTCACTAGTGTAAGTCATCTCTTTTTGTGAAAACAGGCCTTCCTTAGTTTATTGTTTATCTAACTTTTGTTCTGATTGCAGGCCATGCTAACCCTTACTGTCGACCGCATCCGCCTAGGTGTTGTCACCGAGCAGGCCAGGACTTCGGAGCAACGGCACGAGGATGAACTCAAAGCTGTTGAGGCCAGACATGCTGATCATCTGGCGGTGGTGGCTGAGGAAAAGGCCCAACTGGCTAAGGAGTTGGAGGAAAAATTGAAGTCTCTGGAGAAAGCCCGCGAGCAGAGAGACCAATACAAGGAGTCCAACCATTTTAACTAAAAAGCGGCCAAACAACTTGAGCTAGACTTGATCGCGAGCAGGCAGGAGACCACAGCTCTGGAGGGCCGGATCGAGGAGTTGGAGAAGACCAATGCTGGAAATTTGGAAAGGTACAAGAGTGCCACTTTGAGATGCTTCTATGATTTCTGGAAGCACAATCAAGGTGCCAACTTCGACTATCTTCCCGAGAATGCGAGGGATGCCAAGATTGCTCGCTGTGTGGCTCAGTTGGCTAAGGAAGAAAGATCGAGGGTCCCTGCTTCCCCCGAAATCTCACTGGCCGCTGGGATGGATGGTGCAAACACCGAGGCTGCGGGTGCTGTCGATCATAACCTTCCTCAGGATCCTTCAGCTCCTCAAGCTCCTTAGTCTTTTTCCTTTTATGTTTTATTTTTTTCTTTTTAACTACACGACCTATGGGTCGTGATGTAAAGACTATAATTTTTTGGTTTGCTGCATGGGCAGCTTTTACTTTTATTTGACAATTACATCCAAGCATTTACTGCGTGCTGTGTAAAAGGATTCGCTTTGATATTATAATATTTTTGCATATTATTATAACATCTAATTGTTTGCATGACTGAACTTAGCATAGCACTTGGGTTTGATTTGACAAAATATCAAAATTTTGAAAAATACTTTAAGTGCCCTAGCATGCTTTCACTTATTTTGCTCATGTGTTTACATACCTTTTAATGGTATGCTTTGCTTACTTGTACCTGGTATGCCCCCTAAGTGATCAGGGAGCTTTAGGTCCTTGGTCACTTGCCTTGACTAGAACCTGCTCGAACATTACTGCTCGTAGCAATATGATTAGCAGTATAATACAGTAAAACAACACACGTAATGAGCAAATACTTGTAATAAATACAATAGTTGGCAAGAAATGAATGGCTGAGCATAATCCCTTTTATTCTCGTAGTAAATGGACTAAACATGTCTTTACGAGTGATCAATAAGATCTTACACGAAACTTGTAAAAAGTAAATTTTATACAAGCCAATTCTTTGAGAAGAATTGTTCACTGATAACACTTGCACAGTTGTTCTCCATTCCATTATCGAGGAACGAGATCTCCGTTTAAGCGTGCAAGTTTATATGTTCCTGGGTGAAGGACTTCATCAATCTGGTAAGGCCCTTCCCAATTTGGACCGAGTACTCCAGCAGCCTGATCGCGGGTGTTAAGGAAAACTCTTCGGAGCACAAGGTCTCAAACATTGAATTTTCTTTCTCGCACTTTAGAGTTGAAATACCGGGCGACCTTCTGCTGGTATGCAGCTACTCGGAGCTGGGCTTGTTCACGCCTTTCATCAATCGAGTCCAAGGATTCCATTAGTAGCTGGCTGTTAGGGTCCTGGTCGTATGTTAATCTGCGGTGCGAGGGTGGATCCAACTCAACAGGAAACATGGCTTCATACCCGTATGCTAAGGAAAACGGGGTATGACCTGTTGCTGTTCGGTGGGAAGTTCTGTACGACCAAAGGACTTCAGGCAACTGTTCTGGCCATGCTCCCTTAGCTTCTTCGAGTCTTTTCTTTAGGGTATCTTTCAACGTCTTGTTAACTGCTCCGACTTGCCCATTCGCCTGGGGATGAGCGACTGTAGAAAATCTTTTGATAATATCGTGACGTTTGTAGAAGTCCGTGAATAGATCACTGTCGAACTGGGTGCCATTATCCGAGACTATCTTCCTTGGTAATCAATAGCGACAGATGATGTTTTTTACTACGAAATTAAGCACTTTCTTAGCCGTTATGGTCGTGAGAGGCTCAGCTTCGGCCCATTTGGTGAAGTAGTTGATGGCAACCACTGCATACTTTACACCACCCTTTCCTGTAGGCAAAGATCCGATTAGATCTATTCCCCAAACTGCGAAAGGCCATGGACTTTGCATCTGCTTTAACTCGTTGGGAGCTGTTCGTGGGATTTTAGAAAATCTCTGACACTTGTCACATCTTCGCATAAACTCCATTGAGTCTTCATTCATGGTTGGCCAGAAATATCCCTGCCTTAGGATCTTTTTTGATAGGCTTTGCCCCCCAGCGTGGTCCCCGCAAAAACCTTTGTGTACCTCCTTCATCAACTCTTTGGCTTTCTTCTTTGTAATACACCTGAGAAGTGGCAGTGAATATCCCCTTCGGTACAGGATTCCATCAACCAGGATATACCTAGCAGCTTGCCGTTGAAGGGTCCTAGCTTTGTTTCTGTCCACTGGTAGCACGCCGCTTGATAGATACTCTACATATGGCGCCATCCATGTATCCGTCATCTGGATGACCAGAGTGGTTTATGCTTGGATACTGGGCATGGATAGTCGCTCGATCGACACTATGTTCAGAGTGTCAGCGTCCTTTGCACTTGCTAACTTTGCCAAAGCGTCCGCGTTTGAATTCTGATCACGAGGTACTTGCTGGAGAGTGTATCTGTCAAACTGGGCTAACATATCCTTTGCTTTGTTTAGATAGGCGACCATCTTCAATCCTCATGCCTGTTACTCTCCCAAGATTTGATTTACGACTAGCTGAGAATCACTATAGACGTCAAGCGCTTTTATGTTCATATCCTTGGCTAATCATAGTCCAGCGAGTAATGCTTCATATTTAGCCTCATTGTTAGAGGCAGTGAAGTCAAATCTTATTGCACAGTGAAATCGATGCCCTTCCAGCGTTATCAATATCACTCCTGCTCTTGCGTGGGATTCGTTAGATGAACTGTTTGTGAACAATTTCCACGAGGGTGCTTGGGTTTGACATTCAGGCTCGCTGGGCTCCTCAATCTGCTCGCCACCCATGGGATCTGTGAACTCGGTGATGAAGTCAGCTAAGGCTTGTCCTTTTATCGCTGCTCGCAGTGTAAGATATGTCGAATTGCCCGAGCTCGACTGCCCACTTTAGTAATCTTCCGGCAGCCTCTAGCTTCTGCAAGACTTACCGAAGAGGCTGGTCGGTCAATACCGTATTCGGATGATCTTGGAAGTAAGGACGCAGCTTCCTAAAGGTCAATACTAAGCAGTAGGCTAACCTTTCGATGGGGGGATATCTCAATTCTGCTCCGATCAACCTTTTGCTTATGTAATAGACAGCCTTCTGCACACCTTCTTCTTCTCTCACCTGAACAGCACTAGCAACGTAATCCGTGATTGCCAGGTAGATGAACAAAGTCTATTTATCGACCGGCTTCGACAGGATGGGTGGCTGCGCCATATGCATTTTTAGTGCTTGAAAGGCCTGTTCGCACTCATCTGTCCATTCAAATTTCTTATTGCCTCTGAGTAGATTGAAAAATGGGACGCATTTGTCTGTTGATTTTGAAATAAATCTACTTAGAGCAGCAATTCTCCCGGTCAGGCTTTGGACATCCTTAATCTTCACTGGGGACTTCATCTCGATCAGGGCTTTTATCTTCTCGGGATTAGCTTCAATTCCTCTTGAGTTAACTATGAATCCCAAGAACTTCACTGATCCTACCTCGAAGGAGCATTTAAGGGGATTTAGCTTCGTCCTATATTTATTAAGGACGCTGAAGCAGTCCTGCAAACCCTGTACATGCCCTTCTGCTTTCTTCGACTTAACCAGCATTTCGTCGACGTAAACCTCCATGTTTTCACCGATCAGCTCCTTAAACATGTGGTTGACGAGTCTCTGGTAAGTCGCACCAGCGTTTTTTAAACCAGAGGGCATCACTTTGTAACAGTAGAGCCTTGTATCGGCTCGAAAGCTAGTGTGATCCTCATCAGGGGGATGCATACTGATTTGATTATACCCCGAGTATGCATCCATGAATGAGAGGATCTCGTGTCCTGCAGTGGCATCGACCAGCTGGTCGATCCTCGGGAGTGGGAAGCAATCTTTGGGGCAGACTTTATTTAGGTCTGTAAAATCCACGCACGTACGCCACTTGCCATTCGGCTTGGGCACGAGTACGGGATTGGAGACCCACGATGGATAAAATGCCACCCTGATGAACCCATTCTCCTTCAGCTTCTCGACTTCCTCCTTCAAAGCCTTTAATATGTCTTTGTCGAGCAGCCTTCTTTTTTGTTGCACAGGTGGAAAGCTTTTGTCAATGTTCAGGACATGGCTGATGATTGCAGGATCTATCCCGACCATGTCTTTATGCGACCAGGCAAAGACATCCTGGTTCCTCCTTAATAACTCCACCAGTGCGTGTTTTGTTGTTGTCTCTAAGTTTTTACCGACTTTCACAACTCTGGTCGGATTCTCCTCATCGAGTTGGACCTCTTCAAGGTTCTCGATGGGGCCCACTTCTTCTTCAAAATCCCCAAAGCGAGGATCTAGGTCTCTATCCTCACTTTGGGCAACATCCTATTTGGTGAGATTATCACCTGAGTGGGCTTGAACATCAGTTTCCATTTACAACTCTTTCCCGGTGGCATCTCTCGATACACCCTTCTTTGCCTTGGTGATCGAGGCGTTGTAGCACTCCCTCGCTTCCCTTTGGTTCCCCAACACGCATCCTATCCCTGCGTCCGTTGGGAATTTCTTGGTGAGGTGCCATATAGAAGTGACGGCTCGAAGGTCGACTAGAATTGGTCTCCCTATCACAGCATTGTACGCTGAAGGACAATCAACTACTATGAAAGTAGTGAGTAATGTCCTGTTAGCAGGTGCAATGCCTGCTGTGACTAGGAGTCTAATTGACCCCACTGGGGCGAGCCCTTCTCCGGAGAAGCCATAAATGGTTTGGTTGCATGGCTCCAGGTCCTTAACGGACAATTTCATCCTTTCCAGCGAGGACTTATATAGGATGTTGACCGAACTTCCCGTATCGACCAACACCCTTTTCACCATCATATTTGCGATTTGTACATCCATAACCAGTGGATCGGAGTGCGGGAATCTCACATGTTGGGCGTCGTCGTTAGAGAAGGTGATTAGTTCCTCCTCTGTTCGAGCCTTTTTTGGTGCACGATCCTCGACACTCATCATCTCGATGTCCTGGTCGTGGTGTAGGGTTCGAGCATATCGTTCCCTCGCTTTTCCACTATCTCCTGCAAGATGCGGGCCTCCGCAGATGGCGCCACTGACTCGTTGCCACCCGGAGCCTCTCGCGGCTTGTACATATTTTCTTAAATGTCTCTGTCTTATCAGGAACTCAATCTCGTCCTTCAGCTGGTTATACTCATTGGTGTCGTGCCCATAGTCGTTATGATAACGACATAACTTTGTTGAATCTCTCTTGGAGATATATTTTCTTATTGGTGCAGGTCGTTTGTAGGGCACGCTCGAGCTGGTCGCCTAGTAAACCTCGGCTCGGCTTTCAACAAGGGCGGTGTAATTGGTGAATTTTGGTTCATACCGATTATTTTTGGGGCGTTTACTCTCGGAGGTCGAGGGTTCGTTGCTCGCTCTCTTTCCACCATTCTTACTATTGCCATTCTCGTTGCCTTTGCCATTGCCATTGGGCTTAGACCCGTTGGCAGCTTTGACGGTTCTTCTTTAGGCCCCTTGTCCTTTGCTGGCGATTTCCCTTCATTGGCAATCGCGTCTTCGAGCTTGATGTACCGATCAGCTCTATCTAAAAACTCATGGGTACTCTTAACCCCATGCTTCCTGAGGCTACTCCAGAGGGGAGAATGGCGCCTAACCCCAGCGGTTAGGGCCATCATCTTGCCTTCATCGCCCACAGTCTTGGCTCCTGCTGCGGCTCGCATGAAGCATTGAACGTATTCTTTCAAGGGCTCCCCCTCTTTCTGGCGTATCTCGACCAGTTGGTTCACCTCGGTGGGGTGCACACGACCCGCGTAGAACTGTCCGTAAAACTCCTTCACGAACATCTCTCAGGATACTATACTTGCAGGAGGGAACTTAAAGAACCACTCCTGGGCGGCATCAGAAAGGGTCGCTAGGAAGATCCTGCAGCGAGCATCTTCAGAGACTTTCTAAATTTCCATCTGTATCTTAAATTTGTTTACATGAGATACCGGGTCTCCATATCCGTTGAAATTTGGCAGAGTCGGCATCTTGAACTTGCTGGGGGTTTCTGCCACAGCAATCTTTTGTACGAAAGGGGTGCCTCTCCTCCGATCGTACTCGATGTGCGATGTCCACCCCCCGACCAGTTACTGCACAGTCTGGTTTAGGGCATCGATTTGAGCTTGAACGTCTTCAGGAATTGCTGGGGCCTCTGGTGCCGGGGGAATGTACTCATCGTTCCTTTCTCGGTAGTCATTGAGTACATTCCTCAAGTCATCGTCTCTTCGCCGCTGCTCGCTGGCTCCGAGCCGGCTAAAGACGTTATTTTGTCTGGGCTGCCCCCCAGCATTATGGCCTGCTTGTCGGTCTTCTCTAGGTGGGGGGCTCCTGCCTCCACCTCTCTCTTCGTTCCTCCGAGCAACATTTCCTCTGCCTAAGTTGGCTTCATTGTAGTCTTGACCATCTCTGAACCTTGACTGGCTATGGTGGGATTGACTATTTCCTCTGTTGCCTCCTTGGGCTAGCATTTCTTGAGCGTTAGGGGGAGGCCTGCGTTGGTTGGTGGGTCCCCGTGCATTGTCATGCCGTGGGGGTCCCCTGACCGCAGTGCCTGTTTCTGAGTTCCTTCTGTTGGTAGAATGACGTTGCCCCCTGCTCAGTGGATGAGGCTCTTCACCCCCTGGGCGTCTAGGGCTGCGGGGCTGTTGCCCGGCCCTATTCTGCCTCGGGCGCAGGGGATTGCCTCGACCAGCCTGAGACGGAGGCTGTGTCTCAGGATCCCTAGGTGGGATATCATCCTGAGGCATAGGTGGCTGCTCCGGCCTCTAAGGGCTTGTTGACTGGAGTGGAGGGCTAGGATTGGGACCCCTTTGAGGTGGCCCGCTTGGGGGTTGATCAGGCTGCGAGGCTGGCGCAGTCTGATTCCTAGCCAACTGGAGAGCTGCTTCAAGGGCTTCCATGGCATCCCTCTGCTGACGGTCCATCTCCGCCTGTCGCTCGCTTAGCTCTTGGTGCTGGCGCTCTATCTCCCTTTGCTGTGACGCCATTATCTCGACGGCACTTTCCTGATTGGTCCTCAGAGTGGCCAACTCATCTTGCAACACCCCCAGTGTTGTCTTCAGGGTCTCAGAATCTACCTCCTCCTCATCGAACTCTCAATGAGGTTCGTCTTTAGCCATATTTGGGGGAGAAGGCTGGGATGGTGCAGCGGCAGCCTGTCCAGTCTTCTTGGTAGTCTTTGCCATTAGATTTTCTTGAATTCAAGTCTCTCAATGAAAGCACCAGAATGTTGACCCTGATTTTTGTCAACGACACGGAGTCTAGAAAACGACAGAAAAGTAATATAGAGCTTGGGAAAATGATCTAATGGAAAAATATAGAACACAGAGAATTATAGTGGTTCGGCCCCAGTGATTGGTAATAACCTACCTCCACTTGACACTATTCTTAGTATTGAGCTTCAAAGGTGTGATCAAAGAACTAGGGTTCCTGAGTTTCACATACCTTAGAAGAAGAAAACAATACAACGATGAATAATAGTAATATAATTCCCTAAGAAAAAGATCGATCCCCCTCCTTGAGCTATTTCTTGAGTATTTATAGGCTCAGGAAGAGTTACATGAATTAGGAAACAATATATATCCTTAATAAACGGATCTGCAGGTCATAATGAAGAGATATTCTCGGATATCATCACAATTGTACAGATCTTTACATAAATGAACGGAGTATACGACCAGTCTGGTCGTATATAAAACGTGATATTTCCATGTGGAAATAATCTTGGTCGATAGGCGAGCAATATCTGTGCCACGTGTCGGCCACGTGTTGAAAATCCTTGCCGCGTCATCAACAGCTGTTTTTTGGATAAACAGTGTGAAAGTTGACTTTCAACATAGGCATTTATAAATCAACTTTTTGGGTCCAAAATATTTATTTGGAGTATATAAGAGTACTCAAGAAGTTTGGGAGCATTTGGGGGTGTTTTGAGACAAGTCTTGGAGTGCAAAAACAGAGTCGCGTCGCCCCCTAGGAGGCGACGCGTCGCCAAAAGCTTGAAACCCTTGGCTAAGATGAACCAGGCGATGTATCACCTGGGCTGTTACAGAAAGTCTGTATAGTTACATAAATAACCTTCAAATTTTATATTTAAATGCCTAATCTCATTGGTTGAGCCTAATGAAAGGTCTTATACTATTTAAGGGATTTACATGAGTTAATTGGTGGATTGATCACTCACCTTCCTCTCTCTAAAAGAAGAACTCTCTCATAAGCTTCAAGATTACTAGTTTTCTCCAAGATCTTCATCAAGAAAGCTTGGCTTGTATGAAGGATCAATGTTTGTGTATCCCAATCTCATTCCAATGTTGTAACTTCAAGAATTTCCATAGAGAAGGCTAGGAATAGAGATTTTTGGACAACAAATCTTCATTTGTGTCAAGCCTTGCAACTTTTGTGTTTAACATAAAATCATAGCCTGTGATTTTATGTTCATAGGGTTTGTTCTTCAAGGAAGGTCCACTCTAAAATCTTACCTTATTGTGTTTATGTAATTTGTGTTTAACTATTCTAAAAGATTGTTTTACTTGTATCTTTTGTCTTGAGATGTACCACAAACCAAAGGTTATCTATAGCATAATCCCCAACACTTCATCATCGACTTGTGGATTTTCAATGTCTTGTTGTGGTTGTTCAATATCCGTTTGAACTTGAGGTATGTTTTGAACCACTATCAATTTTGATCCTAATGTGGAAGGTCCTTTGATTGATCACTCCCAGTAATCAAGTCATTTTTAACAAATCTTACATTTCTTGATTCCACAATCCTAGTGGTAAGAGATGGACAGTAGAATCTGTAACCTTTGGATCTTTTAGCATATCCAATGAAATACTCACTAAGAAAAAGTGGTTGTTAAAACATTCCTAATTAACACGGGAACATTTATGGCATATAATTTTTACACTATTAAACATTTGCACTTTTAATATTTTTTAAAAAAAGTGAATGACACGATGTAGAGACGCATTAGGGATATTTATGAGACAACAAGTAAAAGCTTTAGAAATTTCTCTTAGCTTGTCATTCTCCTCTGTTCACTCTCATTCACCAATTTCATTGAGACTTCCTGAACCACCCATGATAGTTCAACAAGATGAAGTCCAACCAAGAATGCTACATGATTATCTACATCATATGTGTATGATTAGTGGTAAAAAATGCACATTTATTTATTATAAATATTGAAATAAATTAACTTTAAATTGATATTTTCATGGAATTCATAATATATTCTTATATTGAAAATATTTTATTTGAATTTAATCTGTCTATATTTTGCAGAAGTATATTTTGGTACTTTGCATGAAGAGAAGAAAAGAAGTAAATCTGAAAAGAGAATTGAGAAATTGTTAATTTTGAAGTATATAAACCCAAAAGAAGGAAGCCAAAAAATCAGGCCCAGGCCCAATTCCCTTCAACCAGCCTTCTCCCTCTCTCCAGCTCCCAGCGCGCCACTTGGCACTTTTGTCTGATCGCCATGTGTCCACCTTAGCCCCAGCTATAGCTCCGCGACCCGGACCCAGACCCGCGGTCGACCAGCCTGGCCTCCTGCCAACTTCCTGCCAGCCAGCTACGCGTGCCACTTGGCGCTTTCCTATTTGTTGCGTCAGTCAAAGAGTCAAACTGCCCATTTCAGCTTCTCTTCTCCATCATCATTCATTTTTTTGCCCAATTTTTCTCACTCCTTCCTTCACAATATAAACCAAAATAACAAGAGAAATTTCAATTTCTATACATCATATTAGATGCTAATTAAAAAATATACTAGCCATATTAAATATTTCAAAATAATACCATTTTTTGGTACTCTACCAAAAATACCCCTATATCTTCCCTCTTCTCTCTTCTCACTTCTCTCTTCTCTATCTCTCTCTTTCTGTTCACTCTCTCTCACCTCATGGCACCACCACACTAAATACTGCATTTTGAACCGATCTGGGTATGATTTTTGAGTTTTTTTGCGATTTTTTTTTCCAGATCTAAAACTCTGACATCTGCAAAAAATCGACATTTCTCGATGGTGCTCGATGCTAGCTTGAGGGGGCCTTCAAAATCAAGATTTTCATTCAAAAAATGACTTTTCTCGATGGTGGTTCGATAGTGCTCGATGTCAGCTCGATGGACTCGATGTTGTTCTTGTAAAAGACATAATTTTTCACTCGGGTGTCCGTTTGGGATGATTTTTTTTATTTTGGGTATTTTTTTTAGGATCTACACGTTTGACATACTCATATGCACATTTGTGAAGTCTAACACTTGAAAAAAAAATACAAAAATCCAAACATACCTCATGTTTAAGACATGTTTTAGTATGTTTTCAAGTTTTACGCAAATGTGAATATGAGTAGTCAAACGTGTAGATCTTGAAAAAATACCCAAGATCAGAAAAAAAAAATCACCCAAAATGGACACCCGAGTGAAAAATTATGTCTCTTGCAAGAATCGCTTCGAGTCCATCGAGCTGGCATCGAGCACCATCGAGAAAATTCATTTTTTCATGAAAATCTTGATTTTGAAGGTCCCATCGAACCACCATCGAACAATGTTGATTTTCTGCAGATTTCAGAGTTTTAGATCTTAAAAAAAATCGCAAAAAAACTCAAAACTATGCCCAGATCTGTTCGAAATGCAATATTTAGTGTTGTGGTGGTGTTGGTGGTGCCGTGAGGTGAGAAAGAGTGAACCAAAAGAGAGAGAGATGGGGAAGTGAGAAGTGAGAAGTGAGAAGAGAGAAGAGGGAAGAAGGAAGAGATGAGGGTATTTTTGGTAGAGTGCAAAAAAGTGGCATTATTTTGAAATCTTTAATATGCCTATTATATATTTTAATTAACACCCAATATTAAGCATAAAATGTGAAAATAATACTATTAATAATAAATATGATTTTATTATTAATATTATTATTATATTTTGAAACCCCAAATTTTATTTATTCATTTTTAGGCTCTATAAATAGGATCACATTTTTCATAATTTGTATGTAATTTTTAGGTAGTAAAATTCTACCAAATTTTAGTCTCACTTCTCATATTTTCTCTCTGGAATTTTATAAGAATGTTTAGCATAATAGGCTATCCTTCTTAGGAAGTTTATGATGATTCTATATGGACTATGACTTTATTTTGTATTTTTGATTCACCATTTGCTTCAAGTTTATATATTTGAGTGATTTATTTTATTTCATCTCATTTTTTTCATCTTATTATCTCTATTTATATTTACTAATACTATATAGATTTTGTCAAACACTTTCTATGTATTATCAAACTAGTAAAAATAATAAAGATAATATATTTATCATTTTCTCCATCTCATTCATATATATTTACTTTTGCTAATTCTATGTATTTTATAAATAGTAAAAGTAATATTTGTGTTAGATTTTTTGTCCAATCTTTTATTGCATTATTGCCAATGGTATATTGTCATTTTTGGATTTCTCATAAGACATATCTCCTCCTTCCATGGCAAAGCATATTAATCACTTAAATACATTTTTGTGAAATATATTTGTGCTTCAATGTTAAATCTTCCAATTGAATAGTTGGGATATGAACTATTCATTTGTGTAATTTTTTTGAATCAAAGATCCAAATAAATAAGTATCCATATATGTGACTCTTGCTCCTTCCTACTAGTTACCTTTTGTTACATCGCATATTTATCCTATCTTTACTTCTAATATTTAAATCTCAAAAACAACAAAAATATCGCTTATTCTAAATTTCTCACATTATTTATCTCTTAACTCTATTTATTGTTAACTTTATTTCTTTGTCTTCTTGTGGAATCGATCGTGCCCGATCTATACTACAACCACCGCTTAGTGGAAGTCATGTTTGGGCATTAAATCGTGTACGACCCCGCCTTCGTGCATGATGTATCCTACGAATATGCTAAACTTCAATTTCAAACCCAACATGATTAAACTTTTACCAACCTTCCATGGGTTGAAAAATGAGAGTTCGTATGTGCACATTCGGGAATTCGAAGAGGTGGTGACCACATTCAACAACCAAGTTGATGTCACAAACACTGTGAGATTGAAGTTTTTTCCCTTCTCTCTTAAACACTGTGAGATTGAACTTGAGACGAAATGACAATGACATTCTTTGCCAAATATTTCCCACCCCAAAAGATTAGCAGTCTTGAAAGAAAAATCTCTACTTTCAACCAGAAAGACCATGCAACTTTATATCACGTCTGGGAGAGGTTTAAATATTTGTTAAGTCAATGCCCACATCATGGATACGAACACTGGCGCCTGATCAACTATTTCTGTGACAGACTCATAACTAGAGAAAGACAATTCGTACAAATGGTGTGCAATGGTGAATTTCTTGAAAAAGATCCTGAGGAGGCTTTTGAATATCTAAATGATCTAGCTAAAAAATCCTACACATGGACTGGACCAAGTGCTACGGACAAACCACGATCAGCTGGAGTCTACCAAATAAGGGAAGAAGATAGCCTTAAAGCCCAAGTTCAGTCTCTAACTAAACAAGTTGAGGCTGTCACAACCAAAAAAGGTAGAAGAATCCACATGTTCCCAAAAGCCGAAATGCAAGATCCATGCATCATTTTTGGAGGGATGGAATATCAATCGCAAGAGTGCCCTACTCTTGGTGAGCTAAGAGGAGCAAATGAGGAACAATTTAATGCCTTAGGGGATCATAAGAAGCCTTATAACCCCTTCTCAAACACTTATAATCCTGGTTGGCACAAGGATCCAAATTTCAGTTGGAAGGATACAAAATAAACACAAGCATCTAAGAGCCAATGGATACTTGATCCACAACAACAACAATCGCCAAAATTATGCATTGCTCCTCAAAATAACATGAATCCAATGGATTCTCTTGAGAGTACCTTTCGAATTTTTGTGGAGACACAATAATAAGTATCAAATTTATCTATTTTTAATTCATTATTCTTCTATGAACATGCACTTGATTATTTATTTATATATGTTTGATAAGTTTATTTTGTGTTTTTAGGATTTTCAAGACATTTGGATGAAAAAGAATGAATTTGGGATGTTTTACAAGCAATGGTTAAGCTCGGAATTACAAGTCTGAAACTTCATACTTAGTTTTTACAATTTTCTATTACTCTTTTGGAAATATATCTAGAAATAAAAGTTTTAGATATTTTTCTTAGCTCTCCATAGCTTTTATAATCTTCCAATTTTGAGCTATATCGAGGAAGTTATACTTAAAATACCGTAAGTGGATGCAACTGAAGAAAACAAAAAAAAGGGGGGGGGGGGGGGGGGGGGGAAGAAATGCTATGGACACGGTCAGCCACATCCTAGGCCACGGCCACACCAACAGATCCCAGTAGCCACGGCCAGAAATGTCCCAGGCTGTGGCCAACGCCTGATTTTTTGGAAAATTCAGCTTTAAAGTTTAAATTTCAAATGTATTTTCAAGGGCCTATAATAGGGGTTAGTGTGGTGCCCAAAAATTCAAAATAAGGCTTAGTGTCTTGATTAGGGGGCCAAGAGGGCATTATTGGAATATTATGTGTTTATATGTGAATTAATTGAATATTTATGTGATTATGTGAATTGCATTGGTTATATTATTGTAACACCCTACTACCCTAGAGTTGTTACCATGTGATTTTAAAATGTGTCATTAACTCGCTAATCGAGGTTTTAGACTGAAAAGTGTCATTAAATCAAAATAAAGACTCATTTAATGAAAGTTAAGTGTAAAAGGTTTGGACGTCCATTAAAGTTATAAAAATGATACACTGGGATCTCAAAATACTGTTGCAAAATATATTTATAATTCAAAAGTAACTTTACAGTCGACCTAAGTGAAAAAGTCAAGTGTTTATAATGTGTCCCTCAAACAACCTCGGCCGTGGCAGGCAGGTAGGCCGAGCATGTACGCGCTACTCCATGCCCTCCAACTTATGCTTGGTCGACCTTTCCTTTGCCCTTACCTGCACCATAGAGCACCTGTGAGCCAAGGCCCAACAAGAAAACTCCACACATAGCATATGACAGTTCAATCTAGTAAATGCACAACTTTAAATAGATAACAGACTATTCACATAATGGCCTATGCCAACCCAAGTGCTTTATCTAGCATTGGGTTCACAGTCTTCACCGAACGGGTGGGTACAACACCCTAAATGGCCATGCCATGGCGCCCTATATTCAACATGCTTGTTGTCGTTCGGCCTGCATTCATCATGCTTATCGATGATCCTGGCTTTCACCGATCCCGGCCTTTGCCAATCAATCATAACCATGCAAACATAGCATAACAACTACAAATATTCACATATAACAATAAACACAAATAATCGAGCCATGCCCTGCTCTACGGGCACAAACAGTTTTATTACCTGTGTCCCGAGCTGACTGACTAGTACGATCCTGAGCACAATCCCTTAAACCCGAGCCTTGGCGGTAAAAACTCAGTGATGATTCCAACCTTAAGCTAGATCCCCAACACCTCCAGCTTCAAATCCTCAACCCCAGCTCCAAATTCTAAGCTTTTCCATAAAATTTTCCCAAAAACCTCTAAGCCACCAAGTGAGGGAGAGAGTGCCGAGTAGAGAGAGAGAGAGAGAGAGAGAGAGAGAGTGAGAGAGAGAGAGTGAGGGTGTTGTGTTTCTTTTGGATTTTGGTTCTTTCCACAGAGTTCCTAAGGCCAAGTCTATCCCTTAATACGAAAGATCAAAATGCCCCTAACTTATCCTTAGCCTTTCTAACACCACCAAGGAAAAAATCATCTTTTGCCACCATTTTCCTGCTAAACCTCAAGTATTCCTATAGATTCCCAACTAATCCCGACGTGCCCAATTAATCACCAAATAATTACTTGTTACCCGATAAATCACAGATATACGCTAAGTTTCCCAAAATACCCCTAGGCTTACCCCAAGCCGGGTGTTAGACCCCGTTGTGACTTTTCTGCTAATCTGCTCCCTAGGACTGTCTCGGACCACACATCTCAATTATATCTCCACAATACTGTGGTCTCAAGCACAACACGCACACATAATCGCATTTACGCCCTCAACGAGCCAAAATTACAAATATGCCTTCATTAATGAAAACGAGCCCACATGCATATTTAATTCACCTAAACATGCATTTCTAATCATATAATTATTTAATCCACATAATCACATACTGATACATATATATCACAATTAACCACATAATAACATAATTAAATCAATTATTGTCTTCCCAGTACGCTAATCAAGGCATTAAGCATTATTAGAAGATTTGGGACGTTACAATTATTATATGACTGATTATGCATGTTTAGGTGTATTAAATGTGTGAAACATGCCCGCTTTTATTTAAAGGGGTATAATTGTAATTATATGATATTATATGATTGAGACCACATTATTATGTGGATATATTTGATATATTCGGTAGGAGTCAATCCTTTTGAGCAAGATAGCAGTTTAGTCACAACGAGGGGATTTATACCCAGCTCGGGATGAGCCAAGGGGTATCTTGGTAATTCGGTGAGTTATCGGGACTCATTGGAGTATGAGTCTGTAACGCCCTGGATAGCCAAGACCACTACACTGTGTACTTATAAAGGTGCGGGACTTGCTAATCAAGTCATTTAGTGAAAAATGTGATACAGAAACCACTAGTGAACTAGGATTAAAAGGTTTTGGTCTCAAAAGGGTACATTTCATATAACTAAACATTTTTACACATGGGATCCCAAAAAGGAACAGCGTTCAAAAGTCAGTTTACAAAATTCTCGGAGTTCAAACAACCATTAGCCACTCTAAGGGCAAAACAGACATTTCTGGTTCTCCTATTCCTGTCTCCCTCTCAACCGTGGCGGCTGAGCAGCTGATCATGTACATTCTGCTCTCAGAGCTCTCCAAATCAGGGCTGATCAAGCTTGCCCTTGCCTTTACCTGCACCACGAAGCACCCGTGAGCCAAGGCCCAATAAGAAAACATAACATTATATAATAAGAAATGATAACAGTTGAATAACCCTTTAAGCATGTTCATATACTTAGCACACCACAATGGTCACAAAGCACGAAGACTTGATCATAGATTCAGCTAATCAACACCCAGCTATACAACATAACAATCTACCAATCAATAATAACAATCAAGTCACACGGTAATCAGGGTCAACACCTTAGGTCGCACTCTCTGTTTAACCCACTGACTCTGGCCCGCCTAAACCGAGCTCAGTGCTTAATAAGCTGTCCTCAGCTACCAGTGGCCGAGCCGCGCCCTGTGCGCTGGTGTAAACTTCGGCACTCTTAGGCCGTTTGTTTACTATTTACATGGCATAATACCATCCTTCATAAAGCATACAAATAGGGAACCCTTAGTCCCGTTATAAATCCACAACCTGGTGCAATTTTCTTACCTTTAGTTTCCAAGTGCACTGACTACGAACGATGCCTCTTGAGTATGATCCGATTCCCGAGCCCTAACTTAGTACCTAGTCACAACCAAGATAAGGGATACCATTAATAATTGTAAAAGGGCTTCTAAGTAAAGTTATAGTCTCTGAAACATCGAATTCCACCAAACACGGTAGTAGATTCGATCCCGAGCACCCTAGGGTAAATTCCCACACTTAAAATCCCAAAATCCCAAATTCCCTTAAGGGTCGTGGCTCCAGCCTCCCATGCCGCGGCATAGCCCCCAAACAGAGCCCATCTAGGCTCAGAACCAAACACGGGTCGCGGCCCCACACAGACCATGCCGCGGCCCGCCCTCCATCTCCAGCATCCATCAGCTTCAGAGGGTCGCGGCTCACTAAGAACTATGCCGCGGCCCGACCCCTTCAAACCCAGAAAAACCTTCATTTTTTACTCTCAAACCTCACTCAAACCTATCCAAAACTATCCCAATTCCACAAGTCAATTATCACAAAGCTTCCAACACAATTCCAGCAACACAACCCAGCAAAAACGTAACCTAGAGACTCACCAAAATCTCACTTCAATCTCTGAAACTGAAAAAGCTTCAAACATCAAAACTAGTCATGGAAACACTAAAGTTCAACCATTAAACCATAAATTCAAGCTTACCTCCACTGCAGAACCAACTCCCTTAATAAATCCTGAGCTAAAACCCAAGCTTTCTAGCTTCAATTCAGTCCTTAAATTTCAAAACCATAAACACTTTAAAACCCAGCCCAAACATAGAATTAATCACCATGCACAAAGCTTATATCTTACCTCAGTTCTTGATTGAACTCCCTAGCTAAACACTGGACTAATCCTTCAAGATTCCAGCCCAAACCATTGAATTCCCAGCTGAATTCCTTAAGTTTTCTGTGGTTTTTCTTTGAGAGAGAAAGGGAGAAAGAGGGAGGGTCAGTTCCTTGTGTTCCACCATGCTCTGAGATTTTACTTAGTCTATCACTAGGTGATTAAGTTAATCCTAAGGCTCAGGGTGCCGGAAACGTCCCCAATGGCAAAATGGTAAAATTCCCCAGTATTCCCACCTAGACTTCCTAACCTCAAATATATCTCCAATTATTTATTTCCATAACCCAACAACCTAAATAACCATCCAATACCTAAAATACCCCTTGACTTGTCCAAAGTCAAATATTAAGCCCCATTGTAACTTTCCCGCTAACTAGCTCCCTAGGATCGCCTCAAGTC
The DNA here is from genome assembly GCF_963169125.1 of Humulus lupulus. Taxonomy (NCBI): domain Eukaryota; kingdom Viridiplantae; phylum Streptophyta; class Magnoliopsida; order Rosales; family Cannabaceae; genus Humulus; species Humulus lupulus. The sequence goes on along the minus strand of NC_084801.1, from coordinate 168,546,460 downwards.
GCGTGCTGCAAATTTACCCACATAATAATGTGGTTCTCACAATTATAGCATATAGTCACATTTATATTCATATAAAAATACTAGCATGCTTATCATATAATCACGCATTAAATGTAATAAATTCGCACATAAACCAATTATGCCCTCCCGGCACACTAATTAAGGCCCTTAAGCCTTATTAGTGATTTTGGGTCGTTACAGAGTCGTATTTTAGGAAAATTAGTTATATTATGGGTTTAGCAGAATTATTTGGGAATGTTGAGCAATGTGGGATTTTGAAGTTTTGAGAATTTGGAAGTGAATTTTGATTCTAAGGCTTGGAAGAAAGCATGCTAAAGGATTTGGAAGTTGTTAAAGCTTAGGGAAATGTTTTTGGCATAGGTAATATTGGTTTTAAGCTTTGAAAGTTTTTTAAAGTTGACTTGAATTTTGATTTTCAATTGACTTTTAAGGTTTGTTTGCTGTATTTCTGAGCTGCTGGGACCGTTATTATGGTCGAGACTGGTTAAAATCGTGTTTTGGGACGATTTTGGATAGGTTTGCGATTCTTAAAATTGTTGGTTTTCTGCATTCATAGGACGTGTCGCAGCACTGTTCTTGGAGCGTTGCGACCCTCATGAACTCAAAGAGGCAAGAAGGTGCCTCAAACCGCCTTAACGCCGCGGCGCATACACTGTGGTTTGAGGCTCGAGGCTCTCTAACTTGTTGCGTTGCGGCTCTTAGTGGGGGGATCCACGACTCTAATTGGGGAAAAATTAGAAAGTTGGTTTTGGGTCATGGGAACCCAAACCTAAGGGCTCGGGAATGGTTCTACAACCCGAATTAGTAGAATTCAGGGTCCTAGAGGCTAGGACTCGGTCCGGAAGCCTTTATTAGTTCGTTTCTTTATAGCTATTCTTTGTTATGATTGTGACTAGCTCAAATTGTTAGGCTCCAGAGGAAAGGACCATACTTGGGGTCGTCGCACACTATTCACTCAGGACTTGAGATAAGAAAACTGCACCTAGATTGTGTTTAAGGCTTGGCCCAGTTATAGAACATGGTTATAACCAGCTTAGAATGTTTTATTAAACATGTTAATTGCATTGTGCTTACCTGTGTTAAGTAATGGTTGCTTATCCGTTAGGTCTGATAGAAAGGCTTGGCTTATAAGTCAAGACTGATATGTTATATTTGATTAAAAGGCTTGGCTTATAAGTTGAGAGTTTACCTATTATATTTGACTGAAAATCTCAGCTTATAAGTCGAGGATCTTTCTATTGGATCTAATTAAAATCTTGACTTATTAGTCGAGGATATATCTGGTTAAAAGGATTGGCTTATAAGTCGATAGTTTACAAGGCTCAACTTATAAGTCGAGGGTTTACAGTCTCGGCCTATGGGTCGAGAGCGGCAATAGCGTGCTGAATGTCAGTCAATGTAATTAAGCTAACCCGGAAGCGTGGTATACGCTTGAACGACCTTATGGTTGCCTGAAATATAAAATGCTAAATCTGCTTGGCCAGCCCTAAGGCTGGTTACACAAGGAATTGGGCAATGGGCGTTGGTGTGGCTCTATAGTCACTTATCTAGAATGAATGCATGCACGAGTAGGGTTATTACTACTAGGCATGATAATTATAATTATGTGATGTGATGATTTACTGCTTATGAGCATGATTATGTTTTCTTGCTAAGCCTCAGCTCACAGGTGCTAAATGTTGCAGGTAAAGGAAAAAAAAAAGTTGGACCAGCCATGACTTGGAGAGCTTCAGTACATATGCAACTTGCTTGATTGCCACGGCTGAGTATCAACTAGAACTAGGGTTTGACCCTGATTTTTCCGCTTAGGTCGACTTTTGTATTCATTGAATCTGTATCAGTTTTAAACTTTGTTGAGATCCCAGGCATCATACTCAAACTCTTTTAATGAAATGGTTGACTTTTGACCAAATTTTTTAGTACCTAAACATGGTGTTTGTTCAATTACACGTTTTAAGTCTAAATGACTCGTTTAGCGAGTTAAGCACTATTTCAATTACACAATGTAACGATCCTGGATTAGGAGGACGCTACAATTAGGGTTTACTTTTAGAAGAACTTTGGATTGCAAATTTTAGAGGCTAGAGCTGTTAGGATTAATGCCCTAAAAGCATGTAAAGACATTTTATTGATTTAAATAAAAGTACAATTTTATTATATTTGAATGTTATAATTAATGTTTGAACTAATTATATAATAATATCAAGAAAATTCCTTATTCATTCATGAGAATTTGATCTTGTATTAGTACGAGAGAATTAATATCATATATAATGAATAAAATAGTCGGTAACATATTAAAGTAAGGAATCTTTAATGAATAGTTATTAGTGTGATTTACTAAGTGTTTAACCTAATTTTGACTGGATGACGTGGCTGCTACGAAGAAGACATGTGGCATCATGCCACATTAAATTCAGAATGCTTATCGGAATGAGTAGCTGCTCGAGGAGGCTATGCCAGAATTGAAAAGGTTGTTTCGCAAAGAGCCAATAACATGCTCGATGATGGAGCAGACTAGTGCCATCTCATGAAATTTCTCGAAGTACAAGACTTGCATGATAAGCAGTACTCTTTACCCAAAGATGCGGGTTTCACGAGACACTATCAAATATTTCAAGATATTTATGTAACTGATATTTAAATTGTATTATTCCTATGTTATTTTAATATGTAACTGAAAGTACTGATCCCACACTGACACGTGTAGGGCCTAGATTTTCTTGTAAGGGCCCATAGCCCATTAAGAGTCTCTATAAATAAGGGGTTTATTCAATCATGAACCCTAAGTGAAAAAGAGGAGAGAAATAGCTAGAGATATTTTTTTGTAAGCACTTTACATACAAAACCCTTCGAATTGTATTCTTTCATCAGCTTAAGAAACTCAGTTGAACTCTGTTTCTTCTTGATCTTAATTGTAATTTTTTTCTAATAAATAAAAGTGTAAGTGAACGTAGGTCATTACCAACTCTTGGGGTCGAACCACTATAAAATTCCTTGTGTTGTTTTCTTGATTTCAGTTCGTTTAATTCTTATTCTATCGTATAAATGACTCAGTGTCGTTGATCAAAACCTTGGTCAACATTTTGGTGCTTTCATTGAGAGCTGAAGTCAAGATCTTATTCTATTAGATCCACCTGAAACAATGGCTATCACTACTAGAAGCGATAGTCAAGAGCCACAGGGGGGAACCCTAACACTGCCCAACCTGACCGCCCCTTAAGTAGTCAGATCCCTCCTTTGCACCTTACTCATCCATTTCATCTTCATGGAAACATGCCACCACCAGCCACATTCGGGCATGATGAGCCCCATGTGGACTTAGGAGAAGAACTAGACCCTGACCTTGAACAACTAAAAGGGGTCGTGGGGTAGATGTAGGAGCAATTCATTGCCATGCATGAAGTCAGGCAGGTGCTCAAGAGGCTATATCTGAAGCCCTCAACAAACAAAGAAAAAGATTTTTAAGCCTAAATGGATCAGAGACAGTGAACCCTCGATGCTAACCAAGAAGAAACTGGCTGTCATAGTGTTGAGGCAACAAGGTTGCTAGAGGCCGTCTTGTCACAGAATCAAGTAGCATGAGCCCGACCAATGGATCCTTAGCTTGAGAACATTGGTCAGGCAAATCCTGAAACCCAGCGACTAGCTGGTGAAATCCCAGAACCTACCCAATGATCGTGGACTCGTGACCAAGTGGTTTCTCCTAGACCTGCTAGGAGCCATCACTCTCATAGGGGAACTCAGCAAAGAGTGCAACGTCCGCTCCACCAAGATGAACGAGTGCTTCTTAATAAGGAGCAAGGTTGTTCCAGAAAATTTTCTAGATCTGGAAGACTTGTTAATGAGCACCCTAGGCAAGTATCCTCACAAGGAGGGCAACCTCCAAATTCTAAAGTCGGTCCTCAGTACCGATAGCCAAGGAATGAGAGATCTGGTAGCCAGAATCGAGGCCAGCCACCTCATTTTTCCAGACACAAATGTGGTCGTAATCGTAGAAGAAACAAAAGAAGAAGTGACCAAGATGCTAACAGTAGTTATCAAACAACTTTAAAATATGGTTATGATGATGGTGAAGGGGACAGTCGGTACTATCAACCCCGTGACCATCAACAATATAATGACCACCGACAGGATGAAAATCTAAGAGGACAGTTTGTCCCGCCAAGGCCACCTGGGCCTCAAGATATTCCACCCAGGGGGAATGTGCAGCCTGAAGGACCGTTTGTCCCACCAAGTTAGCAAGAGCCAGCGAACTATCCCGCGAGACAACCTCCTGGTCTCCTCGAGCAGACAATCAAACTGCTGGGGGCGACCAAGGGGGGAAGTGTCTTTAATAGACTGGGAAACAGAGAGTCTGATCTCTATGATGTCCTTAATCATCTTAGAGAAGGCAAAGCATCAAATGTTGTTGGACATGTCGCATCGATAATCCCACATGCACCACAAGCAGGGCATACTATAATCCCTGTTGTAGTACCAGCTGTTGTACCACTCATTGCTCCTGCAATCCTTGCGCAATTGGATGCTCTTACTCAAATGGTATGAGAACTAACAGCCCTGAAGCTTACAAATATTGACCTAGAAAGAAAGAAAGGATCTCATTTCTCAGATCGGATCAATGCCCTGACAGTACCACCCAAGTTCAAGATGCCAACTTGGAAGATGTACACTGGAAGGGAAGATCGCGTCTCACATGTTAACAATTTTAAGATACAAACGAATATCTAAGGGGTTAGAGACAATATTCATTGTAGGATCTTTCCTGGCACTTTATTTGATATTGCTCAACAATGGTTCTTCAATCTGGAGCCAGGAAACATTACATCCTGGGATACATTTGTGAGGCTCTTTTACTCACAATTCCTTTCTGCTCGTATCCCACCTGCTGAACTCAACGACCTTGTTGACATTAACCAATGATCGGATGAGCCTTAAAAGGACTACATGTATAAGTTCATGCAAGAGGTTGGCCAATCAAAGACGGTTAGCGACGAGGGAAAATTGATGGCCATCATGGCTGGAATCCAAATAAAGGGTCCCCTATGCACTGACTTAAAGAGGAAAATTGTCTACTCAACAAGAGAGTTCTTAGATCGAGCAGACGAGTTCATTAAACTAGAAGAGGTCATCAAAAGAGCAGATCAAGCCAATCAGATAGGTACCAGTACTGTCGCTCTAGCCAAAGACAATGGAGCTCCAAAATATAACCACAATCAGACAACTAATGGTAATGGTAATGGAAATAATAATTGACAAAGAAGTGGAAAACAAAATAACAACTCGAACGGTGCCAATAATAAAGGCAACAAAAATCCCAAAACCAGTGATAATCCACGATAGTACAATCCTCATTTTAACACTTACTCTATGCTCTTGGGGTCACGAGTAGAAGTCTTACAAGCTACACAAGCTAAGGTACCTTATGGGAAACCTAATCTCATAAGGAAATACTTAAGTAAGAGAGACACAAATAAGTTCCGTCGTTTCCATAACATGACTACGGACATGACACCAATGAGTGTAACCAGCTTAAGGACGAAATTGAATTTCTCATCCGCCAAAACCATCAAGCTATATGAAGATATGTTCGACATATTTCTAATCAAACCCAAGATGCATCGCTAAATGTGAATGCACAAGCTCAACTGTTACAGCCAGCCCGTATAACTGGTTGGCTAGACATGATATGCGGAGGACCACACATGGTTGGTGAAAGTAGAAAAGCCTTAGAACACTATGCTTGGACACTTCGCCACGAACCGGTGAATGAAGTACTGGCAGTCGAGGAACGTACTCCCCAAACCCATTGTTATGAATGTAAGCTAATAACATTCATTGAGGATGACGCCGCGCATGTGAGATTTTCCCATAATGATCCTTTGGTAATTGAGGCCCAGATTGCCAACATGATCGAGGAACAAACAATGATAGACCATGGTTCCTCAGTGAACATTCTGTTCAAAACAACCCTTTAAAGAATGAAGTTATATGTTCGAGACCTAGAGCCATGCACACAAACTTTATATGCTTTTATTGGAGAAGGGTTGACTCCAGCAAGAACGATCAGGTTAGCAGTAATAGTGAGAATTGCACCTACAAACAACACGGTTATGGCAACATTTATTGTGGTCGATATTCCCTCAGCCTTCAATGATCTCTTAGGAAGAATGATATTAATCAACTTTCGAGCCATAACATTTGTGTTTCATCTCATGATGAAATTTCCTACCAATGCCGAGATCAGAAGTGCAAAAGGAAATCAGAGAAATGCTTGGGAATGCTATAATTCTTCCATTACAATTGCTAAGAAAGACTTGGCCACAAACAACATGATATTTGTTGGACCAACGAATAGTAAGCCAACAGTAGAGATGGGAATAGGCAACATCAAGCAACAAAGTAATGCCTCTTCAAAAGAGGAAAGCAGCTCCAAATAGGGAGTATCCTAATGTGAGGGAGAAGATATTGATCCTCGCTTTGGGGACTTTGATACTGGGGTGGGAGAAATTGAAGACCTGGAGGAAGTCCCACTTGACCAGAATGAACCAACGAAGACAGTCAAGATTGGAAGAAGTTTAGCAAAGGAAGTCAAGTATGAACTCGTAAACTTCCTAAGGAACAATTAGGACGTATTCGCTTGGTCGCACAAGGACATGGTTGGCATAAGCCCCACTGCTATCAGTCATCCTCTAAATATAGACAGAGACAACTTTAAGCCTGTACAACAAAAAAGAAGGTTGCTTGATAAAGAGAGATCAAAGGATTTAAAGGAAGAAGTTCAAAGGCTAAAAGAAAACATGTTTATAAGAGAGGCCTTTTACCCCGAGTGGGTTTCTAACCCCTACCTAGTACCAAAACCCAATGGCAAATGGAGGACTTGTGTAGATTTCACTTATCTAAACAAGGCATGCCTAAAGGATTTTTCCCCTACAAAGAATCGACCAGCTGGTCGATGCCACGGCAGAGCACGAAATCCTCACGTTTATGGACGCTTACTTGGGGTACAATCAAATGAGTATGCACCTTCCCGATGAGGTACATACTACTTTTAACAACTGACGTAGGTTTGTATTGCTACAAAGTAATGCCTTTTGGTCTAAAATACGTTGGTGCGACATATCAATGACTGGTAAATATGATGTTCAAAGAAAAAATAGGCAAAAACATGGAGGCCTACGTTGATGACATGCTGGTAAAGTCAAAAGAGGCTGGGTGGGGGGGGGGGGGGGCACGTGAAGGATCTATCAGAATGATTTGTCATCCTTAAGCATTACAATATGAAGCTAAACCCTTTAAAATGCTCGTCCGGGGTAAGCTCAGGGAAGTTTTTTGGTTTCATTGTCAACGCAGGAGGTATAGAAGCTAACCCAGAAATATTAAGGCGTTGATCGATTTGAAATCCCCGACCAAGATAAAGGAAGTATAGAGTTTGACAGGACAAATTGCAGCCCTCAACAGATTTGTCTCAAAATCCACTGACAAATGCGTACCCTTTTTCAACCTGCTAAGAGGAACTAACAAGTTTGAATGGATGGAGGAATGTGAAAAGGCTTTCCAGGAACTTAAGAAATAGTTGACTCAACCTTCAGTCTTGTCGAAACCGATTGAAGGGGAAATTCTATAGTTGTGTCTAGTAGTCACTCAATACGCTGTTAGTGCAGCCCTAATCCTAAAAGCGGATAAGACCCAACATCCAGTATATTATATAAGCAAAAGGTTGGTCGGGGCAAAATCACGGTACCCATTAATTGAAAAACTTGCTTACTATTTGTTGCTAGCAGCAAGAAAATTAAGGCCTTGCTTCCAAGCTCATCCAATCACAGTTTTAACCGATCAACCTCTCAGGCAAGTTCTGCAAAAGCCAGAGGCATCTGGTCAATTACTTAAGTGGGTTGTCGAGCTTAGACAATATGGCATTACCTACCAGCCAAGGACTGTTATCAAAGAGAAAGCTTTACTAAAATTTATTGCTGAATGCACTAGAATACAAGAAGAGGATGAGCACGCAAAAAAGCCTAAAGACAACGAAGAAAATTGGCCAGTTTGGAAGTTGTTCGTAGATGGATCCTCCAATGAGCATAATGCTTGAGCTAGACTTATAGTTATCACACCTGAATGACATTGTGTTCACTGCGCGCTAAGGTTCAACTTCAGTGCTTTAAACAATGAGGTAGAGTATGAAGCCTTTCTAGCAGGATTACGACTCGCTAGAGATGTTAAAGCTGTGGTGGTAAACATATATAGTGATTCGCAATTGATCGTGAATCAGGTATTGGGAGAATACCAAGCTCAAGGAATAAAAATGGCATCCTACCTCAGCAAAGCCATAGACCTACAGGCACAATTCAAAAAATATACCATCCAACAAGTACCCCGTGACCAAAAAATTCCAATGCAAATGCCCGAGCAAAACTTGCAAGTGCCATCCTAAATGTAATACTAGTGAGCACCTGTCCCAACCAAGTATTGACAAAATGGAGCAAACACTACTGCTCGATAATACTCCCTCGTGGATGACTCCTATAGCTACGTACCTCGAGCATGGCACATTACTTCAAGAAAGAAATGAAGCCCGGCGGATTTTAAGGCAGGTTGCTAGGTACATGACTATTGATGGAATAATGTATAGAATAGGGTATTTTATGCCTTTGCATTGATGTGTTACTGAAACATAAGCCAAACTACTAATGATGAAAGTGCGTGAAGGATTCTGTGGAAACCTTGCAAAGGAGCAAAGTCTAGCCAAGAAGATACTGAGACAAGGATATTGTTGGCCCACGATGAATGACGATTCCATGGAGTACGTCCAAAAATGTAATAAATGTCAAAGATTCTAAAAAATATCATGAGTAGCGCCTAATGAACTCAAACAAATGTAGAGCCCATGGCCCTTCGCAGTATAGGACATTTATTTGATACAAAGGGTAAAATGGGCTACGAGCCTGTGTATTGGATTTTGGGGGATCTTGGAGTAAGCATCTCCCATTGATTGAGTTTTCATACAACAATAGTTATCAGGCGACCATTGGAGTGGCTCCGTATGAGATGCTATATGGGAGGAAGTGCAGATCACCTATCCATTGGGGTGAGACGGGTGAGAGGAGGTACTTAGGTCCTGAGATGGTTCAGAGGACCAATAAGGCGATTGAAAAGATTAGAGCTCAAATGCTTGCCTCCTAAAGTCGCCAAAAGAGTTACTCAGACTTGAAATGCAGGAGTGTAGAGTTTCAGGTCGGTAATCATGTGTTTCTTAGGGTTTCTCCCTTGAGAAGGGTGAAACGGTTTGGTGTTCGGGGTAAGCTGAGCCCTAGGTTTGTTGGCCCCTTTGAGACTCTAGAACGGGTTGGAGAGGTAGCTTACAGATTGGCGATGCCTCTAGCTCTATCAAGGGTTCATGATGTTTTTCACGTATCCATGCTACGTAAGTACGTATCAGATTCTACACATGTACTGAGTTATGAGAACTTGGAGCTGGACCAGGACTTGTCATATGAGGAGAAGCCAGTTCAGATTCTCGACCGGAAGGATAAAGTTTTGTGGAGAAAGACCATCGCCTTGGTAAAAGTGCTGTGGAAGAACAGCAAGATTGAGGAGGCGACATGGGAACTTGAGTTAAATATGCGGGAGCTGTATCCCGAGTTATTCAGGTAATTTCGATGACGAAATTTCTGTAAGGAGGGGAGTGGCATCCCAAATTTGCTAATAAGGCTTTGGGCCTTGATTAGTGTGCCTGGAGGGCAATAAGTGATTTATTATAATAATATGTGAATTTGATGAGTATGTGCTTAGAAATGCATGTTTAGGTGAATTAAATATGCATGTGGGCCCCATGTGGTTATTAGGGGCATGTTTGCAATTTTAGCCTGTTGAGGGCCATAAATTTAATGTTTGTGTATTGTGATTGACACCACGTGTGAGTGATGATATATTTGTGATGCAGGATCCAAGACAGTCCTAGGGAGCGGTTTAGCCGGAAAGTCACAACGGGGTCTAATACCCGGCTAGGGAGGAGCCTAGGGGTATTTTGGGTATATAATGTGTGTTTGGAATTTATGGAGTAACGGGTAGTAATTTAGTAATCATTTGGACATGTTGGGGATTTATAGAAAAACTCGAAGACTTAACAGGATTTGGGTAAAATGACAAAAATGCCCTTGAGGTTAGTATAAGAATTTTATTAGGAGAATGGGAGAAATAGTAATTTGGCCTTAAGTTTAGATAGAATTGGCTGAGGAGAACTCATTCACGTTACTCACACTTAGGCATATATCTGAATTTTCTTTTTGAAAGCTCTAGAGGAAAACAGAAGCTAGGAAAAGAAAGGGAGAAGAGTTGATCTTCTTTGGGATCAAGGGAGGAATTCAAGGCCTGAGTTTGGGAGGCTAGTAGCTTGGAACTCAGGGGATTAATTCAGAGACTTATTCAGGTTCAAGGTAAGCTTTTAAACCTGTTGATCAACTGAATTCTGCTGGTTTTGGTTGTTAGAACTAGGCATGCATGGATTGGTTCCCAAGATTGGTTTTCAATGTTTGATGGGTGTAAGAATTAGTTTATGAGTCTGTTAGGATGTTTAGGTTGTATGAGTATGAATTATGGGCTTAATTTTAAGGTTGGGTGAAGTTTTGGGTGTGAAATATGGTTTTAAGCTCGGGGAAAAACTTGAGAAAAAGGTTGGTTTTCTGGGTGTGGGGGTCAAGTCGCGGCCCGTGTGTGCGTGAGGCCTGGGGAGGCCTCCGTTCTTGAGGCGCACCGCGGCATACGACATGGAATGTCGCGGCCCGTTTCTCCTTCTAGGGAGGTATTTTGCCTCTATTTTGAGGCATGTCGTGGGCCTTAAGGGGGTTGGCCGCGACCCTAATTTAGTGCTTGGGCTATTTTGTAGGTTTTTTTGACTTGGGAACCAAATTGTTAGGGCTCGAGATGGATCTTATCACCCATATTGGTAGAATCCAAGGTTCCGGAGACTAGAATTTCAATCTAAAGTTATTTAATGAATTAGAACATGATGGATGGATGTTGTTGATACGTTGTGACTAGGTTTTCAGTGAGGCTCAGACTAGGGGATTGTGCTCGGGACATCAGTGCTTGTAAAGCTCGGGACACAGGTAAGAAAACTGTTGTACCCATAGAGCAGGGCATGGCCCTATAGTTTGTATTGCAGGGCACGACCCTATGTGATTGTGATGCATGTCGTAGCCCCATTGATTATGTTTATGTATCTTTAAGTATTTGTTAAATTATGCTATGTGTGTATATTTGTGAATGAACGGCAAGGGCCGGGAACGGTGAAGACCGAGAACAGCGAGGGAAACGGCAAAGGTTGAGAACGCCAAGGCCGAGTACGGCAAGGGGCCAGGAGCAGCGTTAAGCACGTGGAGTTCAAGTTGCTAGGGTGAGACCCCTAAAGGATACCTAGGATATCCTCACGGTGTAGATCGCAAACCCAGGGCCTGGTAAAGCGCCTGGGACAACATGGTCGTTATGTGTTTAGCCTGTTGGCGGTTTTATTATATGGTGATTGATAAATATGCATAAGTTGTTTGCTTGTGTAGAGTTTTCTTGCTGGGCTTCGGCTCACGGGTGCTCTATGGTGCAGGTAAGGGAAAGGGGATGGTCAACCAACCATGAGTACGGAGAGCGTGAAGCGACGTGTACATGTTTGGCCTGCCTGGCTGCCACGACCAGGGGTTTTTTTTTGGGAGATGTTTGTATTAAATCTAAATTTTGTCGTTTAGTCGACTTTAATCATATTTTTAAGTTGTAAATATTTCTAAACAGTATTTTGGGATCCCAAATGTTTAACGCTTTATAATTTTCAATGAATGATTACATTTTCAAATTATGTGACTTTTATTACAATTTAGCTACACTTTTGACCTAAATTCTCGATTAACGAGTTAATTGCACGTTTTAAACTCATTTAGTAACGGCTCTAAGGAAATAGGGCGTTACATAGGGGCTTAAGGGCAATATGGTCATTTTTTGTGTTAATTAGTGACTTAGTCACTTACCCTTGGCTGAAGGAAACCACAAAATAACAGCAAAACATAGTATGCTTTCCTCTCTCTCTCGGCTGGTTCTCTCCCTCTCAAACCCTTGAAAGTTTTCATTGAAAGCTTGGATTTTTGAAGGTTTCGAGCTAGGAAAATTGTTAGGGTAAAGCTAGGAAGTTATCTCAGACATTAAGGTAATGATTTCAACCTTTAATTCTCTCTGGGTTATTTGATTTTTTGCTGAAGTTCTTAGTGTCCTTGAGTTTAAAAAACTCATGTAGTGTTTTTGAGTGTTAGTGATGATTTTTGTTGGATTATTGTGTTTTTTAGCTATGTTGGAGGTACTATAGCTGCTTTGGGGTTTGTTTCTGGGATTGGTACATGTTTGGGAAGCATTTTGAGGTTTGAGACTCAGAGAACACGAAGAGAAAAACCCAGAAATTTGGGTTCTCTGGCTTTGGCGCTACAGCATGAGTCGGGTGGTCAGGTAGGCGTTTCTGACTTCGGTATCGTAGCTCCTGGTAGGCGGTACCGTAGCGCCATACTATTTTCTAGGGCATAAATTTTTGTACATTTTTGGGGTTTTGGCCTGAGGGCTCGAGGGACGATTCCACCACCCTGTTTGGTGGGATTGGAGGTCCCAAGAGCGCGGGATTGGTCCCGGGATTGGATTTTGGAATTTAAACTTATTGAAACACCGATTATGGTTGTGACTAGGTTACCGCTAGGGCTCGAGATAGGATCGTGCTCAAAGGTCATTTATATATATAACTTGTACGCGGACCAAAGGTAAGAAAATTGCACCCAATACATGATATATGTGATTAGGGCTTGGCCTGGTTATTGATTATAACTATGAATAGGGCTCGGGCCCCTGAGAATGAACGTGATTAAGGCTATGTTTATGCTTGTTGATTAAGCATGCTTGAATGCTTTGTGTTTGGATAATTGTTTACTGATTGTTTACATTGTCTGCATAATTAGGGCTCGGCCCCGTTAAGGAACATGGTTATTACTATGTTTGTATATGATTGGGTGAAATATGTGATCACCTTGTATGCATACTTGAATTATCTAAAGTACGCTTATCTGTATCTGTATCTGTATCTGTATCGATATCTATATTTGTATATGCAGTTATAGCAGGATATCTGAATACCTGTTAGAGCCTTGACTTATTAGTTAAGAGACTCAATAGCACACTATGCACTGATCGAAAGGCTAGGGCCCAATCAGGGACGTACTATTATGTTGACCGACCCTATGGTCGTTGGAAAACAAAGCACTTGTCTAGCTTTATGGCTAGTTGCTCAAAGTTAGGGCAAAGGGCCCCGAGTGACTCTATGGTCACATAGTGTAACGCCCCAAACTCTAAGGACCGTTACGGTGTGCCTTGTAAACAGTGCTAAACTCGCTAACCGAGTCATTTGGCCAAAATCGTGAACTAAGTATGATTAGCAGCTTAGGGATTAAACATTTTGGTTAAGATGTAACGTTTCACTAGAACGTTTAATATATACATTGGGATCTCGAAAATATAAATTTCAGAGTTTATTACATAAAATATTTACAACAGGCCGTTCTAAGCGGCAAAACAGGGTTCAACCCTAGTTCCACTTTAAACCTCGGCCGTGGCAGACGAGCAGCTGCATATGTACACGTCATCACCTAAGCTCTCCAACTCAAGGATGGTCCAGCTTCCTCTTGCCTTTACCTGCACCACACAGCACCCGTGAGCCGAAGCCCAGCAAGAAAACATAATACTTTTCATAAACATTATCAAGTGATTATCATTATAATCACACGGAGCATAAAGCTTCCAAACCATTGAGCGAACATCATATGATTCAAAAGGGAGAGTGGCTGCTAGGTAAGCCACTAGCCTCCATGTGCTTATTTCATTCATCGACCCTCGAGGTCGGTCTTGCATTAATGCTCTTTGAGCCATTCAATGCTGATGGTCGATTAGATCTAATCTCTGTTGGCTTGTGTGGTCCACGCTAAGGCCGTTCTGACTAATCAGCCAGCGCTATGTGACCAGTGTCCAGTATCACTTCCGAACTTGACTAGTAAGTCACAGCTTCACAGCTGATACTAACACCTTTGCCAATTCTGACTGATAAGTCAGTGCAACGTGACCAGTGCCCAGTATCACCGCCGAACCTGACTCATAAGTCACAGCTTCACAGCTGATACCAACACCTTTGCCAATTCTGACTGAAGAGTCAGTGCATCGTGACCAGTGCCCGGTATCACTGCCGAACCTGACTCATAAGTCACAGCTTCACAGTTGATACTAGCCCCTTTGCCAAATCTGACTAATTAGTCAGTACCATGCACAAGTAAGCAATGCTATCAACATGTATCATATGCCAGTTATCCAAGAATAGGGCATTCAGCATGCTTACTAAACAGTTGCTAGCATAATCATGATCATGCACAAACTCAGAGACTCAAGCTCTGGCCAATCTCATATTCATCACTCATGGCATGCCCTAATCACATGTTTCTCGTGCATCACATGCATCACACTTAATCATCCAGCATGCCTCAATAATAATCATATGCAAATGGGAAAACCTGCCAAGCATTCATTATGCTATCAATGTTTACATTTAAACATCCAACATGCATCAATCATAGCCATGCATGTCATACTCAATAGCCAACCAACATGCATCATAATAACCATGCATGTCATGCTCAATAATCAACCAACATGCATCCATAATAGCCATGCATGTCACATATACACAGGGTGCAGTTTTCTTACCTCAAAGTCGAGCTAGAACGATTAAAAGAACACCCCTTGAGAACGATCAACTTTTAGTCCTTTAGCGGTCACCTAGTCATAACCAAATATAAGGTATCATCAATAAAAATGATCAACTTAAGTTCCCAAATCAATATCTAGCCTCCGGGACATCAATCCCCACTTAACCGGGTACTAGGACCAACCCCGAGGCCTATGGTAGACATCCCTAGGCTAAAAACACAATTTTGGCCAAATCTGCCCTGATGGGCCGCAGCTCACCACAGCCATGCCGCGGCTCACCCTCCTGACAGAGCCATTTTCACCTTTAGAGCCAACACAGGTCGCGGCTCATTTCGCAAATCAGCCAAGAAACTAGCACGCACCAGCCAACTCTCCCCTGCGTTTTCCCTTGGAACCAAGCCTTCAAACCAGTTCCAAACCTTCTCCAAACACACAATTAAACCTCTAAACATCACCCATAACTTCCCCTCATCAAAACCCAACCTAAACTTCACTTAAAACCTCCTCAAATCCATACCTCCATCAAGAAACCAAAAGCTGAAAACTAGAACTTAAAAACAGAGCACACTAGTAAATTCACAACTGGAACTCACCTCAAACACAGTTTTGAATCCCCTTTAATGATTGAAACAAGTCCCCTAGCTGCCACCTTTGATTTCCTAGCTCAAAACCTCATGATGGCCTCAAGAACACCAAAGAAGGATGAAGGGAAGGTAGTGTACGGGAAGGGAAGAGGATAACCTCTGTTTTATCTCTGTTTTAATCTACCACTTTCCACAGCCAACAGCCTTTAAATCATATATATCCAAAACCCAAAATGACCAAAATACCCTTAAGCCAATAAAAGCCTCTAAACCATTTCAAGGGTAAAATTGGTATTTTCCACCTATCCCGTTAATCATAATTAACGCTTCCCAATTCCCACTAATCTCCATATTTTCAATTTCCAATAATTCATATCCCGTTACCCTAAAATCCCCGGTAACGCTATAATCATCAATATCATCCCGAGACTCACTCTGAGCCCCGAACTTAATCCCGTTATGACTAGATCGAAAACTTGCTTTCCCATTATCGTCTCACGTCGAAAGGCTCGAACCAAACCACATATAATGTGGTAAAATTATAATTCACCCATATGCATAAAATTACAAAATCACGCCCCCAACGGCCAAATTACCAAAATGCCCTTGCATTTAAAATATGAGCCCATATGCATGCATTCACCATCATATAATAATATAATTCACATAAACATACATATACTCATTAAATATCATAATAAATCAATTATGGCCCTCCCGGCCTCCTAATCAAGGTCCTAAACCTTATTAGGAAATTCGGGGCATTACACATAGCTAGGGAAAAAGGGCCCTAGGTTGACTCTATGGTCATTTGATTAGGGCTGCGGGCCCCATAATGATTCTATAATTATTTATTTGTACTTGTATGCATGCATGGGAAGGTTATTACATCTGAATCTGTATATATTGTTCATGTACTTGTATTAAGTCTTCTTGCTGGGCCTTGGCTCACGGGTGCTATGTGGTGCATGTAAAGGGAAAGGAAAGCTGGACCAGCCATGAGTTGGAGAGCTCAGGTGGCGATGTGTACATATGTGGCCGCTTGACCACCACAGCCAAGGTTTCTCAGAGGAACTAGGGTTAAACCCTATTTTTGCCGCTTAGGTCAACAGATTGTAAATTTTGAGTTGTAATGACCATTTTGGAACTATAGATAATTTTGTAAATGTTTATTATGGGATCCCATGTATAGTTTAATGTTTTAATGAAACATTCATTCCTTTTTGACTGAAATTTTTAACCCTAGACCATTAATCACATTTAGATACACGTGTATGGCCTAATGACTCGATTACCTAGTTAAACATTATTTAAAACACGTAGTGTAATGGTTTTGGCTAACTAGGGCATTACATTTAATATGTTTATTTTGTGTTTTTAGGATTTTCAAGACATTTGGATGAAAAAGAATGAATTTGGGATGTTTTACAAGCAATGGTTAAGCTCAAAATTACAATTATGAAACTTCACACTTGATTTTGATAATTTTCAAATACTCTTTTGGAAATCTTTCTAGAAATACAATTTTTAGATATTTTTCTTAGCTCTCCATATATTTTTGAATCGTCTAATTCTGAGCTATATTGATGAAGTTATGGTTAATATTCATTCAATGGCTGCAATTGAAGAAAACGAAAAAATGGGAAAAAATTCTATGGTTGCAGCCACCCACATCCCAAACCGTGACCACACCAACAGAGCCCAGTGGCCGCGGCCAGAAATGTCCTAGGTGATGGTCGGCGCCCGATTTTCTAGAAAGTTCAGCTTTAAATTTTAAATTTCAAATGTATTTTCAAGGGGCTATAAAAGGGGTTAGGGTTAAATTTTAAAAGAACTTTGGATTGCGAATATTAGAGGCTAGAGCGGCAGAGGAGGAGAAAATAGATCATCATCTTTATTTTTCAATCTAGTTTTTCTTCCTCCTCAAAACTTATTTATTGTCATTCAATATTTATGTTTGTGAATGTTGACCAGCGTTTTGGTCAACGACACTGAGTCAATTTATACGGTAGAATAAGAATTAAACAAATTGAAATCAAGTAAATGACACAAAGAATTTTATAGTGGTTCGTCCCCAAGAGTTGGTAATGACCTATGTCCACTTGCACTTTTATTTATCAAAATAGCGTCAAACTTTAGATCAAGTAGAGACAGGGTTCAACTGAGTTTCTTAAGCTGACAAAAGAATACAATTAGAAGGGTTTTGTACATAAAGTGCTTACAAAAGAAATCTCTAGCTCTTTCTCTCATCTTTTTCACTTAGGGTTAATGATTGAATAAATCCCTTATTTATAGAGAGTCTTAGTGGGCTATGGGCCCTTACAAGCAAATCTAGGCCCTACACATGTAGGTATGGGATTAGTACATTCAGTTACATATTCAAATATATAGGAATAATACAATTTAAAAATCAGTTACATAAATATCTTGGAATATTTGATAATGTCTCATGAAACCCGGATCTTTGGGTAAAGCATGCTGCTCATCAGGCAAGTCTTGTACTCTAAGCAACTTCATGAGATAGTACTAGTCTGCTCCATCATCGAGCATATTATTGGCTCTTTGCAAAACAACCTTTTATATTCTGACATGGCCTCCTCGAGCAGCTACTCATTGCATCTAGCATTCTGAATTTAATGTGGTATGACGTCGCGTGTCTTCTTCATAGGAGTCACATCATCCAGTCAAAATTGGGTTAAACAGTGAATATGAATTTGATTATGGAATAGTTTTCTTTGTAGTTAAGGGTTGTTTCAAAACCCTAGACATGAGATATTGAATGCATTGATAAATTTTATTCTTTCTACCCTTGTATTAAATTGCTTCTATTTTTCTAATTGAATTTTATGAGTCTTTTGATATCTTGTTAGGTGGCCAACTAATTAGGGTGTTACATTATTCTATTATCATCTTAGGATTGATATTTATCTAATAGTTTAAGATTATAAGTAGCGTGATAAATTACAATTAAGGTATTGTGACGGGTATCTTGATTGTGATGAAAAATAGAACCTAGGTTAAGTGAATTGCATGCTTAATGAATTTGTTTCCTAGATTAACCTATTTCCATAAAGTGTAATGCTTTTCTTGGGTTAAATAGTTCGCATGCTTAATGGGTTTATTTCTTGGTAAAAATGATTAATTAAGACCGCTTAGCTTTAATTAATTATAATAGGGGAACTTGAATAATTTAATGCTTAAGTGTTACTTGTGGGGTTAAGAATTTAATTGGGAATAATGGAATATTATTTAACTTTGAAGATAAATTGAATGTCGAAGATGGAGAATAACTCTTGACTATTTCTTTAAAATCGCAGTTTCTTTAGTTCTTGAATTGTTAATCTTTAATCTTTACTCTTTTAATCATTATTTTATTTTAAGTTATTAGTCTTTCAAACTAAATCCCCTATCTAATTTATGTTTAGTTCTTATTTTGAATAATAATTTGATCATAGTCCTCGTGGGTTCGACCCATATTTACAGCTATACTGAAGTAGCTGGAATAAGTGAATAAAATAAATAACTAAATTTGATACGACATACGACACGCATCACACAACTTGAAACAAGCCGTACAATCTTCTCCTCCACCCGAGAGTGCAAATTCTCAAACCAAGAGTTCAAATCTTACTTTATGAAAATGGTGGAGGAAATGAAGACGTGAAGAGCCAAATGACAAAGTTAAACAATTCTTTGGCAATTCAAGAGTGCGGTAAAATTATAACACAAACCTCTAACTCTGCAGACACAAACCTCAAAGAGGTTATTTCCATCACTATTCGAAGTGGCCAAAATATGGTTTCTCCATCATCTAAGAATACGACCACTACGAGTACGCCCGCTCAAGATGCTGATGTGCCAATCATCATTCCAGAAAATGTGCCCTTCCCTCAAGCTTTGAAATCCACTATGAAGGTATCGGGAAATCATGGTGAAATCTTAGACCTTTTAACACAAGTAAAGATCAATCTGCCATTGTTGCATGTGATCAAGCAAGTGCTGGCTTATGCCAAGGTTGTCAAGGATCTGTGCAACATTATAAGAAAATACCATGTTAAGAAAACTGCATTCTTGGCAGAATAAGCTACTGCATTAATTGATTGCAAGACACCACCTAAATGAAAATTTCTTGGTTCTCCCCCCGTCTCATGCCCAATTGGGGAACATGTATTTGGCCAAGCTCTTCTAGACTTAGGAATTGTAAATATTATGCCAGATTCAATATACTTACAATTAGCTCTAAGAGAACTCAAGTCCACATTTGTGGTGCTATAACTGGCTGGTCGATCAGTTAAGAAACCCCAAGGAATAGTTAAAGATGTCTTGATTTCAAGTTGAAAAATTCTATTACCCTATTGATTTTCTCATC
Organism: Humulus lupulus; assembly: GCF_963169125.1. Lineage (NCBI taxonomy): Eukaryota > Viridiplantae > Streptophyta > Magnoliopsida > Rosales > Cannabaceae > Humulus > Humulus lupulus. The sequence goes on along the minus strand of NC_084801.1, from coordinate 168,526,714 downwards.
TTGGACACTCATTCTGGAGTGAGTATAGAGTCAGAAATTCTCATCATTCTAGGTAGACATTTCCTTGCAAAAGAAAATGCACCCATTAACTGTAGGAATGGTCTCATGAAAATCTATTTTAGGAACATGACTCTAGAAGTGAGTGTTTTCCACATTGGGAAACAGCCACCTGATAACGATGAATGTTTCCAATCCTTTTTTATCAATACACTTGTTTCAGAAGAGGGTGAATCGCAGTAAAATTCCAAAAATCTCAATCATCTCTTCTAAATTTCTGAAGGTTTTGAGCCTGGTGAGACATAAATCAACTTTGAAATCATCAAACACTCACAGACTAGAAAAACAAAGTTTTGGAACCCACTCTGTGAGGAACTTCCTCATGACTGAGAAAATCCAAAACCATCCACTGAAAAAGCTCCTCAACCAAAGTTGGCCCAACTTCCCAAGGGCTTAAAACATGTCATTCTAGGAGTCAATAACACTTTTTCCAATCATAATATCTTCATAGATCAATGCAAAACAAGAGCAACAGTTAATCAATGTGTTGCAAGAACAAAGAGATGCATTAGGTTGGATGATATTTGACATTAAAGGTAGTAGCCCTTTGATTTGCTTTCATCACATTTAATTAGAAGACAAGGCTGTACCACGTCATGACCCTCAAATAATATTAAACCTAACGATGAAGGAAGTGGCTAAGACAAAAGTCTTGAAACTTTTTGATTTTGGATGATTTATCTTGTTGCTAATAGTAAGTGGGTTAGCCTAGCTCAGGTTGTTCCTAAGAAATCGGGAGTAACATTGGTGCAAAATGATAAGAGGGCATTCAAGCCTACTAAGGTCACAACTGGGTGGCGCATGTGCATTGATTGCAGAAAATTAAATGCTTCCACCCACAAAAACCATTTTCCACTTCCATTCATCGATCAAATATTGGAACGTGTGGTAGGTCATCATTTCTGTAGTTTTCTCGATGGTTACTCAAGGTATTAACAAATTGAGATTGCTTTAGAAGATCAAGATAAAACCGCATTCACTTTTCCTTTTGGTACTTGTGCCTTTCGACGTATGCCATTTGGCTCAAGCCACTTTCAACTGCTGCATGATGAGCATATTTATGATATGATCGAGAAATGCATGGAAGTTGTTGCGTCCCGAATTTGCTAATAAGGCTTAGGGCCTTGATTAGTGTGCCTGGAGGTCAATAAGTGATTTAATATGTGAATTTGATGAATATGTGATTAGAAATGCATGTTTAGGTGAATTAAATATGCATGTGGGCCCCGTTTGGTTATTAGGGGCATGTTTGTAATTTTAGCCCGTTGAGGGCATAAATGTGATTATTATGATATATTTGTGATATATCTGTGTTGCACGATCCGAGACAGTCCTAAGGAGCAGATAAGCTAGAAAGTCACAATGAGGTCGAATACCCGACTCAGGAAGAGTCGAGGGGTATTTCGGGTATTAGACGTTTTATTGGGTTATCGGGTTATGAAAAATAAATATTTGGAGATATATTTGAAGTTAGAATGTTTAGGAGGGAATATCGGGGAAATTTACTAATTTTCCCTCGGGGACGTTTTTGGTACCCCGAGCCTTAGAGGTAACCTTAGAGACTTAAGTTAAGAAGAAAGAAAACAAAGGAAGCCTTCAGAAACTAAGGAACCGACCTTTCTCTCTCTCTCTCTCTCTCTCTCTCTCTCTCTCTCTTGGATTTTTTCTCTTTGGAAGCTTGGAGACTTTGTTCTATAGGAGGATTTTGGCTTGGAATTGAAGTTGGCTATGATTGAGGATTAGCTCAGGGCCAAGTTATCAGATTGAGGTAAGGATTCTAGCACTTAATTATCTGAGTTATGTTGAGTTTCCTGCTAGTATTTCAGAGTTATGCATGTGAGCTAGATGAAGAATCATTCTTGAGTTTTAGATGAGGTTTGGGGTTAATTCTTGTTAGGTTTTGTTGCTAAGACTGTAGTAGAACTTCTATGATGATTAGCTTGAATTGTTGGGTTGATTTTGGGGTAAATTGGCTTGGTTTTGGTGGAGAAAAAATGGAGGATTTTCTGAGTTCGAAGGGTCAGGCCGTGACATTGTTCTTGCTGAGCCGTGGCCCTCTAGAACACTTGGGAGGCCAGGAAGAAGGGTGGGCCGCGACACAGCCTAGATTGGGCTGCGACGCGCATGCCCTGTTTTGGGGTTAGGGGTTTCTGGTTGAGGCGGGTCGCGGCATGGGTTCATAGTGCCGTGGCACTTAGTGTGTTTATGGACTCCAAGGAGGTTTTAGGCTTAGGAATCCAAAAGTTAAGGCTCGGGATGGATTTTATCATCCGGAGTGACAGAATTCAAGGTCCCAGAGACTAGAATTATGATCCAAAGCTATTTAATGGATTAGAACTTGATGGATGGATGTTGTTGATACGTTGTGACTAGGTTTTCAGCGAGGCTTGGACTAGGGGACTGTGCTCGGGACATCGGTGCTTGGAAAGCTCAGGACACAGGTAAGAAAATCGTTGTACCCATAGAGCAGGGTGAGGCCCTATAGTTTGAGTTGCAGGGCATGATCCTATATGATTGTGTTGCAGGGCATAGCCCCATTGATTATGTTTATACGTGTTTAAGTATTTGTTTAATTATGTTATGTGTGCATATATGTAAAAGAACGGCAAGAGCCGGGAACGGCGAGGGTCGGGAACAGTGAAGGCCGAGAACGGCAAGGGGCCGGGAGCAGTGTTAAGCACGCAGAGTGCGAGTTGCCAGGGTGAGACCCCTAAAGGATACCTGGGATATCCTCACGGTGTAGGCCGCGAACCTAGGGCCTGGTAAAGCGCCTGGGACAACATGGTCGTTTGTGTTTAGCCTGTTGGCAGTTTTGTTATGTGTTAAATGATGGTTATGCATATGTTATTTGCTTGTGTGGGGTTTTCTTGTTGGGCTTTGGCTCACGGGTGCTCTATGGTGCAGGTAAGGGCAAGGGGAAAGTCAATGAACCATCAGTACGGAGAGCGTGAAGCGACGCGTACATGTTTGGCCTGCCTAGCTGCCATGGCCAGGGGCATTTTTGGGAGATGTATGTGTTAAACCTAATTTTGTCGTTTAGTCGACTTTAATTATATTTTTGAGTTGTAAATATTTCTAAACAGTACTTTGGGATCCCAAATGTATATCATTTTATAATTTTTCAATGGATGATTATATTTTCAAATTGTATGAATTTTATTACAGTTTAGCTACACTTTTAACCTAAAATCTCGATTAGTGAGTTAATTGCACGTTTTAAACTCACTTAGTAACGGCTCTAAGGAAGTAGGGCGTTACAACTTGGTATTAGAGCGAGCCAAGGTTTATGGTTCCTGGAGATTGATCGAACATATACGATCGCTGTTAGTGACAAGCTTGACTCAGGGTTGGTTGGTAATGATTGACTTATATGCTTGAATATGTGCTTAGTTTCCCTATTTGCCTACTTATTTTATATAGAGCATGATGAATGAGTTAACATATGCATGATGCCAAGGCATGGCCCGTTGAGTGTTATATGCTCTTTGTATGTGATGTGGACTGTTGTTTATGGTTAGCTGATGTGATTGGGAGGTGGTTTTGGATGTTGTTATCATGCCTGACGAGCGACGTCGTTGATTGCAGGCATATTGTTGAGATGCCTCGACAATCATCGAGACTCTGTGGCAGTAGGGCCGAGGATGACAACCAGGGTCAGGACCCTCCACATGCCCCACAGGATTGGCAATGGATGTTTCCCGAAATGGAAGCGAGACTGCATCAAACAGAGGAGGATCTTCGACAGTTGAGGCAGTAGGCCCCTCCTCAGGCCACTGGGTTGTCATTCAGCAGGTTGTGGCGCTAGTGCCGATTCAGCCTGTTATGGAGAATAAGTGGGAACCTTTGTATGAGAGGTTCAGGAAGCAGCATCCTCCCACCTTCGAGGGTGGATTAGACCCACTGCGGGCAGAGCAGTGGATGAATATGATTTCCTCCATCTTGGATTTTATGAGGGTGGAAGGGAACGAGAGGGTAGCTTGTGCCAGCTGCATGTTCAGAGAAGATGCCCGCATCTGGTGGGACGTAGTGACTCAGAGGAGGAATGTAGCAGTTAGGACTTGGGAAGAGTTCTGAAACATCTTTAACGAGAAATACTATAGTGTTGCAGTCCGAGTTGTGAAGGTTGACGAATTCATCAACCTGACTCAGAACCGGTAGACAGTTACTAAGTACGCATTGAGATTTGACTGGTTGGCGAAGTTTGCACTGGATTTAGTGCCGACGGATGTGGCAAGAAGGGATAGATTTGTGCGGGGGTTGAATGTTATGATCGTCCGTGATGTGAATAGTACTTTGGATCCAGAGACTACTACTTATGCCCAGGTCGTTGACAAGGCCCTTACAGTTGAGGGGGCCGAGGATCAGATATGGAGAAAGAGCGTTGTTAAGCGCGATGCTAGGAGGAGGGTGCCTCCTTATATTGGATCCAGCCAGGGTAGTGGCTCCAGTGAGCAGAAGAGAAAGGCCCCAGATTCTTTTGTTCCTCCTAGCTCGGAAAGGAGGGCACAGGGTGCTTTTAGTGGCCGTCAGGGCAGAGGTGACAACTGGAGGAGTTTTGCAGTGTGTCCTCGGTGCAGACGACGACATCAGGGGGAGTGCAGGATCTAGGCATGCTTTGTCTATGGGAGTGCCAATCATCTGAATAAGGACTGCCCACAAGCTAGGAAATAGGATCCGAAGCAGGGTTATAGTCTCGCTCCTACCAGAGTGTTCACCTTGACTCAGACTGAGGCGGAGGCTAGCCCCTCAGTTGTGACAAGTCAGATTTCTAGCGTTGGATCTTCTTATACTACATTGATTGATTTGGGAGCTACTCATTCATTTGTGTCTGCTAGAGTGATATATTAGCTGTGTAGACCTAGTGTTTTGTATGCCAAGGGTTTTTAGACTTTGTTGCCAACTGGGGAACTAGTAGTCTCTAGGAGATGGATTGGAGCATTGCCAGTAGAGATAGATGGTAGGGAGTTGTCTATTGATCTGATTGAGCTAATGATGGATGATTTCGATATGATCCTAGGGATGGATTGGTTATCGAAGTATGGAGCGACGATTGACTATAGGCGCAGGATGGTGATTTTTGAACTAGAAGGGGAGGTACCCTTTGTATTTGTGGGGACAGTTAGTGGACCGCGGGTACCTATCATTTCAGCACTGAAGGCTAGAGACTTGATGCAGGAAGGTTGCATAGGATTCTTAGCAAATATTGTGGATACCTCTATGGTTGTGTCGGTTGGACCGGATGAGACCATATTGGTATGTGAGTTTCCAGATTTATTTCCAGCAGACCTGCCAGGGTTGTCGCCGCAACGGGAGATTGAGTTTGTCATAGAGTTGGCGCTAGGGGTGGAGCCAGTATCGAGGACACCTTACAGAATGGCCCCGGCGGAGTTGAAGGAGTTGAAGATTCAGTTGTAGGAGTTATTGGATTTGGGGTTCATCAGACCGAGTTTCTCGCCATGGGGTGCTCCAGTGTTGTTCGTCAAGAAGAATGATGGATCTCTTAGGATGTGTATTGACTACAGGGAGCTTAACAAGTTGACCATTAATAATAAATACCCACTGCCTAGGATCGATGATTTATTTGACCAACTACAGGGAAAGACAGTGTTTTCCAAGATTGATCTCCGGTCAGGTTACCATCAATTAAGGATTAAAGAAGAGGATATACCAAAGACCGCTTTCTGGACGAGGTATGGACACTATGAATTCCTGGTTATGTCCTTTGGATTAACCAATGCCCCCAACAAATTTTATGGACATGATGAATAGGGTTTTCAAGGACTACTTGGACAAGTTCGTGATTGTGTTTATCAACGACATTCTGGTGTACTCTCAGTCAGAGACAGAGCATGAGCAGCATCTACGTTTGGTATTGCAGTGGTTGAGGGAGCATAGGTTATATGCTAAGTTCAGCAAGTGTGAGTTTTGGCTACCGCAAGTCACATTTCTGGGCCATATTGTCAGTAAGGAGGGAATTCTGGTTGACCCAAGTAAGATTGAGGCAATGAGGGATTCGCCTAGACCGAGCAGTGTTTCTGAAGTTAGGATTTTTTTGGGACTGGCAAGGTATTATCGGCGATTTTTTGAGGGGTTCTCCAAGATAGCTGCGCCATTGACAAAATTGACAAGGAAGAAGACTAAGTATGCATGGACAGACAGGTGTGAGAACAATTTCAAGGAATTGAAGCGACGACTGATCACTGCTCCAGTGTTGAGTCTGTCGACAGGCAATGAGAAGTTTGTGGTTTACTATGATGCTTCCAGACAAGGTTTAGGATGTGTGTTGATGCAAGCTGGAAAGGTGATAGCCTATGCATCGGGACAGTTAAAGGAGTATGAGCAGAGATATCCCACACATGATTTGGAGTTGGCAGCGGTGGTATTGGCACATAAGGTTTGGAGACATTACCTGTATGGTGAGAAGTGCGAGATATACACCGACCATAAGAGTTTAAAGTACTTCTTGTTAGGAGTGTGTCCTAAAAGCATGTAAAGACATTTGTTTTTTCTGCGAATAAATAAATACAATGTTTTAATTCTTATTGTTATATTTAGATTGTTAAATTATTGTTTGAATAATTTTGTAAATATCAGAAAAATTCCATATTCATTATTGAGGATGTGATCTTGTATTAGTACGAGAGAATTAAGATCACATGAATGAATAAAAATAGTCAACAACAACAAATTAAAGTTATGGAGTTCTTTAATTGGAGTTGTAAGTACGGTTTACTGAGTATCATAATGATACAAATAATCTAGATTCGGATTATTGATGTGGTAAGACATCTCGGTAAAGGTGCTTTATATAATATGATTATATATGACATGGACCGATGTGAATTAAAGTCTTTATCCAAAAACCATTTAACAATAAAGACTTGTAATTCATATCAAAACTGATGATCATTTATAGATCAACCTTAATCCTGAGTGTTCATGAACTCCTGTTCATGTTTATTAAATCTTTTGATTCATTCGTTAAGGTCTCTTCAAAGAATGAGGCTAATGACTTTTGTTTTGGAGATTTAATATCATGGATGGCTGGGAACATGTATCAACAATAAGGAATCTAATCTTTCCTAACGGATCGTATATTAGTTCCCTTAAGGGTTAATTCTGGAACTGAATGATTTTGAGCTCAAATCTATAATTAGATTATAGATTAATTATTCACTAGTGAATTAATGGTACTTAAGGAATAAGAAGTAAATTAGAAAGGTTAAATGGTAATTCTTCCATTCTAATTTATGAACTAATTAATTAGAGGGTTGAACTATTGTAAGATGGTTATATCAATGGACGACTTAAGAAAAAGATTTCTGTAAAAGTATATCTATAACATAAAGAGTGCAATTCTGAATTTATAGTGGAGTAATATCAGAATTAATAAATTAACTATTATAATTAAAGAGTTTAATTATTTAGTTTCAATTTATTGGAGCTTAATGTTATAGGTCCATGGTCCCCAAAATGGCTCAAACAATCACTGTCAAAGGCAAATACAAAAATGGGCAAAAAGGACTTATGTGATAAGTAAAATATTTTTCTATGTATCAAACATAATTATTGATTAATTATGTGTAATTAATTAATTGAGAATTAATTAATTATTTGATTTATCATAAATATAATTAATTTTGAATTAATTTATTTTTGGGATTTTTGGTATTTAAATAATAATAAAATTGGGAAAAATCACATGCCTGCACATGCATGTGGTACACGTGTGGCACAGCGCACAGGCATTGTGCTACACGCATAAGAGAGAGACTTGGTCTCTTGATTCCACAATTTTAGTTATTTAAATATTAAATAAATAATGAGATATTTTGATTTGATTTAAATATTATTATTTAAACAAAAATTTGATAACTGATCAGTTATTTTGAATTTGTTTAAAATAACAAATATTTTAATATATTGGATATTATTAAATATTGGATATCAGTTTTCAAAGAACGTAAGTTTTCAGGGATAGAAAAATATCAAGGATTCTCTCAGAGAAAAGAGAACAATGACAAAAACAAAGGTCATTGTTCTTCACAAAACCTAGGTCCAAAATTTATTAGATCTCATGTGTTGAGAATATCTGATAAATAGTTATTGCCTATTACTTGTATAGCGAGCCCACACTCGTTCTTTGGGTGACTGAGAACATTTTGGAAGATCTTGGTGTGAGATCTCAAGGATTCAGCCATACGAAAAGATAGCAGCAAGGAAGGACCTGAGGTAATGTTTCTATTCTTGTCCTTGATTCAATATATATATGAGTGTGAAGAAGAAGATCTAGAAATCTTATGGGATTAATCTGACAATTTGATTGTTGTTCCGCTGCGCATAATCTCTAATTTGATCAATAAAAACCACTTCTTTACTCAAAAGGATCTGAATATGCGCTAGAGACGGTGGCTGGAGTTGGTAAAGTATTATGATTGTGATATCCTATACCATCCTGGGAAGGCTAATGTAGTGGTTGATGCATTGAGTCGGAAGGGCCCAGGACAGTTGTTCAATTCGAGACAGATATCTGATAAGCTAGCTGAGGAGATGACTAGAGCGGGTATAGAGTTGGTGGTTAGTCGGTTAGCCAACATCACTCTTCAGTCTACACTCCTTGAGAGGATCAAGGAGGCGCAGGGGAAGGATTCCCAGTTGAGAGGGCACAGAGAAAATGTCTTAATTGGAGCGGCTAAGGACTTTTCTATCTTGGAGATGGGGTTGCTGAAGTACAAGGGTTGGATTAGTGTTCTGATGGATTCTAATATTCGACGAGAGATCTTGGATGAATCGCATACCACTCCCTATTCCTTACGTCCAGGTACGACAAAGATGTACCAAGATTTGAGAGCTTTGTATTGGTGGACGGGCATGAAGAGGGATGTGGTGGATTATGTGGCCAAGTGCTTAATGTGTCAGTAGGTTAAGGCTGAACATCAGAGGCCAGCAGGGTTACTTCAGCCTCTAGGGATTCCAGAGTGGAAATGGGAAGATATCACCATGGACTTCGTGGTTGGTTTGCCGAAGACCGTGGGACAACATGACTCGGTGTGGGTGATTGTGGACGACTTATACTGTGGAGCAGTATGCCGAGTTATATGTGAAGGAAATTGTTCGAATTCATAGGAATCCGAGGTCGATAGTATCTGACATGGGCCCGACCTTCACCTCCACATTTTGGGAGAGTCTGTAGAAGGCTATGGGCACGCAGTTGCGGTTTAGTACCGCTTATCATCCTCAAACAGATGGTTAGTCTGAGAGGACGATTCAGATACTAGAAGATATGCTACGAGCCTGTGTGCTGGATTTTGAGGGATCTTGGAGTAAGTATCTCCCTTTGATTGAGTTCTCGTACAATAATAGTTATCAGGCGACTATCGGAGTGGCTCCATATGAGATGTTATATGGGAGGAAGTGCAAATCACCTATCCATTGGGATGAGGCGGGTGAGAGGAGATATTTGGGTCCTGAGCTGGTTCAGAGGACCAATGAGGAGATTGAAATAATTAGAGCTCGAATGCTCGCCTCCCAGAGTCGCCAAAAGAGTTACTTGGACTTGAAACATAGAAGCGTAGAGTTTCAAGTTAGAGACCATGTGTTCCTTAGGGTTTCACCTTTGAGAGGAGTGAAACAAGTTGGTGTTTGGGGCAAGCTGAGCCCTAGGTTTGTTGGCCACTTTGAGGTTCTGGAACAGGTTGGAGAGGTAGCTTACAGATTGGCAATGCCTCCAGCTTTATCAGGGGTTCATGATGTTTTTCACATGTCCATGCTTCAGAAGTATGTATCAGATTCGACGCATGTACTAAGTTATGAGAACTTGGAGCTAGACCAGGATTTGTCTTATGAGGAGAAGCCGGTTCAGATTCTCGACCGGAAGGATAAATTCCTGCGGAGCAAGACCATCGCCTTGGTGAAAGTGTTGTGGAGGAACAACAAGGTTGAGGAGGCGACGTGGGAACTTGAATCAGATATGTGGGAGCGGTATCCCGAGTTGTTCAGGTGATTTCGAGGAAGAAATTTCTGTAAGGAGGGAATAGTTGTAGCGTCCCAAATTTGCTAATAAGGCTTAGGGCCTTGATTAGCGTGCCTGGAGGGCAATAAGTGATTTAATATGTTAATATGTGATTTTGATGAATATGTGATTAGAAATGCATGTTTAGGTGAATTAGATATGCATGTGGGCCCCGTTTGGTTATTAGGGGCATGTTTGTAATTTTAGCCCGTTGAGGGCATAAATGTGATTATTATGATATATTTGTGATATATCTGTGTTGCACGATCCGAGACAGTCATAAGGAGCGGATAAGCTAGAAAGTCACAACGGGGTCGAATACCCGACTCAGGAAGAGTCGAGGGGTATTTCAGGTATTAGACGTTTTATTGGGTTATCGGGTTATGAAAAATAAATATTTGGAGATATATTTGAAGTTAGAATGTTTAGGAGGGAATATCAGGGAAATTTACTAATTTGCCCTCGGGGACGTTTTTGGTACCCCGAGCCTTAGAGGTAACCTTAGAGACTTAAGTGAAGAAGAAACAAAACCAAGGAAGCCTTCAGAAACTAAGGAACCGACCCTTTTTTTTTCTCTCTTTCTCTCTTGGAGTTTTTTCTCTTTGGAAGCTTGGATACTTTGTTCTATAGGAGGATTTTGGCTTGGAATTGAAGCTGGCTGTGATTGAGGATTAGCTCAGGGCCAAGCTATTAGATTGAGGTAAGGATTCTAGCACTTAATTATCTGAGTTATGTTGAGTTTTTTGTTGGTATTTCAGAGTTATGCATGTGAGCTAGATGAAGAATCATTCTTGAGTTTTAGATAAGGTTTGGGGTTAATTCTTGTTAGGTTTTGTTGCTGAGACTGTACTAGAACTTCTGTGATGATTAACTTGAATTGTTGGGTTGATTTTGGGGGTAAATTGGCTTGGTTTTGGTGGAGAAAAAATGGAGGATTTTCTGGGTTCGAAGGGTCGGGCCGCGACATTGTTCTTACTGAGCCGCAGCCCTCTAGAACACTTGGGAGGCCAGGAAGAAGGGCGGGCCGCGGCACAGCCTAGATTGGGCCGCGGCGCACATGTCCTGTTTTGGGGTTGGGGGTTTCTGGTTGAGGCGGGCCGCGGTATGGGTTCATAGGGTCACGACACTTAGTGTGTTTATGGACTTCAAGGAGGTTTTAGGCTTGGGAATCCAAAAGTTAAGGCTCAGGATGGATTTTATCATCCGGAGTGATAGAATTCAAGGTCCGGGAGACTAGAATTATGACCCAAAGCTATTTAATGGATTAGAACTTGATGGATGGATGAATGTTGTTGATACGTTGTGACTAGGTTTTCAGCGAGGCTCGGACTAGGGGAATGTGCTCGGGACATCGGTGCTTGGAAAGCTCAGGACACAGTTAAGAAAACTGTTATACCCATAGAGCAGGGTGAGGCCCTATAGTTTGTGTTGCAGGGTACGACCCTATATAATTGTGTTGTAGGGCGTAACCCCATTGATTATGTTTATACGTGTTTAAGTATTTGTTTAATTATGCTATGTGTACATATATGTAAAAGAATGGCAAGAGTCAGGCACGACGAAGGCCGAGAACGGCGAGGGTTGGGAATGGGGAAGGCCGAGAACGGCAAGGCCGAGAACGGCAAGGCCGAGTACGACAAAGGGTCGGGAGCAGCGTTAAGCACGCGGAGTGCGAGCTACCACGCTAAGACCCCTAAAGGATACCTGGGATATCCTCGCAGTGTAGACCGTGAACCCAGGGCCTGGTAAAGTGCCTGGGACGGCATGGCCGTTTGTGATTAGCCTGTTGGCAATTTTGTTATGTGTTAAATGATGGTTATGCATATGTTATTTACTTGTGTGGGGTTTTCTTGCTGGGCTTCGGCTCACGAGTGCTCTATGGTGCAGGTAAGGGCAAGGGGAAAGTCGATCAACCATGAGTACGGAGAGCGTGAAGCGACACGTACATGTTTGGCCTGCCTGGTTGCCACGGCCAGGGGCATTTTTGGGAGATGTCTGTATTAAACCTAATTTTGTCGTTTAGCCGACTTTAATTATATTTTTGAGTTGTAAATATTTCTAAACAGTACTTTGGGATCCCATATGTATATCGTTTTATAATTTTTCAATGGATGATTATATTTTCAAATTGTATGACTTTTATTACAATTTAGCTACACATTTAACCTAAAATCTCGATTAGCGAATTAATTGCACATTTTAAACTCACTTAATAACGACTCTAAGGAAGTAGGGCATTACAGAAGTATTCATGGATAATTTGATAGTCTTCGGAGATTCCTATGAATCAAGCATTCTCAATTTATAATTTGTGCTTAAACGATGTAAAGAAAAAGGCTTAGTACTCAATTGGGAGAAGTATTAGTTCATGGTGCCATCTAACATAGTCTTGAGGCATGTTGTTTCAGAACGAGGAATTGTGGTCGATCGATCAAAAATTGAACTCATATCAAAGCTACCCACCCCAAGACTATTAAAGACATTCAATCATGTCTTGGACATGCACGATTCTATAAGTTCGTGCATGTATCTATAAGATGTCTTGAAAAATAAATCCTTCATTTAGGATTACAATCTGTCATTCAATTTATGTGTACAAATATATGTATATAAATTATTCACATATATACACACACATAAATAATATATTTATATGTACAATAATATATAGGATACTTCTACTGTGCATATCTTAAAAGGCATGTACCAGTGTTTACCTTTTGTGTTTTCAGCTTGTGAATAGTTGTCGGCGCGATTTTTTTTATGACCATGTTTATTGTAGTTATTTAGAGAATATTACAAATTTTCAAGAAATTCCAAATAATTTACAGTGTTGAAAACTAGGTTCAAACAAGTTGTTGCACGCGTGACTAATTTTTTTATACGAGTGGAAAATAACGTGTTTGAACCTAGTTTTCGACACTGTAAATTATTCAGAATTTCCTGAAAATTTACAAGTTGCTCTAAATAACTACAATATAAACAGTCATAAAAAAATCGCGCTGAAAACTATTCACGAGCCAAGAAACACAAAAAGTATGCACCATATAATTATCCTATATATATGCATATATGTATAGGATTGATGTATATAGTAATCATTATTATAAAGTTTTTTTTCATATTATAATTTTTATAAAGTTAATATTATGGAAATACTAAAAAATTTAAAACTTTTTTCTTAGTTTTTAATACAGATTTTTTAAAAACTTAATTGCTAAAAAAAGTCCTATATAGCCTTTTGAAAAAAATTCAAGCCAAAGTTACAAGTTTTTAGAAATTAAGTTGATTATATGACTTTATGGGAAAGTTTTAAAAGTTAATTGGCAAAAAAAATTATATATATTGACCCCTTTGGCAAGAATTTTTTAAGCTCAATTTTCCCAAAAGGTCTTTTGAGAAGCTCTTTTCTAAATCATAATAATTTTATATAATTTTTAATTTACTCATAAAAGTTTTTTTTTATTTTTATCCAAACACTTTTAAAAACCTTTTTATCAAAATATATATATATATATAATGTAGTTATCCAAACATGAAAAATAAGACAAAACTTTTATTTGTCTTGTGCTTTTTAGATATATGTTATATTATTTTACAAATAATATAATATATTCAATGGGAATAGAGAAGTTAATAACTCTATAAAATAGAGTTATTTTACCACATTTTGCAAGTCAATTGTTGCTTAGTTCTTAAGTTTTTAATTAATTTATTAAGTTTTTTAAGTAATTTTGAATTTATTAGTCTTATCATGATTTTATAAATTTTTGTGTGTTTTTATAGATATTTTATTATAATATGTTGTAGTTTAATTATTTGAAATTAGTGATATTAGATTAAAAGTTAAAAATGTGATTTTATTATACTTAATTGCCAAAGTAAATTAAATTTTAATTAATTTTTTCATGGACTTAATATGATTTATTTTATATTTGAAAATATTTGATTATAATTTAATGCTTATTTATTTTTGTTATCCAAAAAAGTGACATTGATGACGTGGCGAGTGATCCCTGGACACGTGGCTGATACCTGGAGGAACTCTGCTAGTGTATCGACCAGAAGACGTTTTAGAAGCAGTAAGCAGCCCAGTCATACCTGCGACCAGTCTGGTCGATAGTTCCGCATGCAATGTAATATTACTGTAAAGATCTTTGTAGATCCCGAATTTAACTCACAAAATCTCCTGAATATCTGGTTATTCGGGAGAGAAAATCGGCAACTAAATCATGTAATCCCCCTTGAGTCTATAAATAGATAAAGATAGCTCAAGAAAGGGATTTTTGGCTTTCGAATTACGTGATACTAGTATAATTCTATCTGAAATATTGTATTGTTCTTCAGAGGTTGGTGAAACTCATTGAACCCTAGTTCTTTGATCACTCCTTTGATTCTCACATCAATAACAGCTTAAGTGGACGTAGGTTATTACCAGATCCTGGGGCCGAACCACTATAAAATATCGTGTCTTATTATTTTTTGTCATTACGTTCTTCTCAACGCATTAATTCACATCAAGCATATTTTGACTCCGTGTCAGTTGGCCAAATTCTAGGTCAACATTCTGGTGCTTTCATTGAGAGCTTGATTTATCATTGTTGAGAAAACCAATGGCGAAAACTGGAAGGAAGGCTGGTCAGGCGGCCACTGCTGCGCCATCAAACCCACCTCCTCCTCCCCCTGCAAGCGTGGCAGAAGATGAGCCACATCTGGACTTCGAGGAGGAAGAAGTGGACGGTGCAACGCTGAAAAGTACCCTGGGGGCGTTGTAGGAAGAGCTGGATAACCTAAGAGCCAGTCAAGAGACTGCTGGCGAAGTTGTGGCGCGGCAGCAGCAGAAGATTGAACGGCAGCGCGCGGAGTTGAGCGAAAGGCAAGCGGAGATGGACCGCCGCCAGAGCGAAGCCATGGCAGCCCTCGAGGCAGCCTTGCAACTGGCTAGGAATCAGGCCGCACCTGTCTCGCAGCCTGACCATCCTGCAAATGGGCCACCCCAGAGGGGTCCAAATCCTAGCCCACCAATCCAGCCCTCGAGTCCACAAAGGCCCGAGCAGCCTTAGGTGCCCCATGACGATGTCCCGATGGACCTTGAGGCACAGCCTCCATCCCAGGCTGGTCGCAGCAATCCCCCGCAACAGAGGCAGAATAGGGCTGAGCATCAGCCTCGTAGTCCTAGACGCCGTAGGGGCGATGAGCCAAACCTACCGAACAAAGGTCAGTATCCCCCTGATAATAGGAGGGACTCAGAGTTAGGCTCTGCGGTCCGGGGACCCCACGGCATGATAATGCACGGGGACACCACGACCAGCGCAGGCCGCCCTCTAACGCTCGGGACGTTTCAGCCAGGGATGGAAATCGAGGGAACAGTCGATCCCACCATAGCTAATCGAGGTTCAGAGATGGCCATGGATATAATGAGGCCGACTCAGGCAAGGGAAATGCTGGGAGGAGGAACGAAGAAAGAGGTAGAGGCGGGAGCCAGGTACCTCAAGATGACCAACCCAATAGACGGGATGCTGGGGGGCAGCCCAGGCAAAATAATGTCTTCAACCGGCTCGGGGGTAGCGAGCAGCGGAGACGAGACGAGGATTTGAGAGACGTACTCAACGATCTCCGTGAGCAGCATGGCGAGAACGTCCCCCCAGCAACAGAGGCCACAGCGATACCTGCCGCTGTACAGGCCCAGATAGATGCCCTCAACCAGGCAGTTCAACAGCTGGTCGGGGGAAGGACATCTTATATCGACCACGATAGGAGGAAAGGCACTCCTTTCGTACAGAGGATAGCTAATGCAGAAAATCCAAGCAAGTTCAAAATGCCTACGCTTCCAAACTTTGACGGGTATGGAGACCCAGTGTCTCATGTCAATAAGTTTGAAATACAAATGGACATTCAAAAAGTGTCCGAAGATGCTCGGTGCAGGATCTTCCCTGCAACACTTTCTGAAGCCGCGCAGGAATGGTTTTTTAAGTTCCCCCCCACAAGCATAGTTTCCTGGGAAATGTTCGTAAGGGAGTTTTACGGACAGTTCTATGCAGGTCGTGTGCATCTGACCGAAGCAAACCAACTGGTTGAAATTCGCCAGAAGGATGGAGAATCAGTGAAGGACTACATCCAGCGCTTTATACGAGCAGCAGCTGGAGCAAAAACGGTGGGGGACGAAGGCAAAATGATGGCCATAATCGCGAGGGTTAGGCGTCGTTCTCCCCTCTGGAAAAGTCTCCGAAAGGAAGGAGTGAGAACTACCCAGGAATTCTTGGACCGGGCTGATCGTTACATCAAGCTCGAAGATGCCATTGCCAATGATGGGAAGCCTTCTGGAAAGGATAAGAAAGCAGCCGAGCCCGCCAAAGCCACTAACGGGTCCAAACCTAACGGCAACGGGAACGACAGCAATGGCAAGAATGGTGGAAAACGGTCGTATAACGAGCCTTCCACCTCCGACAATAAACGAGCCAAGGGTAATCGTTATGAACCTCAGTTCACTAACTACACTGCCCTCGTTGAGTCACGAGGAGAGGTTTATCAGGCCACAAGTTCTAGTGTGCCCTATAAGAAACTTGGTCCCATTCGAAAGGATATTTCGAAGAGAGACACTACCAAGTTCTGTCGTTATCATAACGACTACGGACATGACACCAACGAATGCAACCAGTTGAAAGACGAAATCGAGTTCCTTATTAGACAAGGACACTTGAGAAGATACGTACGGGCCCCGGGAAATTCCCAACGAGAAGCTCCGGGTAGCAACGAGCAGGCGCCCGCGCGCCACCCTTACAGCCTGCCCCCGTGACTGGCACCTTATTGACCATTTTTGGAGGCCCGCACCTCGCTGGAAATAGTGGAAAGGCTAGGGAACGATATGCTCGGACTCTGTGCCACGACCAGGACATCGAGATGATGACTATGGAAGACCGAGCACCAAAAAAGGCTCGGTCAGAGGAAGGTGAAATAACCTTCACTGACAGCGATGCCCAACATGTCCGTTTCCCACATTCCGATCCGCTGGTCGTGGACATCCAGATGGCCAACATGATGGTGAAGATAGTGCTAGTCGATACAGGAAGTTCAATGAATATCCTGTATAAGTCTACACTGGAACGCATGAAATTGTCCGTTAAGGACTTGGAGCCCTGCAACCAAACGATATACGGCTTCTCTGGAGAAGGACTCACCCCCGCCGGATTGATCAAACTACCAGTGATGACAGGTACGGCGCCTGCAACAAGGACATTACTCGCCACTTTTGTAGTGGTCGATTGTCCTTCGGCGTACAATGCCGTCATTGGAAGGCCTATACTGGTTGATCTACGGGCCGTCATCTCTATGTGGCACTTGGCCATGAAGCTCCCAACAGACGCAGGGGTAGGACGCGTGTTGGGAAACCAGAGAGAAGCCAGGGAGTGTTACAAGGCCTCAATCACAAAGGCGAAGAATGGAATGCCGAAGAGCACTACCTCAGATAGGTTGCAGATGGCAGTTGATACACAAGCCCAATCTGGTGATGAAGTCACCAAATAGGGTGTTGCCCAAAGTGAGGATAGAGATCTAGATCCTCGCTTTGGGGATATTGAAGAAAACGTTGGACCCGTCGAGGACCTGGAGGAGGTCCAACTCGACGAAAAAGACCTGACCCGAGTCGTAAAGGTTGGGAAAAACTTAGAACCTACCACGAAGCACGCACTGGTGGAATTTTTGCGGAAGAACCAGGAATTTTTTGCCTGGTCACATAAAGATATGACTGGGATAGATCCTGCAGTTATCATCCATGTCCTGAATATAGACAAGACCTTTCTACCCGTGCAACAAAAGAGAAGGCTGCTCGATAAGGATAGATCGAGAGCCTTAAAAGAAGAAGTTGAAAGACTAAAGGAGAATGGGTTCATCAGGGTGGCCTTTTATCCATCGTGGGTCTCCAATCCAGTGCTGGTTCCTAAGCCTAATAGCAAATGGCGAACCTGCGTGGATTTTACAGACATCAATAAAGCTTGCCCAAAAGACTGCTTCCCACTCCCAAGAATCGACCAGCTGGTTGATGCAACTGTAGGGCACGAGATCCTCTCGTTCATGGATGCATATTTGGGCTACAACCAGATTAGCATGCATCCCCCCGACGAGGATCACACCAGCTTTCGGACCGATACGGGCTTATACTGTTACAAAGTAATGCCCTTCGGACTAAAAAACGCAGGTGCGACTTACCAACGACTAGTCAACCACATGTTTAAGGAGCTGATCGGAGTAAACATGGAAGTATACGTGGACGACATGCTGGTAAATTCTAAGAAGGCAGGAGGACATGTGAGGGATTTACAAGAGTGCTTTGATGTATTGAACAAATACCAGATGAAGCTAAATCCCCTCAAATGTTCCTTCGGAGTTGGATCAGGGAAGTTTTTGGGGTTCATTGTAAATTCAAGAGGAATCGAGGCCAACCCCGACAAGATAAAAGCCCTGATCGACATGAAGTCGCCAGAAAGGATCAAGGATGTACAAAGTTTAACCGGGAGAATCGCAGCCCTAAGTAGATTTATTTCGAAATCAACAGACAAGTGCGTCCCTTTTTTCAATCTACTTAGAGGAAATAAGAAGTTTGAATGGACAGGAGACTGCGAGCAAGCATTCCAGGCCTTGAAAGCCCATATGGCACAACCTCCCATCTTATCAAAGCCAATCGAAGGAGAAACTTTGTTTATTTACCTGGCGATTACTGAAGTTGCTGCTAGCGCGGTACTAGTACGAGAGGAAGAAGGCGTACAAAAAACAGTCTACTATGTCAGCAAGAGACTGATCGGGGCAGAGTTGAGATATCCACCAATCGAGAGGTTAGCATATTGCTTAATCCTGGCCTCTAGGAAGCTACGCCCTGTGAGGGGATACTTCCTGAAATAGTTAGCAACCGTCCGAAGAGTCACTGAGCTGGTCGGGGAAGTATACCACTCGACATCAGGCAGATTCTGATGGCGAGGGCGGGCTCTAATTTGGATGTTAGGGTCAGGAACAGGATTGTTTCGACCGCTGGTCGAGGGAACCCTAGCCTGCGAATCAGGCTGGGCAGGAAGGTTTGGACTATCGTCGGAGTCAAGTCTTCTATTGCCTGAGGATTTGGAACGAGCCATTTGAGGAGGAGAAGGACGAGGTCTGGAAGAGGATCGTGAGAAGGGAATCTCGTGGATTCGGTCGGCCGGTTGTTCTTCACCTTCGAGCAGCTGGGCGAGAAGATCATCGTCGATGGGCCGTTCACCTCCCCACAAATCTGGCATCAATGTCTGCAAACAGAAGAATGGGGAGGTGAGGATGGAGAATTTTTAAAGGCTTTTTAGAATAACGCTAGTCGAGTATAAAAGCCAAGCTTTTATACAACATCATTCTAACAAAAAGCTAAATTTTTCCACACGAACAGTTTGACAAACGGATCAGAGGGTGAAAGTAAAAAAAATTTCAAAAAAGCTTTTTCAACTCCCCTTAGGGCGGGAAAAACCTATTTTCCAACTGGCCTAAAGATTGAAATTTTACTTCGATTTTACGTCCTAAAAGTATGATCCCGACTATTAAACTAACTCGTAACCCTTTTTCGCCTACAAGACATTCTACTCACAAGCATCTCAAACCAGAAGCAGATGAACTCAAACAGTCGACATACAGAAGCATGCATTGCGAAAATAGAAAACATAAAGATTCGAAGACTTACCAGAAAAAAGATCGTTGAGAAGTGAAAAAAGTCTTCGGAAGTCGAGGTGCTTTCAAGATGAACTTGGAAAGTGCAGAAGAACGGTTTCTGGGAGAAGACGAGAGCTCTGGTTTTAGGGTTTCTGGAGTGAGTAGTGGCGTGCGTAAAAAGAAAAGGAAGATTTCGGAGATATTATATAAGTTTGTCTGTGGCATTAAAAAGGTGCAATCATCAGTTTCCCTTTTTCGAAGTATGGGGAAGCGGAATGGCCGTCGAATTATTACTGGGGAACCGAAAAGTCATGATTAGACAGGAGTAGGTTACTTTTTCCAAGAACACACGAAGGGTTCTAACACGTAAGGCGGGGTAACCGAAGAGTCGTTCACTCAAAAGTTTATTCATTGCTCGTAATAAATAAACTTGGGGGGCAAATGTTATCCAAAAAAGTGACATTGATGACGTGGCGAGTGATCCCTGGACACGTGGCTGATACCTGGAGGAACTCTGCTAGTGTATCGACCAGAAGACATTTTAGAAGCAGTAAGCAGCCCAGTCATACCTGCGACCAGTCTGGTCGATAGTTCCGCATGCAATGTAATATTACTGTAAAGATCTTTGTAGATCCCAAATTTAACTCACAAAATCTCCTGAATATCCGGTTATTCAGGAGAGAAAATCGGCAACTAAATCATGTAATCCCCCTTGAGCCTATAAATAGAGAAAGATAGCTCAAGAAAGAGATTTTTGGCTTTCGAATTACGTGATACTAGTATAATTCTATCTGAAATATTGTA
Source organism: Humulus lupulus (assembly GCF_963169125.1). Taxonomy (NCBI): domain Eukaryota; kingdom Viridiplantae; phylum Streptophyta; class Magnoliopsida; order Rosales; family Cannabaceae; genus Humulus; species Humulus lupulus. Next base: position 168,506,178 of record NC_084801.1, on the reverse strand, counting down.
TTGTTCTTCAGAGGTTGGTGAAACTCATTGAACCCTAGTTCTTTGATCACTCCTTTGATTCTCACATCAATAACAGCTTAAGTGGACGTAGGTTATTACCAGATCCTGGGGCCGAACCACTATAAAATATCGTGTCTTATTATTTTTTGCCATTACGTTCTTCTCAACGCATTAATTCACATCAAGCATATTTTGACTCCGTGTCAGTTGGCCAAATTCTGGGTCAACAATTTTGTAGGATGTACTTTGCATTTTTTGTTATGCTTGAAAATAAAGAAGAGAAGAGAAAAGAAAAGTGATATTTTTTAAAGAAAAGAAAAAGAAAGCCAACGGGGCCTGCCTGCCAAAGCCCAAAGCCCAGCCTCACAGGCTCGCTTCCTTCTCCCAGCCTGTGCCTCCGCCTGACCCATGCCCGTTGACCCGCGCCCGTCGACCCGCACCCACGCACTAGCCTAGCCCGCCTGCCCTCTCCAGCCTTTTCTTCTAAGCCTCCATGGGCCAACCCAACCCAGAAGCCCACCAGCCCAAGGCCCAGCCGCCTTCAGCTGCCAAACCCAGCAAGCTCAAATAAGAGCAATTTTTCTTGAGCCCAACAATGTCCCATTGTCCCAATGTCCAAAAATGCCACATTTTTACCCAACTTTTCTACATATTTCACCACCAAATCATCATTGCACCACAAAATTTACATCTACATGCCATATTTACTTTATTTAATTAATTTAAGTTGATTATTTTAATACTATCATTTTGGCTATAAATATGTAATTTCAAGACCATTTTGGGGTGCTTGAATTTTGTGGTTACTATCATCTTTTCTACAATTTCTCTCTACCATTCTCTCCTCCATTTTAATGTTTTTCAATAGCATTTTTCAAGTATGTATTCTCTTTGTTTTGTAATTTCTATTCTAGTTCTGAGTTTCTAATCTTTTTAAGATTATTAAGGTGATGATGAAACAATATGTAACTAGATAGTATTATTATTTTGTATGTTGACTTCCCATTTGTGCAACAAATTTTATGGATTTTTTCTTCTTCAAATATATTCTTTCATCTTAAATATCATGTATTTTTTATTGTTAGCATATATTTACACTTTGTTCTTCATTAATGCAAAATCATAATATTCTTGTATTAACGTGTGTCATTAAATTGTGCACATCAAATGCTTAGAACAAAAATATTATGTTTTGCCTTATAAATAATATTCATTGATTTATTTGTTGTTTCTTTATATTGATTTACACTAAATACTTTAAAATTATATCTTAAAAACTGAAGATAAATCATATATTTCTATAATAATTTGTGCTTAAATAGAATATATAATTTGAATAAGTGACAATTTTATTAATTTCTATTATTAATAAAATTGGGAATCAATGTACTTATAAATATTATTGAACTTATATTTTGTTGATTTTATTATCTTAATAATCTTTCTTCAACCATCTTGTTTACAATTATTAATTTAGGTATATATCTTGTCTTTAATTTCTTTATTATTGCCTTTATTTGATTTTCTTGTCATAATATCTCATCATCAATATTTGCAGCTAGGTTAGAGTTTATTAATGTTGGTTGAAAATAGTTATTTTATTTTAGACAACTAATTTGGATTCGACATCCTTACTTACACGAACTTTATACTATATATACGATTAGTCCGCTTGCGATTTACATATTTAAAACGTACTCATTTTGGGTCCATCAGAAGTCAAGATACAACTCTAAACAATAATACAAAGACACGGTATTTGATAAAAGTAATATTACAACTTAATTACTTAAAATACAAGTAAATAGAAAGATATAGAAGCAGAAGATCACAAACTCAAAACAATAATAATACAAGTAAATAAGAACAAGAAGAACAAAAGAATGAACACAAACTCACAACCAAAGTGTAGAGTAGTGGGGATCACCAACTTGAACAATGTTCAAAACCTTTGTCCAAAAACTTATTTCCATCTATTCTCTAAGCACTAAGGGATCTTACAAGGAAATAACTCTTTGGAATTATCAAGTCTCTATGGTGTATTTTCTAGCAAAGTGTTTTGTGGATAGAAAATTGTGTATCTTACAAGTGAGCAATAAGCTCCTATTTATAGAATTTGAGATACCATTTGAATTTCAAATTCCACCAACCCCCATGGCTATTACCAATGTTTAATTAGATGTTTATGGAATTAAAATGAAGATTTAGGAGTTAATTGGGGTGTTAGAACCGTTCAAATTGGAAAAAACTGAAAAAGAAATTAGTTGTCAGCACCCCTTGCCGCGACCAAGAGTATCAGTGGCTGCGGCCACAATGCAATTTTTCAACTTCCAATTTTCGGTTTTACAAAACCGTCTCAATCTCTTCCCACATGATTTTGTAACCTTCATACACCTAATGGGAGTTAAAAATATGTCTTCAACAACCATATTACATAATGGCTCAATGAAATTCAAGCACAAATGTGTAACATACAATCTACACATTATTGGGTAATATTTGGGAGTTACAAATTTGTAACTAATTTTGTAACTCTCAATAATATGTTACAAGGTGTGACAAATCACATTTTGTCACATTGTTTAATCTAACATTATATTATTTAAAATAATATAACAAATATAATATTTGGATTAAATGAACAATGTGACAAATAATAGTGTGTCAAATGTAACAATATCATGGAGTTACAATTTGAGAAATGATGATCATAATAAGTTTTGTAGCATATAGAGTGGAGTGACAATTCTTAAGAAATGATGATCATACGTTTTGTAACTCTCACAAATATTCACCAATTGATGTGTAAAAGTAGTTACACATCTTGAATTGGATTTTCATTAGCTATATTATTTTATAGTTGTTGTGTGCATATTTATAACTCCAAAGGAACTTTGGTGGAATTAGAAAATCAAATGGTGGATGAGAACTCTATAAATAGAAACCATCTTGGTCACTTGGATGTAATGTGTGAATGTGAAAAAACACACTACATAGTTTAGAACACTTGTGATGACATGTTCATCTTTAGAACACTGTGATTAGTATGAGAGAATGATTGATAATTCCTTAGAAGCATTTCTATAGAGTATTCCCAAAGTGTTCTTATGAGGGAGGAAATAGTTTTTAGGACAAAGATTTTGAACATTGTTTAAATCTTGTGTTACTCTTGAGATCTTCATCTTTTACCTTCTACTCTTATGATAATTGTCATAAGTTATGAAATCTCTTCTCCTCTTTTTCCTTCACTTCTGTAATATCATTTGTTAATATTATATATATTTTGTGTCATTTTGATTGTAATCATCTCATTTTTTAATATATTCCCAACAATATAATCAAAAGTAAAAGTTTTCCCAAACGTGGCCAAATGACATTTTGAATGTTATGTTAGCAGGGTTCCCCGACCGCCACCCTAAAAGTTTAAGACTTTTCTCTTATGGTTTTTTTTCGGGTCGGTGCTGCCCTTGCTGTCGATGGTGTAATAATGGTATTTTATCACCATGTCCATGAGACCTTGGCTTGAGCTAGTTTTGTATGATCTTCCCTCGCTTAGGTATCACTTGGGTGGTGTCGCTGATTCGGTTTGGAGGACCGTCGCTTGATTGTTAGATTTTTAAAAGATGATCCATTGTTATGTGTGCCTGAGTGGGGTTCTTAATCGATTTCCCATCTAAGTCATTTTGTTGTTGTTTAGGAATGCCTATGTTCTTGGGGTTTTGCTCCATAATTGTAATCGGTGTGGTTTCCTATTGTTTGGTCATCTCCTCGCGAGATCTGTGCAGCTCTTTGAGCATCGCCTGACCTATAAGACATTTTCCTTTTTAATCATTGAATGAGTTCATTTCCCTTTAAAAAAAAAGGCTGTGTTAGCAAAAGTTAATAATATAATAAGGCCATATTTTTATAAATTAGTTATTAAAATTTCAAAAAAATTTTAAAAAAACCTATTAAAATCCCATTTATAAAAAATTTGCCAAAAAAATATATGGTATCATATTAACAGCCCAAAATTTTATTAAGACAACACTATTTCTTATTTAAAATCAACATAAAGTCTATATTTTTTTAATTTATGCTCACATATTTCTATTTTTTTCTTCTTCTTTTTCATATTCTAGAAAAATACATATAAGTAAAATATATTTTAATTATTTAGACATAAAAAATAAATATATAAAAAGAAATCTTGTTTAAGTAAATTTTTTAAAAATAATTATACATTAGTTTTAGAAAATTATGAAAACAAGATAAAATAAAATGGTTGAAATCAACACAATAAAGAATGTAAAAAAAAAAATCTTAAGAAGATAATTTAACTTGATTTTTTTCTCTAATAATTGGGTGATTATATGTATTCTTGGATGTAAATTATATCATCTAAAATATAATTAAAAAATTCCTTTTAAAAAAATATATATATATCTCTTCTATATAATAAGTGGGTAGATAACAGAAATTCTTAGTTTTAAGGGTTTTTTTATTTTTTTGTTAACTTTAACTAAATATTCTTATATATAACATAATATTCTTATATTTAACGGTAGACTGTAAACATGATTTAAACATAAATCAAATTAAATAAATAAATAAACAAATTAAAATAAGATATTTTTGAGATATTTTACAATGAAAATTATTTTAAAATAATAAAAACCATACATTTTATAACTTAAGTAAATTTAATTAAACTTAAACCTAAACTTCACCTATTATAATAATATCATATTAAACATATAACATAATATAATATACTATCAACTATAAACAAACTTCTTTAAATAATAAAATCATATTTATTTAAAAATAATAAAATCATACATATCATTTTTTTTATCTTAGTAGAAACAAACTTATTTAAATAATTAAATCATATTTATTTAAAAATAATAAAACCATACATATAATTTTTTTTTATCTTATAAATTTGTGTGATAGTTTATTTTTTATAAAGTGATTAGAGTTATTTTTCTTCATCAAATTCATCAAAGGACATTGTGAGTTACATTAGAAACTAAAAATAGTTTATACATGTATACTACTCTACACTATGACTTTTTCTATTCTTATTTTATTTTATTCTATTATTAATTTCTTTTTAAATATTATTGTAATTTATATATATGTCATGTATCCATGTAAATATATATATATATCTATGTCAATGTTGTGTTTAGATGTCATATATGTAAAAATTATTCATATAAATATTTATATATACTATAAAACTGTAATTTATTATATTATATATTAAAAAAATGAACTGGTTTTTATTAAAATTAGAGACAACGTTTTGCTCTAATTTTTTATTACATTTATGTTATATATTATATTAAATATATTTTATTTATTTATTTAAAATTTATATAATAATTAAAAAAATAATAAAAATAAATACACATTTAAATAAATATAGAGTATATATATAAATGAAAATATTTGTCACAAATTACCTTTGGTCCGATTAAAAAAAAAAACCAATGCGGAAAGGACAACTTTGCCCTTGCTTTTGACTTTGAAACTTTTATGTTGGTCTAACTAGAAACTCATAAAAGAAGTTCTTTTCTTTCGGTAATCAAATCAAATCTTACTTTGTATACAAGAATGGATCGAACTCAGTTGCTTCTGGTTGGGTTACCAATCTTTCTGCTCTGTACGGACATTGTAAACCTCTTCACACCTGCTCCTCCCAAACCCCCTTCCCATCCTCAACCTCAGCCTCACCATGATCAATTCCAATCCAAATCCCAACCACAGCAGCATCTTCTACAAGAACCTCTTCCCTTCCCCAATCCCATCCACCAGGTATCTTTTCTCTAAACCCTAATCTTCAACTTTTCAATTGCTTTATGTAACCCTAATTGTTTGTGCTTTTTCAATGATGAAGAATCCCATTTCTAATATTGGGGGAAATGGCGTTGGAGCCACCGTCATTATCAATTTCTGCACTTCCTGCTCTTACAGGTTTCTTACTTTTCTGGGTCTCGTTTCTTTTTTGATTGCAATTGGCATGGTTCTTTCTTACATGGCTCTTGTATTGATTGATGAGAAGTTTTATTGAGTGAAGTTGAAAGGATGAAGATCCAGCTTAAAAAATTTCTATATGGTTGTGGAATCTGTGTTTTCAAAAGATTTTCTGCTATTTCTAGGATTGAGTTAATTAATCATCTACTGTGGAGTCTTATATGGTAGTATTCTTTTTCCTTTGATCAAGAATTTGAGTCTCTATTTTGAAATGAATGGTTTGAAGAGCTATTGATTATATTTCTAACTAATGACAACAGAGTTGATCATTAAGACCTTTCAATTTCATACATACAGTTACACACGTTGAATCTATGAATGGGGATACTCCCAAAATTCACAAAGAAGAAGTGAGTTGGGGCCAATTAAGGAAATCCTTTCTTGTCATTCATTCAAATCTTTTGTTGTTTGAATTTTCACATATGTTTTCATTTGTAAAGAGAAAAAACAAAACCATTTCATTCCTAATAGATGTAATGTTTATATAAGCAATTATTGAGGGCTTTTCTCTGACAGAAAAGTTATTCGGGCATATTCCTAATCCTTCTATGACTATTAAACTCACTTCAAGTGCCACCAATTGTAATATGCTTCTTGTGGTCATGTATAATTTATTCCAACTTTGATAAGAATGAATGATTTCGTTGTTGTTATTATTCTCCTTTTCCCTATATTGTATTTTTTCATTTCTTATCAAAGCTCAAGTCAAATATGTTTGTTGTGCTAATGTAAATCACTACAATCCTTATGTTTTTTCATTTAGATAATATTGTTTTGGTTTGCAATTAGGGTGATTATTTTCGTAGAAGGTTTGATCTTTAGTTTGTATTATGAAGTCTTAAATCTCATTTCCTTCTGTCGTGACCTGTATGGATTCTATTTGCAGAGGAAATGCTGTAACAATGAAAAACATGCTGGAAAATGCATTTCCAGGGGTCAATGTTGTTTTGGCAAACCACCCTCCTGCCTTCCCGAAACGCATTGTGAGCAAAGTGATACCAGTTGTCCAAGTAGGGATTGTTGGGGTAATAATGGCAGGTGAACAAATTTTCCCAAGGTTGGGGATTATGACACCACCAGCTTGGTATTACTCCCTGCGTGCCAATAGATTTGGAAGCATTGCAAGTGTCTGGCTCTTTGGAAACTTCTTTCAATCTGCTCTACAGAGTACTGGAGCTTTTGAAGTATTTTGCAATGGTGAATTGGTAAGTATATTCTCATATATCTATGTCAGGGACACCGAATTCTTATATCAAATACAGTCGTGCTCATTGGTATGGAATTTGTTTAGCTTTCCAATAAGTGTCTGACCCCAACCTTAAATCAAAGGATATTGGTGATTATTGCAAATTTTCTTTTATTCCCTTTTTTGGGTTTGAATGAATCCAGTAATAGGAGGGAAACTAGTACAATTATGCTGCGTTCCTTAAATTGTCTAGGAGAACAATGGCAGAGAAGAACATCATTAGATCATGCGGTATTCTGATCAGAGCAAGTGTCATTTGTCAATGGATCTTAGATTATCATAAACTCGAAAATTTGTTGACAGTTTTTATGACATTAGAAATGCTCAAACTCTATCTGCTTCTCACTATTGTGGCTTTGGACTTTGCAGGTCTTCTCTAAGCTGAAGGAACAAAGGTTCCCCGGTGAAATTGAATTAAGAGGCCTTGTGGAAAAGAGAATCGGTATTTCAAGAACAGTTAGTGGCCTTTGAGGAGGTATTTGGTCCTAATTTTTGCTTTTGGGGCTGAAGTTCCAACTTTCCATTTGGACACAGAAAGGCCGACAGAGACAACAATAGGAACAATGTTGGTAGTTACATATATTCAAAGTGGGGCACAAGATTATAGATTATATGCCAACTTTTATTGGCCAATACTGGTGCTTAAGGTGTTTTGTTTGGCTTGTATTAGCCATGATCGAATAAATGTGGGTGTATGATCATTTGTTTTTTTAAATTTGTTTTTAGGGTAAATTAGTAAATATAATGAGTAAGTTCCAAGGGCAATTATTTTCACACTAATTTATACATGCATCCAAACTAAATATAGTTCGTTCCGTAAATTATAAACAAATCTAATTTTTTATAATTACGCCTTGTAATTTTTATATGGCTATTTCTACCAAAAATTTGAGGAAATATTACTATATAAGGCCAACTCCATTGGGATGCTAAAACAACAAATATGTGTAGATTTTACAAACAATTCTAATGGGACGTTACAATGATCACCAAATTTGGCTGTCTGTCGTGTCCTACTAACATTGGTGGGAATTATAGACTAGGACAAAGTGCCCTATATTTTCTTTATACTTTTAATATTAAAATAATAATATCTTTTGAATATGTATTATTTATATTTATAATAAAATTAGAAAACATATCCGCTTTTGAATGTGTTTATTTGTATTTATAATAAAATTGCAATTCCCGCAATCTTTTATAATTATTAATATATATATTTTTAAATATTTTTTCAAAAGTAAAGTTAAAAAAATTTGTTGAACATATATTTTTATTTATTATTATTATTATTGTTGTTGTTGTTGTTATTATTATTATTATTATAAGTTTTGGGTGGTTATATATATATATAAAGCCTAAATTATGATATAAGAAAATTTATGTTTTGTGGAAGGCTTATTTTCGCGATTACCCGTTTGAATTATTTAAAAGAGAAAATATCAATTTGACCCCTGTGTTTTTCCCAAATACGCGATCGGCCCATGTGATTTGTTAAATGACAATTCAGACCCTGTGTGTTTACAAAATGGATCAAAATAGTACTTTATACCCAATTTTGGTCAAAAAAAATTCAAATATAATATTTCATTCTCAGCTCCTCGACCATTTTCTCTACTTCTTTTAACACATCACATCACTAACGACCTGAGAATTAATCTTATTATTGAAAATATTTTGACAAAAATCGGGTTTATGATACTATTTTGATCCATTTTGTAAACACGCAGAATTCAAATTGTCATTTAACAAAACACAAGGGCCGATCGCATATTTGGGGAAAACACAGGGGCCAAAATGGTATTTTCCCTTTTTTTAGACCTCGTGTTTTGTCAATATGTTGAAAATAGGAATAGATAGATCGATTATTTGAGCATTATATTTTGGTCGATTACCTATTTGACACTTTATCTTTAAAAATGAACCTTTGGAACATGTATTTATTCAAATTGTTCAAAATTCTTTATAAAAATCAAATTATACACATTTATATAATTTATGTTTTCTGTAAGGGTTCACACCATTTTGAACCTTGTATTTTAGCTGATTACCTGTTGGAACCTTTATTTTTAAAAATTAACTTGTGGACTTTAAGTTTTGTCAAAAAGTTAAAATAGAAATAGATAGATCGATTATTTGAATATTATATTTTGGCTGATTACTCGTTTTGACCCTTTATTTTTAAAAATTAACCTTTGGACCATGTATTTATTCAAAATGTTAAAAATCATTAATAAAAAGAAAATTATATAAATATATATAATTATCTATATAATTTATGTTTTCTATGAGGTTCACACCATTTTGAACCTTGTATTTTAGCTGATTATCCGTTTGGACCCTTTATTTTTTAAGATTAATTTGTGTACATTGTGTTTTGTCAAAAGGTTAAAAATAGGAATATATAGTTATATTATTTGAACCATGTGCATTTGGTTGACTACCCATTTGGACCATTTATTGTTAAAAAGTAACATTTGGATCTCGTGTTTTCTCTAAAGGTTAAAAATACAAATAGATAGATTATTTATTTTTTATTATTATTATTATTATTATTATTATATATAAATAGATATGAACATATTATTATAAATAAAAAAGTTAATATCTTATTTAAATTTAAAATAATAATAGTAAATTAATTAACTACAAATAAGCAGATAAAGAATAAGATGATTATATCAAATTTATTTTTTTTCTATTTTTTATTCATTTTAAATAATAATAGTAATTAAATAAAATATAAATATATTAGAACTTGCAATAGCTTTCATACCATTGGAGATTGTGGAAAATCCTTCAATTAATGATGTTATATAATCTATTTGAAGATTTATCGATTAACTTATACTTACTAATTTGTTAAAACTTTGATGTCTCTTTTTTCCCAACCACCTTCAGCAATCTCAATATTATCCACACAACATAAACATCCAATAACATTTAAAACATGATAGAAAAATAAGATGAAAATGTTAGAATATGAAGATCAATAATTTAAAATAAAAACTTAAAGATTAACAAACATTAAAAATTGAATAAATACCCAATCTTTAAAGATTAACAAATATTAATAATTGAATATGAATTGGAATTCATTGAAAATTGAAATTGAAAGAATTTAGAGAGAATAAGAGAAAAAAAATAAGAGTAGAGGAAAATATGAGATTAATAGAAAATGTTTAGAATATGTATAAACTCACAAATATATATTTATCTATATTTAAATAATAATATCTTATAAATATCTCATTTAAATTTAAAAAATTACATTTATTCTTATTATAATCTATAAAATGAATCAAAAATTTAGATTAAAGAAGAAAATAGATGGAGTGTCGTGAAGAGTTTTTAGAGTGTCACATCATCTCTTTGATGCTATCTTATATATATACATTTATTATTATTATAATCTATAAAATGAATAACAAAATTAGATTAAAGGAGAAAATAGATAGAGTGATTTGAAGAGGTTTTAGAATGTCACATCATCTCATTGATGCTTTCCTTTATATATATATATTTCGTGAAGAAATATTTTTATATAATATTATTAATTTAAATAATGACATAATTTTTTTATATATAATATTATTAATTTAAATAATAACATCTTATAAATATCTTATTATAATTTAAACTAATGTCTAACTAAATTTATACTAACTACTTACATGTAACTACATTTTTTAAAATTAATTAATAAAAAGAATAAAAAAATAGATTAAATGAGAAAATAGAAAGAGTGTTTTAGAGAAATTTTAAAGTGCCACATAATCTCCTTGAAACTCTCATTTATATATATATATATATATAAATATAAAATAATATAATAATAAAGAATATACTCTTAGTCTTGTAATTAGAATAGAAAAATAATATAGTGTTGAAATTATGACATTTTCGTATTGGTTCAACACAATTTTTAGTGTATGGTTGGAGTTACCCTAATACTCAATTTTTTAAAATCATATTAAACTTTATTCTATTACTCCTCATAAAAAATTTAAGAGGGATGTTTGGTATGTGGAGTTGACTGTTTTCATATTATTGAGAAAGTTAAAGAAACTAATATGATAATTTAGAAACTTATATCACTATGTTTGGCTACTCGCTGAAATGTTATCTCTAATTCCTGGGAATATGTGTTTGGTTGTAAATAAGAAAGTGTTAATTTTTTTGCCACAAAAAAATTAATTTTTAGTATTTTTATAAAATTAATATAATATATTTTAAAAATATTTGTGTAAAAAATACTCAATTTTTACAGAATGTAACATTTAAACACCAAATTTTTTTTTACAGAAGAAATACCCAAAGTTACAAAATATTGCATTTATACCCAAACTTTTTTTTTGTGACAAAAATATTCAAAGTTGCTAAAATGTTGCATCTTCACCACCCAAATAGTTAACATAAATATATTTTAATTTATAAAAAAATCCTTAAAATTATATAAATACATAAAAATAACCAATATTAAAATTAAATAATAGTTTTATTTAATGAAAATAGTAAAAAAAAAAATATTTTTTTATTATATTAACGTTTTTTTAATAAAAAAAATGATCTTTTAATAGTTTTTTAGTTATTCATTTTTCTTTTAACTATTTTCAATCAAAAATATTAATTTTTAAATAAATTATTTTTTTGAATTGTAGAATTAAAAATGAAAATGAAAATCGGGTTATGTTATTTCAATTTTTTTTGAATAATTTTATTATTTTGGGTGAGAATTAACAAAGTGTCAACAGTAAAACACATAATAGTCAACAAAATAAATTTCTCTTGTTTCTTTTGGGTCTTCACGAAAGGATAAACTCAATAAGAAATAATATAAAAATGCAATATTTTGTTTTTGAAAATAAGATAGCTTTTATAAATCAATAATCCTCTCCAACTTGGTGAGCAATACACTGTTCAATAATATCATAAGATAAACGAGCATAATCATCCCATAGACTAATATTTGCCAATGAATAGGCCACTTTGTTCCTTTCGCGAGATATAAAATGACAAGAATCAATTTGGCAAATATTCATGAAGTGTTGGATATCCCCAATAATAACATCATCTACAAAACTGTTTCCATAAGATTGAATAGCACGAATAGCATTGAGGCAGTCACTCTCAAGAGATTGGATGATGAATTGTTCACGATGGCACCATTTAAGAGCTTCCAAGATCGCCATCAATTCAGCAGCGAGAGAGGCCTGATTTGAGCAAACTTGGGAGGTGTGACAATGAACCACGTGTCCCCTATCGTTTCGTATGACTGTCCCAAAGCCCAGCAACCCCCGCTATGAACATGTAGCAGTGTCGACATTCATTTTGAGGAGTGCAAGATCAGTAGGCTTCCAAATACCGCCTGTAAGGGCTGATCCATTGTTGAGTCTGGCAACACAGTAGGAGGTTGGGTCCTGTCAAATGCTTGACCAAGAGAGCGAAAGGCTTGAGTGAGGGGTACCTCAATGTTATGCACTTAAAACTTTCTTGGAACTCATAGAGGAAAAGGCTAGCTACTTCACACACTTTCATTGGCTCACATACAACTTCATCCTGGCGGGTGTGATTACGTTCAAACCAGATCATCCACATAACACACAAGCAAGCTTCAACATCTTGTTTGGGAACTTGAATAATGATTTCTGTAACGCCCTACTACCCAGGGACCGCTACGGTGTGCATTTTAAACAGTGCTAAACTCACTAATCGAGTCATTTGGCCATAATTGTGTAACTAAGTATGATTAACAATTTAGGGTTTACAAATTTTGGTTAAGATACAATGTTTCACTAAAACGTTTACTTTATACATTGGGATCCCAAAAAATATAATTTAAAGGTTATTTATAACAAAAGATTTACAACCAGCCGACCTAAGTGGCAAAATAGGGTTTGACCCTAGTTCCACTTTAAACCCTCGGCTGTGGCAGTCGAGCAGCCGCATATGTACACATCGTCACCTTTTCCAACTCAAGGATGGTCTAGTTTTCTTTTGCCTTTACCTACACCACATAGCACCCGTGAGCCGAAGTTCAACAAGAAAACTCAATATGCTCATGAACAAGTAATAACATGTTATTAAATCATAATATGCATGCCTAGCAGTAATAACCCTACTCATGCATGCAAGCAAGTTCAAATAAATGATTATGGGATCCTGCGTCTGAATAGATGACTAATGAGTCAATCTCTGTGTGGGTGACTAATGAGTCACACCCTGTATAGGTGACTAATGAGTCACACTCTGTATAGATGACTAATGAGTCTTTCTCTGTTAGATGACTGATAAGTCTATCTTTGAGGTAGATGACTAATAAGTCTCTCTGTATAGATGCTAACAAGTCTACCCTTATGTAGATGACTGATAAGTCTATCTTTGTATAGATGACTAATAATTCTATCTTTGTGTAGATGACTGATAAGTCTACCTCTGAATAGTTGACTAATAAGTCACTCTTTGAGATAGGTGACTAATGAGTCGCACTCTGAATAGGTGACTAATGAGTCACACCCTAGATAGGTGACTAATGAGTCACACTCTGAATAGGTGACTAATGAGTCACACTCTGGGCTACGCACCCTAATTAGATAAGTGACTAATGAATGAGTCACGAACTCGGCCTCAGCACCCACAACCATGTGATGTTACAGTTACTTGAGCCTTTTGGCCCTAGCTCTAAGTAACTAGCCTTTAGACTAGACAAGCGCTTTTGTTTTCATCGAACTTAAGGTCGGCCAAGCATTTCATGCTTATGATGATAATGCTTATGTCGATTAGATCTAATCTTTTCAGCTTGCGTTAAACACGCTAATACTATTCTTGACTCATAAGTCAATACCATACGACCAGTGCTCAGTACTACAGTTGAACTTGACTAATGAGTCACAGCTTCACAGTCAATACTGGCACCATTGCCGATTCTGACTAATAAGTCAGTACCATTCACAAGTAAGCAAAATTTCTAAGCATTTAATATGCAATAAATGTTCACATTTAGAACACTCAATATGCCTCATCAATAACCATGCATGTCACATACTAGGTGCAATTTTCTTACTTCTGGTTCGAGCATGAAACAATAAAAGAATGACCCTTGAGAAGGATCAATCCTTTGACCCCTTAGCAGTCACCTAGTCATAACCAAATATGGAACTCAATCAATAAAATCAATAATAAAAGGTTCCTGATCTAAACCTCGCTCCTGGGACCTCGAATCGTACTCAAACGGTCAGTAGATTCGATCTCGAGCCTTAGGAATTGAAACCCCGAGCCAAAAACCCTCAAAAGTACCAAAATAGGACCCTGGAAAAACAGGGTAGCGCTATAGCGCTGCCCCCCTGGCGCCTAGGCGCTACAAGCAGGGTTGACTTGCCCTGGACAGTGTTGTAGCGCCCTCCCTTGGGCGTTGTAGCGCTAGAACCAGGTGATTCAGCCCTGGTTTTTCCCCTTCGATTTCTCCAAATTCCAATCTTCAAAAACTGATTCCAAACCTCAACCAAACTCACAAATGAACCCAAAAACCCATTATACAAGTCCTAGGCATCAAAACCCAATCAAACTTTGCCAAAAACTTCAATGAATGCTCAACTATCAAATCTAAAATTCCACCTGAAAATCAATAGAAAAATAGATTATAACCAGAGTTTCCATGGCTGAAATCTTACCTCAAGCTCAAGGTTAAACCCTCTTCAATGGCTAAACACAATCCTAAACCCTCAAGGCTTGATTCCCTAGCTTGAATCCTTAAAAGGAGCTTCAAATTTTCAAAGGGAGAAGGAAGAAGAAGATGATCGTGGGGGAAAGGGAAATAAGCTCTCTTTTTGGTTCCTTTAATCCACAACTTTCTGATTTTAAACATATCCTAAGGTCAAATGACCTAAATGCCCCCAAGCCTATTTATTTCCTTTTTAAGCCACCAAGGGCAAAATTGTCATTTCCCGTCTATCTCGTTAATTATAATTAGCGTCCTCCAATTCCCGTTATTCCCAATAATCGCAAATACTAATAAATCATATCTCATTACCCTTTAATTCCCGGTAATGTACTAATCATCAAATTACCCTTAGACTCACCCCGAGCCCCAAAATTAACCCCGTTATGACCAAACCGCGTACTTGCATTCAAAGATCGTCTCATGCCGAATAGCTCGAACAAATCCACATTATAATGTGGCCTCATTCTTAATTTACCAACATGCATGAAAAAATACAAATATGCCCTCAATGGGCCAAATTACCAAAATGCCCTTATACTGAAAAGTGGACCCATATGCATGCATTTATCATCATATAATAATATAACTCACATAATCATTCATATAATCATTTAATGGCATAATAAATTAATTATGGCCCTCCCGGCCTCCTAATCAAGGTCCTAAACCTTATTAGAAAATTTGGGTCATTACAATTTCTAAGAGCACTTCATGGATCAAGGCTCTCCTCCACGCTTCAATCATGTTCCCCCATGGTGTAAATGACCAACAAAAAGCTTAGTAGGGTCACCCAATTATAGCATGGGTGACTATTTCATTCAAAGCTCCACATCTGAAGCACTTGATATTGATGTTTATGTCTCTTTCTTGTAATGCGTGAGCCACATGAATAATGCCATGGAACACCCTCTAGCAAAATATTTTAATCTTTGAGGGAACTTGAATGTAACGACCCAAAATCACTAATATGGCTTAAGGGCCTTGATTAGTGTGCCAGGAGGGCATAATTGGTTGTGGGTGAATTTATTAGTTTAATGCATGATTCTATGATAAGCATACTTGTATGGTTATATGAATGTAAATGTGATTATATGTTATAATTGTGAGGACCACATTATTATGTGGGTAAATCTGCAGCATGCAACTTGAGGCGATCCTAGGGAGCTAGTTAGCAGGAAAGTCACAACGGGACCTAATATTTGACTTGGGGCAAGTCAAGGGATATTTCAGATATTAGATGATTATTTGGGTTATTGGGTCATGGAAATAAATCATTGGAGATATATTTGAGGTTAGGAAGCTTAAGTGGGAATATTGGGGAATTTTACCATTTTTCCCTCGGGGACGTTTTTGGTACCCCGAGCCTCGGGATTGACTTAATTAACTAAAGTGAGACTAGGTAAAGCTTGGAAAGCAGTAGAAGAAACCCAAACCAACTTTCTTTTTCTCTTCTTTCTTCTCTTATCTCTCTCTCTCAAGGGAACTTCTGAAAACTAAGAGAATTAAGCTGGAAACTCTATGATTTGGGTTGAAGTTTTGAAGGATTAGCTCAGTTTTAGCTAAGGGATTCAACCAGGACTGAGGTAAGTATTGAATTACATTTTTGGTCATTAGAATTATGTGATTTTGGTTGAGTTCTAAGAGATTTTTGGGTTTTGAAATTGAAGACTGAATTGAAGCTAGGAACTTGGGAGTTAGCTCAGAAATTGCTTAGAGAATTGGTTCTGCAGTGAAGGTAAGCTCGAATTTATGATTTAATGTTTGAATTCTGGTGTTTTCTTGGCTGGTTTTAGTGTTTTTGAGCTTTTGGGTTTCAGAGATTGAAGTGGGATTTTGATGAGTTTCTAGGCTAGGTTTTCGCTGGATTATGTTGCTGGAATCATGTTAGAAGTTTTGTGATAATTGAGTTATGGAATTAGGATGGATTTGGGTGGTTTTGAGTGAGGTTTGAATGTAAAAAATGGTGGATTTTCTGGGTTCGAGGGACGGGTCGCAGCTCTGTTCTAGAGTGTCGCGGCCCTACAAAGCAAGGAAGAGCCAGGAAGGCTCTGAGGTAAGGGAGCGTCGCAGCGCCACAGGGGCAGGGTCGTGGCGTGTGTCTGTGTTCAGGGAGGCCTAGCCTCTGTTTCAAGGGGCGGGCCGCGGCATGGGTCTCAAGGGCTTCGGCCCTTAAGGGTATTTTTGGCCTTTTGGAAGTTTTAAGCGCAGGAACCTAACCTAAGGTGCTCAGGATCAATTCCACCACCGTGTTTGGTGGAATTCGATGTCCCGGAAGCTAGAACCTTATCCGGAAACCTTTTTTCAATTATTAATGGTATCTCTTGTCTTGGTTGTGACTAGGTATAAGCTAGAGGCTCGGGAAACGGATCCTGCCCAAGAGGCATCTCACGTAACCAGTACATTTAAAAACTAAAGGTAAGAAAACTGCACCCGGTTGTGAATTAATAATGGGACTAAGGGCTCCCTATCTTGTATGCTTATTGAAGGGTGGTATTATGCCATGTGAATAATAAACAAACGGCCTAAGAGTGTCAGAGTTTACATTGGCGCACAGGGCGTGGCTCAGCCACTGGTAGCTGAGGACAACTTATTATGCACTGAGCTCGGTTTAAACGGACCAGAGTTAGTGGAGTAAAAAGAGGGTGCGACCTAAGGGCATCGACCCTAATTATCATGTGATTTGATTATTATTATTGATTGATAAATTTTTCATGCTGAATAGCTGAGTGTTGGTTTATTGATTATCTGGTTATGTCTGTGGATTATGTGATTAATATGATATGCTAAGTGTGTGAACATGCTTTAAGGATTATTTAATTGTTATCATTGTTTGTTCTATAAAAGTTATATTTTCTTGCTGGGCCTTGGCTCATGGGTGCTACGTGGTGCAGGTAAAGGCAAGGGCAAGCTTGACCAGCCCTGAATCAGGGAGCTCTGAAGGTAGAATGTACATGATCAGCTGCTAAGCCACCACGGTTGAGGAGGAAACAGGAACAAGAGGACCACAAATGTTTGTTTTGCCCTTACAGTGGCTATTGGTTGTTTGTATTCTGGAAATTTTGTAAACTGACTTTCAAACACTGTTCATTTTGGGATCCCTTGTACAAATGTTTAAATATATGAAATGTGTCTTTTGTGACCAAAACCTTTTAACCCTAGTCCATTAATGGTTTCAGTGACACGTTTTTAGCTAAATGACTTGATTAGCAAGTACACAATGTAGTGGTCTTGGCTATCCAGGGCGTTACATTGAAGCTGCCATAAGACCTTCCACCATTTCAGCTTTGGCCTTGTAGTGGATGAAGCTTCACTCATATGATCCATGATAGCTCTGTAACATTCCAAAATTCCTAATATGACTTAGTGCCTTGATTAGGGTGCCAGGAGGACATTATTGGAATATTATGTAATTTAATTGAATATTTATGTGCTTATAAGAATTTCATGAGTTATGTTATGATATGACTGATTATGCATGTTTAAGTGTATTAAATGTGCGTAATAGGCCCGCTTTTATTTAAAGGGACATATTTGTAATTTTGACCTGCTGAGGGTATAATTGTGATTATATTGTATTATGTGATTGAGACCACATTATTATGTGGATATATTTGAGATATTCGATAGGAGTCAGCCTTTTTGAGCAAGTTAGCAATATAGTCACAACAAGGATTAATACCCGACTCGGGGTGAGCCAATGGGTATTTTAGTAATTCGATGGGTTACCGGTACTCATTGGAGTATGAGTCGTATTTGGGGAAAATAATGATATTTTGTATTTGGCATAATTAATTGTGAATTATAAGTGTAATGTAGGATTAGAGTGTCAAATGTAATTTTTGGCCTTGGGGGCTTAAAGGGAAGGACTAGGTGGCCAGGGGAATTTTGGTTTTTTGGAAAATTCCATTAACTTAAGCTAGTTGAGTTGATTAACTCAGAAATTACAAGACACTCTCTCTCTTCTCTCACGTTCTCTCTTTCTCTCTCTAGTGATTCTATGAGATTTGACAAGAATTCTTAAATTCTAAAGCTTGGAAGTTGCATGGTGGGAATTGAAGTTACTTTGGGAGAGTTTAGAAGTTGTCAAGCTAGGGGAAACAGTGATAATTTGGATTCTCGAAAGTAATCCAATCCTTTAAGTTGTTGAATTTTTGTTTATTTGAGAGTTTTGAAGAATTTCTTAAATTTTGAGTTATTGTAAGTTTTAAAGCCTATTTAATGTTTATCTATTGCTGGTACCATTTCTGTGGTCTGTTTGGGTTAAAAATCGTGTTTTGGGACTGTTTTGGGAGACTTGCGATTTTTGAAAATCGCAAGTTTTCTGGGTTCGCAGGGTAGCGTCGTGACACTGTTCTTGAGCGTCGCGACCCGCATAAACACAGACAAGGATGAGGGTAACTCGAACCGCCTTGGTGCCGCGACGCTTGGTGAGCTGCGCTGTGACGCAAGTGCAAGGGAGTTTGGGAACGAGTTCTTTACCTAGTTGGGTGTCGCGGCTCTTTTGTGGGGGCGTTGCGACTCAAATGGGAAAATGGTCAAAAATCAGTTTTTGGGTTATGGGAACCCATACCTAAGGGCTCGGGAATGGTTCTACTACCCGGTTTAGAAGGATTCAAGGTCCCGGAGGCTAGGACTTGGTCCGGAATCCTTTATTGGTTCGTTTCTTGATGGATACTCCTTGTTATGGTTGTGACTAGGGTATATCGCTAGGCTCGAGAGTGAAGGATTGCATTCTGGGTTGCGATACTCTATTCGTTCAGGACTTGAGGTAAGAAAACTACACCTGTTCTGAGATTAGGGCTCGAGCCCCGGTTATTGAACATGGTTATAAGCATGTCTAATATGTTTGAGTAAACATGATTAAGTGCACTTTGTATATCTGTATTGAATGATGAATGCTTATTTGTTATATCTAGTCGATTAGTCCGGCTTATAAGTTGTTGCCGGAAAAAGCGTGTGGAACACAGGCTGTTATGGCTAGGCCAACCTGGAAGCGTGATATACGCTTGCTTGGCTTTATAGCCGCTTGGAATATAGAGTGTGGTTCACACTTGACTGACCCTATAGTCGTTTCCCAAAGGGATGGTGCAATGGGCACCTGTGTGGCTCTATGGCCACTTAATTGAATTGAATGCATGTCTAAGTATAGTTATAATTGCTAAGCATTCTATTTATGTGTAGCGTCTCAGATTTTTACTTAGTTAGATAGTAGTAGTAGCTTGTAGTATTTTAGTTTTAGTGGTTATTGGTTCAAGCTGGGATTTAGTTGGAAACATAGAAACAGTTATAGATTTTATAAGTTTAACCTATAGTTTAGAAATATTATTTTAACATGAGGTTTGATTAATATAGTTGGTCCTAGAAATATTATTTATTATAACCTAAGGTTTAGATAGAATAATTAAGAACGTGACACTTGTCACAAGCATGTTTATTTAAGGATTTTAGATGAATAATTTAATAAAGGATAAATCTAGAAGCTCTAGAACCTTCCAGTAGCTGTTAGGATCACGTTTTACTCAGTCAAAGTTGTTTTAACAAACTTCAAATATGCTGAAAGTGTGCAAAAACGTGTTTAAAATATCATCGTATGCCAATATATCACAGCTATAGGGGCCGATATGTCGCCTACGGAAGATACAGAAAACACGTCGACTTCGCACGAACGAAACCACAAAAGCTCTGGGCATAGGTAGGGGTGATATAACGCCTAAGGTAGGCAATATATTGGCTCCTGGAGCCATTTTTTTGAAACTTGGTGGATTTAAATTAGATACAACCCTCAACCACTTGGACTTGCTCTTGAACGTTTTTGACCGAGTTCTGGGCACCTGTTGAACCGAAAATTCATATATATATTCAATTATTATTCATTTTAAAAGGGGTTAGTTTCACTCCTTGAACTCTATAAATAAGACCTAGTACTCAGCCATTTCATTCATTATTCAAGCATTCTTCAGAGGCTCCAAGCTGCTAAGTTTATTCTAGAGAGAAAACACTAGGGTTTGGGATTTAAAAGCTTTTCAATCTAAAGCTTTATAAACACTTGGGAAGTAAGGTAGAGTTTCATTTCGGTATTGAGGTGTAGATCGAAGTTTTAGTCCATCCAAGGTATTCTTATCCTCAGATTTAGCTTCTTATAGTTCTTTTATTTTCTTTCAAATCCCAACTTGATTTTATGGCTTTTGGTTAGGTGTTTAAGTTCTTGAAACTTAAGGTTTTTCGGTAAGTTTCTATCTTGATGATTTAGATCTCCTTTTCATCTCCATTTCTTTAGAATCTTTAGATTGATTACTGCAAGTACGGTCTACTAGTATTATGAATACTTGTGATCTAGATCTGAATCACTAGTGTAGTAGGACACTTTAGTGGAGGTACTTTATTGTTCAACCCAAGACTAGGTGTAGTCGCAGTAGCCAAACCAAAGCCTGGTGGAACCCGTAGCCCTTCACTTCTTCCACGACCCCGAGGCCCAGAGTATCCCCTTTGAATTGAGCTATCCCCCTCACTTCGAGTATTCCCGTGACCTTGGTTCCTTTTTATAAAAGGTTTAAGGAAATGGCTAGACCTTAACCATGTTCCGTAGTTGAACTGTTCCACTCCTTTTTATGCAGTGTCCGATCATTCCGCAGCGAAAACAAAATTCTGGCAACCTTTCGTAGTGGAAATCCACCCAAACAACATATGGATCATCTCCCAAACAAACTCAAGACCCCATCCGGAGAGGGCGAGAAATATCCACCTTAACATGAATACAAACATATTAGAAGTTGCTACACATTTCTTGAATACTCTAGAATATGCTAGACATTTGTAGAATACTTTACTCTAGAATTTTCTAGATATTTGTAGAACAAGATTACTCTAGAATTTCTTATAAGCATTTCTATAAAACTTAAGTCTAGAACTTTCTAGTTATGCTTGAGAAACAAGTAAATTTGTGTGGTTAATATTCCTTCTAGTAAAAGAAGGATCTAGAACAAGTAATTCTAGCCACAAATGTAAAGTAGGCTAGCCACTATAAATACCGCATCATGGGTAGCAAATGGGTAACTAGAAACTACAAACCATCAATAAAATTCTACTATCTTTTACTCTCTAAAACATAAACCTTACTTCTCCAAACCCAAATTTCTTCACTTGTCCACTCAACAACATCAACTATAATATCATAACCCATCATTACTCTAGCCACTACTACTACTCATCAAATATTCTAAACTACAAAAAATTGTCACTATTTTCTCTATCCCAAATTCACAAACCATCAAAACAAAACGACCCAAACACTTACCATGTTCATTCGTCTCCACCCGTAGGAGTATCCCAATCCTATCGTCGATCAATTCTCCCATCTCCTTCATTTGGCCATGTAATGACAGATTATGAATTTGAATCCAAAATGAAGTAAGCGAGTAATCATCCCATCCCGTATTGGCAAAATCATCAAGAGGCTTTAATACCAACAACCCTTTCAAGGACCAATTTTCTATCGAACCCTAGATCAAACATAAACAAAAACATATTGCGTCCCATATCTTAAATCATCATATGCCCCTCTGGGAGCCATAATTCCCTCATAGTGTCCTTGAAAGCATTCTTATTAAATGGTTTTTGGACCAACAATCTTCCCAAAAGCCCTCTGCGGACATCTGCTCTTCCTTTGGATACCACCACTTCAGACATCCCAATCACCTCATCTTCTTCTTCTGTTATTGCCAACCGATTCCAATGTCCACCCAAAAGTACGAAGACCCACTCTTCACAGGTGAGTATGCCTCTCGGACAACCTTGACTTTGGTCTAAAAAAAATGCAACAGTTGAACATTATATAATAATTAGCATAAGTGAAAGTTATAATAATCTACCTTAACCACATATACTAAAATTATAAATCAAATCAAATATATAACGCAAAAGTTAGTGATGAAAACAGAAAATATAACACGAAAACTACATGAAAACAAAAATATATGTACTTTTAATTAATTATTATTTTTTATTTGTTTTTATTTTTACTGTATTTTTGTAATCATTATATTAATATTTATAATAACCAAATTATTATTAAAAAAATCAAATATAAAATGTAGTGGGAAAGAATATATTATGGTTCAAGATAACCCTTTCTCTTGTTTCTTTTGGGTCTGCACGAAAAAAATACACCCAGTAGGAAAAAATTTAAAAATGCAGTAGTTGAGAATTATAAAATAATTGGCATAACATTCATACAAGAATTAAAATACCAAGATAAAGTGGTCTTTTACAATGTGGTATTAAATCCTCAACCATTTCACATAATGGAGTTGTAGAATTTAAATTTGAGTTGTAGGCATTTACATTTTTTTTTGTTTAAGGTAATGCAATGAGGCATCTAAGTATGCCTAAAAAATTTGTGAACATTTAAAGGTGTTTAAAGTCAGTTTTAGACAAGTTGGACATGCCTAGTTGTGATGCATCGCACTAAAGGCAATGTGTTGCATGCTTAATTAGTCCTAGGGATTTTACAGCATGCAACGCGTAGTTTAGATGTTCCATTCAACTGATTTTTTTAGCTCCAAATAATGTGTTTCAAAGCTACAATCATAGTGAATTTTGTTAAGAAAATAATGCCTGTGGAGGTTCAAACTATATGGAACAAACTTGTGCTAAGATTATGTTGTACAGAAAAATTTCTCATTTTCTAATACTGACTTTGATTAGTGATCATTCTTTGCTTTCTACTAGAGCAGTGTCCTTTGATGATGATTATCATTTAAAGAGAGCACTAGATGATAAGGTTAGATAATTATTGACCAAACTTGGCTTTTAGTGCCAAATTTCAAGATTACCAAAGGGAATTATTCAATTTCTTTGGCTTAAATGATCTTATAATGTATGTTCTTGTGCATCGACAAAAGTAACAATATAAAAATCCATAACTTTTATTTACAAAACTAATCTCTAATTGATATAGCTAGTTAGTATATCATAAATTTTATCATGGTGTGCCAAAAAAAAAGGAAGATGTAAAGAAACTACTATGTTGATCCACTAATTAACAAAGGCTATATTATAGCATTACAAACTTGTTGGAACTTATCAATATAATTGTGAATTGTTAAAAAAATGGAAAATGTGCTTTATTGTCTCCCTAGAGGAAGAGTCCCACATTGCTTTAGAATACTCATTTGTAAGGGTATATAGATAGTGGACTTGAGCATTGGGGTTGTGCCCCAAGGGGTACCCACTTTTGTGGAAGAGGGAGGAGTCACACAAAGGCTCACTTGAACACCACATGCGCGCCATCGCCGCCGTCCGACCGAGCTAGTTGGTGTGGTGTGCACCTTATTATTTTTTGAAAAAAAAATTATTTATTAAGTATTATTTTATTTAATAAAAACGTAAATAATTTTTTGGTAAAACTGAAGACCTTTTCTCTTCAGCTTTTTTAGGGAGATCCAACTTCCTCTCCCACGTTTTAATAAAACATTTTTTTTGCCGTTAATGTAGATCCACTTCTTCTTTAAAAATGGTGCGATTATTTTTAGAAAATCGGTTCTCAATTTTTTCAATCAGAAAATTGCACTGAGTTTTATAGATTCCGAGCAGTAACATTTTTAAGGGTGTGGGAAACGACGGTTCTCTACGGTGCAGTGGAGGTCCTAGACAGTGTATTGATTGGGCTGTTTTATCCTGGGGACGACAGGGCTGATAGTTTGCTTGCACATTTCTAGGCAGTGTCACGAACGTCTTAAAGAGAGCGACCTAGTCCGCGACTCAACCCAGATTATTAATCGGTAATTTCGTTCCTGTTTTTTATTTCTGTAGAAACTATCTCAAAAATTTTAAGACGTTAAGTTTCTGCCATGACTACCGATGATAACTCTGGTGTTGTTGACATTAATAAACCATTTCGTTTTGAGGGTAACCATTTTAAAAGATGGAAACAGAATATGTTATTTTTTCTCACAATGAAAAAGGTTAACACCGCTCTGACTACTGATAAGCCCATTGTCTCTGAAAAAGATGAGAACTATGAAAAAGACAAACAAACTAAGGCATTAGAGGCTTGGGCCGAAAATGATTTTTTATGCAAAAATTTCATTCTCAATGGTTTATCTGATGACCTGTATGATTATTATAATTCTGACAAAAATGCTAAGGAAATCTGGGACGCACTACAAAAGAAGTATGGCATTGAGGAGGCTAGAACCAAGAAGTACGCTGTCAGTCGCTACCTCAAATTTCAGATGACCGATGACAAGTCAGTGGAAGCCCAATCTCATGAATTTCATAAAATCGTTCATGAAATAATTTCTGAAGGTATGTCTTTAGATGAACAATTTCAAGTTGCTGTGATTATTGACAAACTGCCCCCTGCGTGGAAAGATTTTAAAAAATTTCTCAAGCACAAAACAAAAGAATTTTCACTGGACAGTCTGATCACTCGCCTTCGTATTGAGGAGGAAGCTCGTAAACAAGACCAGAAAGAAGAAGTGCTTGTTGTATCAAGCAACAATAACACTAACAAAAAGTCCACTGCAGTTCTGAAACCCAATGGGAAAAACTTCAAGAATCAGAATCGAAAGCAGAACTCAAACTGCAACAATCAACCTCGGAACAATAATAAGAATTGGAACCATCAAAGGAACCAAAATAGCAGCAGCAACACCCCCCTAATAATAATAATAATAATAAGAAGAAGAATGAACCTGCTCCATTTCTATGCTTTGTTTGCAACAGACCAGGTCATATGGCACGCAAGTGCAGGAACAGGCCAAGCTCTGCACCGCAGGCTAACCTGACAACTGAAAAGCCTTTCACGGCTATGATATCTGAGATCAATCTTGTTGGTGGATCAGAAGGGTGGTGGGTAGACACTAGCGCTTCTCGCCATGTTTGCTATGATCGAACTATGTTTAAGACATATACTGCTGCTACTGAGGATAAGAAAGTGTTGCTGGGAGATTCACACACTACGATTGTTGCTGGTTTTGGAGATGTGGAATTAAAGTTTACCTTTGGAAAAACTATAATTCTTAAGGAAGTCATGCACACTCCAGAGATGAGAAAGAACAAGGCGGGGTTTACACAGAGTATAGGGGATGATTTGTTTACTTTAACTAAGAATGGGATATTTGTAGGGAAAGGGTATGCAATTGAGGGAATGTTTAAATTGAATGTTGATGTTGATAAAGTGAATGCTTCTGCTTATATGTTGTGTAATTTTAATACTTGGCATGCTAGACTCTGTCACGTTAACAAGCGCATAATTAAGAATATGAGTAGTTTAGGCTTAATTCCTAAATTATCTTTAAATGACTTTGAAAAATGTGACTATTGTAGCCAAGCTAAGATCACAAAAACACCGCATAAATCTGTGACTAGAGAAATTGAGCCTCTAGATTTAATTCATTCTGATATCTGTGAACTTGATGGAACGTTGACCAGAAATGGAAAACGTTATTTTATCACTTTTATTGATGACTGTTCTGATTTTACATATGTGTACTTAATGAAAAATAAAAGTGATGGTCTTGATATGTTTAAATCTTTTGTGACTGATATTGAAAATCAATTTAATAGAAAGATAAAGAGATTTCGTAGTGATAGAGGCACTGAGTATGATTCTAGCATGTTTGTTGATTTTTATAACTCACATGGAATTATACATGAAAGAACTGCACCATACTCACGTGAAATGAATGGCAAAGCCGAAAGGAAGAATAAAACTTTTACTGAATCAATTGTTGCTATTTTGCGTAATTCTGGTGCTGCATCTTATTGGTGGGGAGAAATATTATTGACTGTATGCTATGTTCTTAATAGAGTTCCAAAATCTAAAAGCAAAATTTCTCCTTATGAAATCTTGAAAAATAAACAACCAAATATTTCTTATTTTAAAACTTGGGATTGTTTGGCATATGTTAGAATTCCTGATCCTAAAAGGATAAAATTGGCTAGTAGAGCATATGAATGTGTGTTTATTGGCTATGTTGTTAATAGTAAAGCATATCAATTTTTTGATTTGAAAGACCATGTTATTTTGGAATCAAATGATGCTGATTTTTATGAACATAGATTTCCATTTAAATTGAGAAATAGTGAGGGTGCATCATCTAGTAACATGCCTGTGATTAGGGACATTGAGCATCATGAGGGGAATGAAACTAAACCTAGAAGAAGTAAAAGAGCTAGAGTCTCTAAAGACTTTGGTTCTGATTTCTGTGCATATATTTTAGAGGTGGATCCTTCGAACCTCCAAGAAGCTTTGACCTCATTAGATGCTGACCTGTGGCAAGAAGCCATTAATGATGAAATGGACTCTCTTGAGTCTAACAAAACCTGTCATTTAGTTGATTTGCCTCTAGGATGTAAGACAATAGGATGTAAATGGATTCTGAAAAAGAAATTGAAACTTGATGGTACTGTTGATAAGTACAAGGCACGCCTTGTTGCCAAAGGTTTTAGACAGAGAGAAAATGTAGATTTCTTTGACACATACTCACCTGTCACTAGAATAACATCTATTCGTGTGCTTATTGATTTAGCTTCTTTACATGATCTTGTTGTGCACCAAATGGATGTTAAAACTGCTTTTTTTAAATGGTGAATTAGAAGAAGAGATTTACATGGACCAACCTGAGGGATTTGTGATCCATGGTCAAGAACATAAAGTGTGCAAATTAGATAAATCTTTGTATGGTTTGAAATAGGCGCGTAAGCAATGGCATAAAAAGTTTGACAATCTAGTTATCTCACATGGTTTTAAAGTGAATGAAAGTGACAAATGCATTTATTATAAATCTGAGAATGACATTTGCACCATCATATGTTTATATGTGGATGACTTGCTTATTTTTGGTTCAAACTTGCATGTCGTAAATGATGTGAAATTTGTGCTATGTGAAAACTTTGACATGAAAGATCTAGGAGAAGCGAATGTGATCCTTGGTATAAAGATCACTAGGTCTGAAAAGGGAATTTCTTTGGATCAATCTCATTACATTGAGAAGATTTTAAAGAAATACAATTACTTTAACTATAAACCTGCGTGTACACCCTTTGATCCCAGTGTAAAGCTTTTTAAGAACACTGGTGATGGTGTAAAACAAATAGAATATGCGAGCATCATTGGCAGTCTTAGGTATGCCAGTGATTGTACTAGACCCGACATTGCCTATGTTGTGGGACTACTGTGCAGTTTTACTAGTAGACCTAGTGTTGAGCATTGGCATGCTATAGAAAGGGCCATGAGGAACCTTAAGAGAACTATGAACCTTGGATTGCATTATCATAAGTTTCCCGCTGTCCTTGAAGGATACAGCGATGATGATTGGAACACCTTGTCAGATGACTCCAAGGCAACCAGCGGCTATATTTTTAGCATAGCTGGTGGAGCTGTTTCATGGAAGTCTAAGAAATAGATTATTCTGGCTCAATCTACAATGGAGTCAGAAATGATAGCACTAGCTACTACAAGTGAAGAAGCAGGATGGTTGAGAGGCCTGCTAGCTGAGATCTCTTTATGGAAAAAATCGATACCAGCTGTGTTGATCCATTGTGATAGTACCGCAGCTATTGCAAAAATCCAGAACCGTTATTACAATGGTAAAAGACGTTAGATACGACGTAAGCACAGTACTGTTAGAGAGTTCCTCTCTACAGGAGCTGTAAGAGTGGATCATATACGCACTGATGACAATTTAGCTGATCCTTTGACGAAAGGATTAGATAGAGAGAAAGTCCTTAAAACATCAAAAGGAATGGGACTATTGCCCTTAGAATGATGAGTCACACATGATGGTAACTCGACCTATAGACTTGAGATCCCAAGAAATAGGTTCAATGGGTAATAACAAGTTATGACGTGATATGAGATAGATCATGCTATTACTTAATGTTAACTTGAAGCATGAATTCCTGAAGCGACATAAGGATGAGTTAATAGAAACTCTTAATGAGATCTATACTCTATGTGGAGTGGAGTACCGAGCTACAGGAGTACTCTTGATAGACTCGCCTATGTGAATGTGGAAGTGGGGCCCGCTTCCTATGAAATTTTGGGCAAATTTCTAGAGCGTTCACTATACTGGGATAGACGTGCATGGCTATTAAAGCACAGGCTTTTGGACTACACCCTAGAAAGATTGTGCGTGGTGCAATGTTAGAGATAGAGTTCAAGACTACGTGTCACTCTAGTATATTCTAAATTGCATTCACTATGCAAAGGTTCAAGTCAAAAGATACCTTTGTTTATGTTCAATCTTATTGTTTTTAGGTTACTGCTCGATGAAAAATATTTTTTAATAATTCAAGTGGGGGATTGTTGGAACTTATCAATATAAGTGTGAATTGTTAAAAAAATGGAAAAGGTACTTTATTGTCTCCCAAGAGGAAGAGTCCCATATTGCTTTAGAATACTCATTTGTAAGGGTATATAGATAGTGGACTTGAGCATTGGGGTTGTGTCCCAAGGGGTACCCACTTTTGTGGAAGAGGTAGGAGTCACACAAAGGCTCACTTGAACACCACACGCGCGCGCGCCGCCGTCCGACCGAGCTGAGCTGGCTGGTTGGTTGGTGTGGTGTGCACCTTATTATATTTTGAAAAAAAAAATTATTTATTAAGTATTATTTTATTTAATAAAAAGGTGAATAATTTTTTGGTAAAACTGAAGACCTTTAACATTTTTAAGGGTGTGGGAAACGATGGTTCTCTACGGTGCAGTGGAGGTCCTAGACAGTGTATTGACTAGGTTGTTTTATCCTGGGGATGACAGGGCTAATAGTGTGCTTGCACATTTTTGGGCAGTGCCGCAAACGTCTTAAAGAGAGCGACCTAGTCTGCGTCTCAACCCAGATTATTAATCGATAATTTCGTTCCTGTTTTTTATTTCTGCAGCAACTATCTCAACAAAACTTATCTAGAAGAGGCTACATGAATCACAACTAGTATAGTTTGACACATCTATTGAAATAATAAAAAAAAAAATATGCACATAACAAATTATTTCTCAAAGTTATAATCAAGATTGAAAATTCGGTATCAATCAAAATATCGGTACTCTATATATTATTCATATTTGTTTTTAAAATTTTAATTTAGTTAACAAAAAAAATACTATTTGTAGAATGCTATCTTCAAATTAATAAAAAAATAAAATTAAAAAATCTCATTAATTATTAAGATATAACATGCATACGGATTAAAACTCAAAGTATAGTTTCTTCTAAAAGGAAAGAAAAACTTGTATATTTTATAAATAATATTCAGCAACACTCAATTTAAAATGGAACTTCTAGTTCAAATAAACTCAAACAGGTATTAAAAAATAAAATTATGCTAAGCAAACATAATTATATACCAATAGGGAGCCATGTAGTCATAAGGAAACATATCCAGCATAAGTATTTACAATTTTGTTAGTTCAGGCTAAGATGGTTGGACTATATACTAAAAATTATCCAATCAAACTATAATTCACCACAAACTAATCAAATATCAATTAGTTGAAAAAAATAAATTAAAATTTTAAAAACAAATATGAATAATATATAGAGTACCAATATTTTGATTGATACCGAATTTTCAATCTTGATTATAACTTTGAGAAATAATTTGTTATGTGCATATGTTTTTTTTTATTTTTTATATTTCAATAGATGTGTCAAACTATACTAGTTGTGATTCATGTAGCCTCTATTTGTTTTTAAAATTTTAATTTATTTTTTTTCAACTAATTGATATTTGATTAGTTTGTGGTGAATTATAGTTTGAATGGATAATTTTTAGTATATAGTTCAACTATCTTAGTCCTGAACTAACAAAATTGTAAATACTTATGCTGGATATGTTTCCTTATGACTACATGGCTCCCTATTGGTATATAATTATGTTTGCTTAGCATAATTTTATTTTTTAATACCTGTTTGAGTTTATTTGAACTAGAAGTTCCATTTTAAATTGAGTGTTGCTGAATATTATTTATAAAATATACAAGTTTTTCTTTCCTTTTATAAGAAACTATACTTATGAGTTTTAATCCGTATGCATGTTATATCTTAATAATTAATGAGATTTTTTAATTTTATTTTTTATTAATTTGAGGATAGCATTCTACAAATAGTATTTTTTTGTTAACTAAATTAAAATTTTAAAAACAAATATGAATAATATATAGAGTACCGATATTTTGATTGATACCGAATTTTCAATCTTGATTATAACTTTGAGAAATAATTTGTTATGTGCATATTTTTTTTTTTATATTTCAATAGATGTGTCAAACTATACTAGTTGTGATTCATGTAGCCTCTTCTAGATAAGTTTTGTTGAGATAGTTGCTGCAGAAATAAAAAACAGGAACGAAATTATCGATTAATAATCTGGGTTGAGACGCAGACTAGGTCGCTCTCTTTAAGACGTTTGCGGCACTGCCCAGAAATGTGCAAGCACACTATTAGCCCCGTCATCCCCAGGATAAAACAACCTAGTCAATACACTGTCTAGGACCTCCACTGCACTGTAGAGAACCATCGTTAATTCTCTGTCATTTGAATCCCTATCTGTGCATGTTATAACATCCAAAACTGGTTATTAACTTTCCCTAAATGGAAATGGTTTGTTTTTGTTGACCGTTGGATGTTTTAGGAATGAATTTCAATTTTTAAGCTTTAACTTTTCTCATCCGGACAAGACAACATGACATCTCAATGAGAGAATTTACAACTGCTTATTGCAGATGTTGAGACATTTCAAGAAACTGAAAAATAATAAATGAGTCATTATACACACAAAAGAGAATCAGAAGCAATATATATAATATTGTTTGATTCTGTTTTTATATTTCCATATCTTTATTCAATGCCCTTGCTTGCATATTTAGTTATTGGACTTGAATGATGGT
The DNA here is from genome assembly GCF_963169125.1 of Humulus lupulus. NCBI lineage: Eukaryota > Viridiplantae > Streptophyta > Magnoliopsida > Rosales > Cannabaceae > Humulus > Humulus lupulus. The sequence goes on along the minus strand of NC_084801.1, from coordinate 168,474,297 downwards.
TTGTGCTCTTATTTGGTTAAATTTGACAATCAGGTGAAATTTTTAAATGCAAGTCTAAAAGCTCTCTTGCCTTTAATTCTGATTTGGCAATCTTGGTTTTTATTGTGGGCTTTCACCAAATAAGCATCGTAGGAATATGATTTTTATTCAATTGCAATTCTAGAGTAAAAAGTTTTTCAGAAACTAATTTTGAGTCCTTCAATGGTAGCTTTCTTGTAAAATTGGAATGTCAAATTCCACCCAAAAGTGGCATGGTATTCCATAGAAACAAACTTACATGTATTAGAATGGAGGGTCCCTCTATATATATGTATTCTGTTGTTGTTGGTGCATATATACTTTCTTGATGTACTCTTGTGTTGATGTAATAATCAATAACCATGCATCAACTACTATTGTTGATATGAACAACTATTTTTTTAATGACCTTTACTAAATATGCTTGTGTGTAGACATATATTTATGCACTTATGTCACGCATTACTAAAGTCCTGTAATAAAGAAATAATTCCTAATCATATATGTATATCCAAATATCTAAATTTTACATTAATTATAGATCCACCAAAATTGTGATAAGACATATTCAAATGTTTGACTCACTGCTTATTAATATAAATAAATTTTACTTAAATAAATTTATTGATAAATCAAAATTTAATATTATAAAAAACAGTTTACTGACATTGAACCAATCACATTTTCAGAAACATATTTTTAGTTACTAAATTCAGATTTTCATTTCAGAATCTCAGTTTTAAAAAATACAGTTTTCTAATCGCGAACCAATCAGACCCTTACAATCCTATATTCTATACCATCAACTATAATAGTCCCCATTTTTTTTGCAAATAATTATCATCAAAACTATTGAAAAAAAATGCTGTCTTTTTTTTTCTGCCATTTTGTTTATCAATTTATAAACGTAATTTCTGAATTTTAAAAAATGAGTGTTAATTACTACATTAAAAACTAACAAAATAGGCCATTCTCTTACACATTAAAAAAAAAAAAAAGACCATTGCGGAATTTTGGATTTTTAATTTATGAAGTAAGCTTATTTATATAAATAAAATCAAAAAACGGTCAACAATCAACGGTGTCAATCTTTTTTTATTATTATTAAAAATAATAATAAAAGTAAGTTGATGGGCAGCCAACAGAGCGGCCCAAGCCAAATCCGTACTCTAAACTCATTTCTTTAACACGTTTATATAAATAGCGAATTTTTAAATAATATGGCTTTTATACCAATGTGTAAAAATATAAGAGTTTTATTAATTTGTATGAGAAATTTATTAAAGAAAAAATCAAAGTATGTAAAACAAAATTAGTAGCTAATTAAAATATGAAAATGTCATATTTTTTTTATTATAGTTATGTTTTATTTTTTATTTTGAAGGTAATTTTTTTTTCCATCATTTTTTTATTATTATTTTTTTTTTTTCCTTACTTGTTTTTACTTCTATTTTTTCTATTAATTTTTTCCTTCATCTTTTTTTCTTTCCATTGTTTCATTCATATTTCTTCTTCTTTTTTTTTTTTTTTCATTTTTAGTTATTTATCTATTTTTTTCTTTCATTTGTATTGTCTTTTTTTTCATATTATTTCAGTTTTTTTTTTCGTTCTATTTTTTCTTCATTTTTATATTTATTATTTTCTCCTTCTATTTTTTTTTTCACACATATGAGCTTTTTTTTCTTCTTCCATTTTTTTTCATTTTTTTCTACCAAATTTTTCATTCATATTTTTTTCCTTTTTATTTTTCCATTATTTTTCTTCTTCTTCTTTTCATTCTTATTTATTCATCTATTTTTTTTCATTCATCATTTCTTTTGTTTTTTTTTTTTCATTTTTGTACTTATTCGTTTCTCATTCTATTTCTTTTTTTTTTCTTTTTTTTCACACATATATTTTAACATTACATAATTATTCTACTATTTTTTTTATTTATTATCTTTTATTATTGTAATTTTTTTTATAGTTTTTCCACTATATGTAAAAAAAAATTAAATCAATTTTTTCAGTATTTTCTTTTTACTTTAACACTTATAGGAATACCAAAATTTGGAAAGAAAACTAATAAAAATATAAAAACGTGAATGGGTAACTGGTTACCTTCACATTCTTTGTATGTATATTTCTGAGGGTAACTGGTTACTTTCACGTTCTGGTGTGTGTATATATATGGTTTCTTTATGGTAACTAGTTACTTATGTTACTAAAATCATAGTTACTTCTTCTTCCTTTTTTAATGAAGTGTTCTTCCATTTTTTCTTTCAAATTTGATGTTTCTTTTCATATTTAATATGAGTAACTCGTCACCCTCTTAGGTAACTGGTTACCCCTCTTATGACAAAAAGTTACTCATCTCAGGATAACTGGTTACCCCTCCTGGTGCATGTTATTTAACCTTGCTCTAGGATTTTTTTTAAGATCAATCAAGTAACTGGTTACCCTACCCAGAATTTGAAAAAAAAACATGTTTATAATAAATAAATAATAATTTTAAAAACAATTCATATTACAAAAATATTTACAAAACAACCAAAGAAAAATTTAATATAAAATTAGTAATTTAAAAACAATATAAAAAACAAAAAACCTAAAAAAAAAATAATCAAATTACAAACATACCCTTCCAAATTTGATTAAGAGTAAAACTATGGCATAAACCAACTTTTATACAAAAATATGGGAAAATAATCCCATAAAAGTGAAAATTCTTAAAAAATGCCATAGATTAACTTTTTTTTAAAAAAAGTCATATTTTTGCACACTCTATTAAAAATCCCATATAAAATATAATTTCCTCATATAAATAAGGAATTTTTTCATAAATATTGCTTTTTAGCTATTAATATATAAAAATATGGTAATTAATTTTCTTTTTGGTTTGTATGGACAAATTTAATTAAAAAAATCAGATTATGAGAAAAAAATATAGCATAATAATAATTTTTTACAAAATTATGGCATAATAATAATTTTTTTACAAAAATATGGGAAAAAAAATCCCTTATAAGAAAATACAAGTTTAAAAAAATGATAAAATAATATTTGTAAAACACAAAGCCATATTTTTTTTTAAATTTTAATGAAAATCCCATATAAAAATGTAATTTTCACTATAAATAAAAATTTGATTTTGAAATAATATTTTTGATTTTTTTTTAATAAAAATGGTTTATTTGCTTTGGCGCCCTTTTCGTACGATCGAGAAGAAAACCAATCGCCGGCGAGAAAACTTAGTCAAAATGGAGTTGATTCCGTTGATCCAGAGGAGGGACCAGCCGAAGAAGCAATGGCAACAGTACGTGACGGTTGAGAATTAGGTAAATCACCAGAAAATCGAACCTTTTGATTTTCTCTGTTTTTTCTTTATTCATTTTTGGTGCCTTATTACACAAGACAGGTTCATAAATGATGAAGTTTCCGTAAAGTTGAATGGTATTGATGTGTTGAGCATTTGATTTGAATTAGTAGGAGTGCATTTCAGTCTCTTAATTACAAAAACTGGCAATGTTTTCCAAGTCCTTTGGGTTAGTAGATATCATCTCCATCCCAAGAGGCATTTTCTGTAATCACCTGGGATGGTTTCCTTAAGCTAATGAATAGTTTCAACGTTGCTAACAAAAATAAAATAAAAAATTACAAAAATTGGATAAAGCTGATACCAAATCAGCCGTACCTTCAAAACTGGTACGGCTTTTCAATTTTTAAGCTTTAACTTTTCTCATTCGGACAAGACAACATGACATCTCAAATCAATGTATATGTATGCATTTGAGAAGATAGGTTTTGCTTTTGTGATATTTCTCTTTATTTCTTATTCAGACAAATAGTTCCCCTCCTTTTCTCGCTCAGCTTCTGGTTTCTCTTCTTTTACTTCCATTACTGTTTTCATTTATTTCTCCAAAGGTGACTTTTTCTTCCTTAGCCTCCTGTTCTTGGACACCTCCCTCTGTTTCAGGTATGAAGCCAAAACACACTTGTATGTTGTGTATATATATGCGTATGTGAATACATATGTGTTAGAGAATATAATTCCACGTAGAAAGTAGGTGAGATTATCATACCATTTATAAGAGCATTAGTTACTCTAGTCAACACCAATTGATTTTAAAATGAAACCTCATGTTTCTTACCATACCATATTTAATTTATAACTCATGCTCTTATAAATGGGCATACTTTCCATGTGGGATTCTATTCTCTAGCAATATATATCTATGATGAATATATATATACATATATCTGTGTGTGATGTATACATGTAACATTCTTCATACATTCTGCTAGCAATGTAAAAGATCTGCTTGATATGAATGATTTGGACTGTATTAATATATATTTTTTAAAAAGGTTTGAACCAGAAAATCAGCAAATCTCTTTTTATGTATATGTATATATATTGAAAGCGGATGGCTCAAAATTAACAGTAACTTTTTATGCCCTTCTTTTTCTGCTTCATCTCGTGCTTTTGAGAATAATAGTTTCTGCTAGGTGGGTTTTCTTTCTTTTGCCTCATTGTTGCTGAATTTCATCAGCTCTTGTGATTTATTTAATTCTCTGTGTACCTATTTTCTGGTAAGAATTTTCTATTTTTTTTAAAATAAAAAATTGAACCCAGTACACTTTTACTTGCCAAACAGAGTAAAAAAGAACAAAGAAGACAGTTATCTTGAAGACTTGAACCATGACTAGTGTTCACTTTTTCAAGATTTATACTAAACGTTCAGAGTCAATAATGGTAAACATAGATTTATACTTCCTTTTCGGTTTTTGCTTATAAAATTTTGATTTAATAAATTAGTCAATACAAAAGAATGCATTAAATAAATTTTTACTTATACATTATGTATTGGAACATGTGAATATCGAATTTTTCACTAAATTACGTACTCCACTAGAAGTTCATTCAAGTATTCTAGGAATGACTAGCAAAAGCAAATTGGAATTACCAAGATTTAATAAAGAACAATTGGAACTGTTATAACACTAAAAAATTCAAACTGTACTGATTGAAATTTTATACATGTTTAGTGTGCAAACTCACTCTTATGGACATGTTGTGATTCATGTAGGAACTTCCACGAAAGTTTGCGAGGCTGCACGGAGAAACATTGGCCAATCCTGTATCTTTGGTGCTTCCATGTAGTCATAAATGGAAGATAGGTTTGGTTGCCAAACATGGCAAATTATACCTAGAAGAAGGTTGGCCGGAATTTGTGAAGTATTATCAGCTAGCTCATGGATATATGCTGATATTCGTCTACGGAGGGAGGTCGAATTTTAATGTTATAATATGTGACAAGACCACTTACGAAATTGATTATACTCTTTTTTCTTCACAAAAATTTCAGTAGTGAGGAGTCTGACTCAGAAAATGAAGGTAGGTAATTTAAAACTTGCAATAAAAAAATATAATATTTGTTATTAATCCATTGCTTTTGTTGTTTGTAGGCATGTCCAAGAAGTGTGAAGCTGGAAATCACACATCGAGGAAAAGGAATCACAAGAACAATCAAGGCACGTATAAGACTTATAGAGGTACCAAAGCTTTCAAAGAAGCTAGCAATTTTACTTCGAATTATCCCATTTTCTTCAGAATTGTAAGGACTGACAGATACAGTCGTTATAAACTGGTAAGTAGTAGTAGATGAAGATCACATTAATTTGTTTATAAATGTTTCATTATAATTCTATCTTTATGCACATCTTCTGCAGACTGTTCCAAAAAAATTCATTTTGAGTTATCTTGAACCAAAAAATCAGTCAGTAACACTTAAAGTGGGGACCCAACAATGGACTGAGTCTTTTACCGTGCAATTCTAGCTTCAATTTCTCTGAAGGATGGGTCAAATTTCTGGGTGACAACTCCATATGCTCAGGGGAATGCTTGTGTTTTTGAGCTAATGACCAAGAATCCAGTAGTACTAAAAGTGTCAATTATAAAAAAAAATGTAGATTAATAATTGATGATGCTTCTTCTAATCATGCATCTTTAATTTGAAGGTATTTTATTAATTGAAGAAACATTTACTTAATCTCCTAGAATGCTAAATGAGTTGTGTTTTAAGGGTTTGAAAGGAATCTGCAGTATTAATCTGAGAGCTTTTGAATTATATGCATCTTTTTCTTCAACTAATTGGTATTTTAGTTTGTCATGAATTGTGGTTGGATTTGATACTTGTAAGTATACAATTGAAATATGGTTTAATCATACATTCTGTAGTTTATGATGGTTTTTGAATCATATACTTTTTTCAACTAATTGATATTTGATTAGTTTGTGGTGAATTATAGTTTGATTGGATAATTTTTAGTATACTGTCCAACTATCTTGGTCTAAACGAACAAAATTGTAAATACAGTCCAACTAGATGCTACAAATAGTTGGACTGTATTTACAATTTTGTTCGTTCAGGCCAAGATAGTAGGACAGTATACTAAAAATTATCCAATCAAACTATAATTCACCACAAACTAATCAAATATCAATTAGTTGAAAAAAGTATATGATTCAAAAACCATCATAAACTACAGAATGTATGATTAAACCATATTTCAATTGTATACTTACAAGTATCAAATCCAACCACAATTCATGACAAACTAAAATACCAATTAGTTGAAGAAAAAGATGCATATAATTCAAAAGCTCTCAGATTAGTGCAGCAGATTCCTTTCAAACCCTTAAAACACAACTCATTTAACATTCTAGGAGATTAAGTAAATGTTCCTTCAATTAATAAAATACCTTCAAATTAAAGATACATGATTAGAAGAAGCATCATCAATTACTAATCTACATTTTTTTTTTATAATTAACACTTTTAGTACTACTGGATTCTTGGTTATTAGCTCAAAAACACAAGCATCCCCTGAGCATATGGAGTTGTCACCCAGAAATCTGACCCATCATTCAGAGAAATTAAAGCTAGAATTGCACGGTAAAAGACTCACGGTCCATTGTTGGGTCCTCACTTTAAGTGTTACTGACTGATTTTTTGGTTTAAGATAACTCAAAATGAATTTTTTTGGAACAGACTGCAGAAGATATGCATAAAGATAGAATTATAATGAAACATTTATAAACAAATTAATGTGATCTTCATCTACTACTACTTACCAGTTTATAACGACTGTATCTGTCAGTCCTTACAATTCTGAAGAAAATGGGATAATTCGAAGTAAAATTGCTAGCTTCTTTGAAAGCTTTGGTACCTCTATAAGTCTTATACGTGTCTTGATTGTTCTTGTGATTCCTTTTCTTCGATGTGTGATTTCCAGCTTCACACTTCTTGGACATGCCTACAAACAACAAAAGCAATGGATTAATAACAAACATTATATTTTCTTATTATAAGATATTGTAAGTTTTAAACTACCTACATTCATTTTCTGAGTCAGACTCCTCACTACTGAAATTTTTGTGAAGAAAAAAGAGTATAATCAATTTCGTAAGTGGTCTTGTCACATATTATAACATTAAAATTCGACCTCCCTCCGTAGACGAATATCAGCATATATCCATGAGCTAGCTGATAATACTTCACAAATTCCGGCCAACCTTCTTCTAGGTATAATTTGCCATGTTTGGCAACCAAACCTATCTTCCATTTATGACTACATGGAAGCTCCAAAGATACAGGATTGACCAATGTTTCTCCGTGCAGCCTCACAAACTTTCATGGAAGTTGCTACATGAATCACATGTCCATAAGAGTGAGTTTGCACATACAATATGTATAAAATTTCAATCAGTAAAGTTTGAATTTTTTAGTGTTATAACAGATAAACAGTTCCAATTGTTCTTTATTAAATCTTGGAAATTCCACTTTGCTTTTGCTAGTCATTCCTAGAATACTTGAAAGAACTTCTAGTAAAGCTGTGGAGTACGTAATTTAGTGCAAAATTCGATATTCACTGGTTCCCAGTCATCAGAGAAAGCAATTATACTTTGAACTATAACGATATTCACTAACAAGTACATGAACCTGTAAATATGTTCGCATTCAAGAAAACAATAAGTAATTACACATTTCCATTTCCATTATTATGTCCCAACATTCTAGGGCCGAATTACATCTTAGAATTCATGACTTCATCCTCATTATCATCTCATCATTAACTTTCTAATTCTTTTCCTCATTTTTTTTAACCAATTCAATGTTGTCACTCTCTTCATCATACTCACAGTTATTAGAATTGTGTTGATTTGGAATATTGCGAACCACTTTTAGTGGAAAGAAGAACAACATTTTCATGGTTAAGAAAAAAAAAAGTAGTTGAAACAGTTGGAGAAAATGGCTAACTATAGGTTTATGTCAGTTTCAACTATATCCCAAGCATACAAGCAAAACATGAAAATCAGTAGATGGGGTTACTTCTACGATGGAAACCCACTCAAACATACCCCCTGACCACCCCACCAAGAACAAGTCACACTATCACCAATCAGTGCCTTCTTAATGAAATCAGAAGCAAATAGATCATCTTTTCATTTATGTATTTTCCTTTCTTTCTCGATCTCTACATTATTTGGCGACCAATCTATGTGTAAACAAAAACTATATCCAAACCATTCACATTTTGTATAAACTATAAACGTAGTCAACTGTATTACCTTAAACTTTTCCTTCCACTCTACCAGCTTCTCTCTTGCATTTGCAGCTGCGGAGGAAGCATCCTGAAATCATTTTTGACCAGATCAAATTCCGTTCAAGCAATAAATTGATTCATTACTACTTAAACCCTCATCAACTTTTTTACCTCCGTCTTTCCATATTTAGCCATAATTTCTTCACGAGTTCTAACTCTAGGCACAAAATCATCAGTCCCGCCTCCAAACAAGCGTTCCCTTTCAGAACCTTTTTCTGAAGGGTGCAAGTTATTAGTTTCTTAATTTTGTTTGCTCATGGGGGCATATAATGCAAGTAATACATATATATACACACATACACACAATGATATACCTTTCTTTACATTTTATAATTATCAATTGAACTACATACTAATGGTAGAGGTATATGGTAAGAATCAACCTGTCAATTTCAAACAATACAGCAACAACAAGCCAGGGAACCAGAAAAAAAATGCACAGCCAAACAGAAACAGAAAATAGTCAGAATTCTCCTTCCATAAACTCTAGGATTCGAGAGCTAGTCTCTCCAATTACTGTTTACAAATTCCACACCTCATTCTAACTTTTTGGGCCCCTTATATACTTAGGTACCCACTGAATAAACCTACACCCTCCCTTACATAATACTTGCTGTTATAACTACTTTCTCAGTCCCCAAACTACCCTTTCTCAGCTCTACTCTAACGTCTTCTAGCATAGACAAAGGTCAATGGTGGCCTATCAATACCGCCCGCTAGGAGTTTCACCTTGTCCTCAAGGTGAAATGTCGGAAATTGGTCCTGAATCACGCCAAAGTCCTCCCATGTTGCTTCAAAATCTGGTAAGTGACGCCACTTAATCAACGCCTGGGGAGCTTCCTTATGTGAACCTGGCCGAACTTCCAGAACTGATTCGGGCTCCAACATCCACTCTAAATCAGCCGTGAGACCTGCTGGAAGAATTGTTGCTTGCTGGTTTGGACCCAAGGCCTTCCGAAGGAGAGAGACGTGGAAAACTGGATGAATGGCAGCGGTGCTTGGTAAGTCCAAGCGGTAAGCAGCAGCCCCAATTCGTGTAGTCACTTTAAAAGGCCCAAAATACCGAGGCGCCAACTTCTCATTAACGCGTTTAGCTACGGTGCGCTGCCTATATGGTCTCAACTTCACATACACCATCTCCCCCACGTCATAATGAACATCCCGCCGTTTCTTATCCGCTTGTTGCTTCATTTTCTGTTGTGCCCGCTGTAAATTCTGTTTTAACAGTTCCAAAACAGCATCTCTTTCCGTCAAATTCTGCTCCACTTCCGCGACTTTAGTGCTGTTATACTCAAATCTAATCAATGGTGGAGGGTCCCGATGGTAGACAGCTCTAATAGGAGTCATTCCCGCTGCCGAATGAAAGGAAGTATTGTACCAATACTCAGCCCAAGGTAGCCACTTCACCCATTGGCTGGGTTTAGAGCTCACAAAACAGCGGAGGTATGTTTCCACACAACGATTCACCACTTCCGTTTGGCCATCGGATTGTGGGTGATAAGCGGTGCTTTGCTTGAGTGCTGTCCCTTGGAGTTTAAACAACTCTTTCCAAAATAAACTCAAGAAGATTTTATCTCTATCGGAGACAACGGACCGCGAAATGCCATGAAGTTTCACCACCTCGCGCACAAAGACAGCCGCTATTGATGCTGCGGAATAAGGATGTCTCAACTGAATAAAATGTCCATACTTGCTCAAACGGTCGACTACCACCAATATAGAATCAAACCCATTTGATATGGGCAGCCCCTCAATGAAATCCATGGAAATATCTTCCCAAACTTGTTCCGGAATGGGCAAAGGTTGCAACAACCCAGCAGGAGATTGAGCCAAATATTTGCTTTGTTGACACACCGAACATTCCATAACAAATTTCTGCACATCCTTCCTCATTCCTTTCCAATACAAGTCAGCGGCTAGTCTTTGAAATGTCTTAAAAACTCCCGAATGACCCCCCACTTTGCTGCCATGGTACTCTTGCAATAGCAATGGTATAAATGGTGAAGAGGATGGCAAAACCAGCCGCCCCTTAAACTTGAGACAGCCTTGAAATAAAGAAAATCCCCCACTCGGCTTGCCCATGGATAACTCCTTTATGATTCCAGCCAACGTTGGGTCACTTGCAACATGTGCTTGTAAGTCCGGAATAGAAATGAGGTTTGGAACCGAAATGGCAGCGAGGATGAGCTCCCCATGGAGTCTTGATAACGCGTCGGCAGCCTTGTTTTCTAACCCGGGTCGGTATTGGATATCAAAGTCATATCCAAGTAACTTTGTGAGCCACTTTTGATGTTCTAACGCCACCAGCCGTTGTTCCAACAGAAATTTCAAACTTTTTTGGTCAGTCCGCACCAAAAACTTCCTTCCAAGTAAATATGGGCGCCATTTAAGCACCGCCAACACTATGGCCATCAATTCCCTTTCATACACCGACTTAAGCTTATCTCTGGCTGATAATACCTTGCTGAAATACGCTATTGGCTGTCCTTGTTGCATTAAAACAGCCCCCAATCCCACGCCTGAAGCATTTGCCTCCACCACAAAAGGTTCCGCAAAGTTGGGCAGCGCCAAAACAGGGGCAGAACTCATGGCTTCCTTAAGCCGATTAAAAGCATCTTGGGCTTCCGTTGACCACCCAAACGCGTCTTTTCTCAGCTGGTCTGTCAAAGGCCTTGCAATACCTCCATACCCACGCACAAACTTACGGTAATAGCCAGTCAAACCCAAAAATCCTCTAAGTTCGCGAACTGATTGTGGGGTTGGCCACTCTTTCATTGCTGAAATCTTGCTTGGGTCGGCTGAAACACCCTTGGCTGAAATTATATGACCCAAATATTCCACCCTCTCTTGTGCGAACAAACATTTCTTGTGATTGGCATACAATTGGTGAGTTAATAAGCGGTCCAAAACCAAGCTGAGATGGTGCATGTGCTCCTCCAATGAGCTGCTATACACCAAAATATCATAAAAAAAAACCAGAACAAACTTGCGTAAATAGTCGCGAAAAACCTCATTCATAAGGGCTTGAAATGTGGCTGGGGCATTGGTCAACCCAAATGGCATGACTAGAAATTCATAGTGTCCGTCATGGGTGCGAAAAGCAGTCTTCTCCACATCCGTGGCAGCCACTCTAATTTGGTGATAACCCGACTTTAAATCCAGCTTTGAAAACACTTGGGCTCCATAGAGTTCGTCTAACAACTCATCAATCACGGGGATGGGAAATTTATCAGCCACCGTCTCCCTATTCAACGCCCTATAATCCACGCAAAAACGCCAACTCCCATCTTTCTTTTTCACTAGAAGGACCGGGCTCGAAAATGGACTTGTACTTGGGCGAATAATACCCACTTGTAGCATCTCTAAGACCAGCCGTTCAATCTCATTTTTTTGCACCTGAGCATAGCGATACGGCCTCACCGAAACAGGCTGCGACCCGGGCTTAAGTGTGATGACATGCTCCCTAGCTCGGCTAGGAGGGAGACCCGACGATGACTGAAATACTTGCTGGAATTTCTGTAAAACAGAGTTAATGGCTGCTGGAATTGCAGGAATGGCCGTCTCTTCCTCTGTAATTAACGCCCCAAAGTGAACCCAAAACCCTTGGGCTTCCCGTTCTACCGAACAAATCATGGCTTTCAATGTAATGGGCGACTTACACAAACTTGGGTCTCCTTGTAATGTTATCCAAGTTCCTGCCATTTCAAACTTCATGATCATTGTACGCCAATTCACTTGCATATTGCCCAGCGTTTCCAGCCATTTAATCCCCAAAATAACATCAGCTCCTCCCAATTCCAGCGGAAGAAAGTCCGTCACCACCCGCAAAGCTCCCAAATCCAGCTCAACTTGTGCACATATTCCTTCCGTCCGCACTTTCCCACCGGTGCCTAACAACACCCCATAACACGTAGTTGCTGTAATCGGTATCCCTGTAGCCGATACAACGTCCATAGAAATAAAATTATGGGTCGCGCCGCTGTCGATGAGTACCGTTACTGGTTGTTGTCCAATATGGCCAGCCAACTTCATTGTATGGGCGGATGAAATGCCCACCAAGGAATTGAGGGACAAGGTTGCCAAAGTTTCTTCGCCGGCTGTAAGTTCCTCCGAATCTGGCGAAGGTGGCGGGGAGTCATCTGTGTTCGCATTATCCTCTTCATCTGACAATAAAAGGACCTGTAATGCTCGCTGTTCGCACTCATGACCGCGAAAAAATTTCTTATCGCACTTGAAGCAAATACCCCGCGCGCGCTTGTCTTGGTATTCGGCTTCTGTAAGCCGTCGGAACTGCTGCGTTTTGGGTGGTTGACCGGCGACGGAACTGGGAACGGTCGTGCGTGTAGGCGGTGACGAGGACGGCGCACTTGAGGCTGGGTGTCCGTACGCATGCGGCTGAGGCACACGGTAAGCAGACTGGTTTAGGGCTTGTTTCAAATGGGCTGGAAATGACTGAGTTGATTTAGTCGAACTGGGCCGAAACCCAAGGCCCAAATGCAGCAACTGGTTTCCTTCTTCAACCCTCTGTGCTGTATCCATGATTTGGGCTAACCCAATGGGTTGCAGAATATGCAGAGCAGCTTTTATCTCATCCTTCAGACCTCTCATGAAGCTGCCTTCCAAAATATGCTCAGGGATATCTGGAACACGTGAAGCAAGGACCTCCCAACGCACCAGATAATCCTTGACTGTGGACGTTTGGATGATCGACAGAAGCTCCTCAGACAATGACCCAATCGGTGCCGCACGGAATCGCAGTAAAATCAGCCGTTTCAGCATTGCCCAGGAAGTGATCGGCCTTCTCTGATTTTCCCATTGGAACCACGTTAAGGCATCCCCATCGAGTCCGATGATTGCCGTCTCCAACATTTGTGGCTCCGTCAAATGCATCAATAAGAAATATCTCTCTGTTCTGTAAACCCAACTGTCGGGGTTATCCCCGGAAAACAGCGGAAGCTCCATTCGAGGTGGCCGATAATCATGGCTGAAGGTCTGGCCTGCAAACGGCGGCTCCGATGATGGCTGTTGCTGATCGTGAGGCTGGCTGGAAGGTTCCCCAATGATCGGGGGTGTGGGGGAAAAATTCTGGCCGCCTGGTGAATGCTCCTCCTCCATCGTGCGTCGCTGCCTGTCGGATTCCATGGTCATAGAGCCCCCCGTCGGCTTCCCCGATGCCTGTAACAGCTGAGCCAAATGAGCCACCAAGAAATCCATCTTCTTCTCCATAGCCGGTAGCCTAAGAACCTCTGTCTTCATCGATTCCAGCTCTTTGGGAAGGTGCTGAAATTCAATTCTGAAGCCATCCAATTCCTTCCTAACTTCCGACTGCAACAACTCCATTCTCTCCTCCAAAACTTCCGTTTGCAGATCTTTTTTTGGCCCCATGAGATCGAATGCTCTGATACCACTTTGGTAAGAATCAACCTGTCAATTTCAAACAATACAGCAACAACAAGCCAGGGAACTAGAAAAAAAATGCACAGCCAAACAGAAACAGAAAATAGTCAGAATTCTCCTTCCATAAACTCTAGGATTCGAGAGCCTAGTCTCTCCAATTACTGTTTACAAATTCCACACCTCATTCTAACTTTTTGGGCCCCTTATATACTTAGGTACCCACTGAATAAACCTACACCCTCCCTTACATAATACTTGCTGTTATAACTACTTTCTCAGCTCTACTCTAACGTCTTCTAGCATAGACAAAGGTCAATGGTGGCCTATCAGTATATCTATCTCAATACCATCTAAACAAGGAAGAAATCAAACAGTAAGTAAGGGAAACACTTTTCCAGAAAAATATGAAGAACTTACAGAAGACCTATATTAAGCTCCACAGCTTCTTGATGATCTACATATGAAGTAGAGCTTGCATGCGGAGTCTTCAGAAATATTCCTTTCCCTCTAATTGATTAAAAGTGGATTTAGGACTTTTAGTAGAATCGACACCATGGTCCACTTTTCCAACCTTAACAACTTTGACGATACCACCTAAAATCCCTGGGGCAGTACCCTGTAGCAAGATGATGACCTACTTATACACTGACAGAATAGTTGTCATTAAATTAAGCATGTTTACACACTGAAATCATATCTCTAACCGGTTTTTTCTTCTGATTTATTGAGTGACTAAAGGCAGCATCTGCAACAGCTATATATATAGTTCCTCCACCACTCAAAACATTGGTTCTTTTATATAAATATATATATATATATATATATATTCATTTACAATGAACAAAGACTTCAACTTCTAGCGTAGTTCTTCAATTTTGCACACATGAGTTACATTCGGTTCCACTTTAACACAAATTTAACCAAAAAAATCAAAATTGATTGATGAGACCAAGACATTAGTACAGTTCACAGTTAAGTAAAAGAAATTCCTGTCACTCTATGAAATTCTTACAGATTAGTCTAATTCTGTAGTCAAATGCCGAAAATCATCTAATCCTCTTTCTCGAACACACGAGTATCTAACATCTCAGTCTTCAACAATTCTGCCATTTCCACATTACCTTGTTTTCTGTAACCAGAAATGAAAGCACTATATATCTCATAAGTCGGTTTGAACCCTTTCGAAACCATTTCCGCTTGAAGCCTTAGAGCCTCTTCCATGTTCCCTTCTAAACACATCCCTGTTATCAAAATCTCAAAACTCTTCCTTGTTGGACAAAAACCAAAATGCCCCTCTGCAGTTTTCAAAATCTCCAACGCCTCAAACACCCTATTCTTATCACAAAGCCCCTTAATCAATGCATCCATTGTTGAGGCCTCAGCCCTGAAGTCTTTTCTACGCATATCCTTATACACAAACACAGCTGAATCAATATTTCCCACCTTTATGTAGCCACTTATTATATGTTCTAGTGTGGTAGTAGTGCTCTCTACTCCACTCATTGCCATTTCTCTGTAAAATTCTTCAGCTTTTTCAATCTCTCCGATTCTGCAAAATCCACCAATTATTGTGTTGTAAGCCATAACATCAGGCTCCATGTTTAGTGCTCTCATTTCATCCCACAAAGCTTCTGCTTCGTCCATTTTCTCTTCATCACAGTAAGCTGACATCAAAATACTGTAACTATAGCCATTTGGGTCGCAATTCAATTCCTCTAATTGGTCCCAAATCTCCTTCACCATGTCCACCATACCATCCTGATAGAAAGCTACCATTAAAGTATTTAAGGTCTCTATGTTGGGATTAACTCTAGAAACTGTTCTCAACTTTTCTTCGACACTTTCACAATCTAACCCAAAAATCTCTTTGTAAATCAAGTAACCTTCAGGAGCTCCCCGAGACTGCGATACATTTCGAATCAAAGAATTGCAGGTGCTGAATTTGGGCCTAATATTGCGAGATAACAACATTCTCACAATCTTAATCGAAGAATCAATCTTCTTGGTTTCCAAACAAGCTTTGATTAGCAAATCAAACACAAAGGGTGCCGACCCACATTGCTTGTAGGTCTTGAGAAGGGACTCAAAAACTTTCAAGGGCTTAGAATGGGACTCGCCTTCTGACCCTGAAACTCGGAAAGCTTCCTGAATCAAAACTAGGGCTTGGCTTTTGAGACGGCCTCGGGCAAGAATATGAATGACAGTTGAATAGGAAAGGAGGTCATGGTTGCAGAGGGACTTTTGCTTGGTCCAGTTGAAGAACCGAATGACTAGGTGAGGATTGTTTTTCAAGTGAATGGTGATCTGAGAAAACTGATGCGGATTGAAGCCATTGGGACAAAGTGATCGGAGGTTACTCCAGCGAGATTTTGAGCGTTGGTGGGTGAGGACAGAAACTATAGTTGAGATTGGAATTTCACCATTACTGGAGCTACTGGATGGTGAGGAAGAAGTGGAGAAGGTCGAGGGTTTTGGTCTTGGGGTTTGGAAGAGAATGCTTTTCAGTATACGAATTGCCATGTTTGAAAACATCTCATGATTGGTTCCTTTATATGGAGTTGTTGGAAATACGTACCATGTAAAGTAGATAGAAAATAGAGGGTTTGTTGTAGAAGAAAATGTATATTGAATATGCAGCTCAACCATTTACAGTAACATAATTTGAGCTTTATACTCAACGGTAACTGGACACCTGTACACTAGGTAATGACCAAGCCTAGCACTAATTACAGACCACTAATATGTACATTAACAACTAATACTACTTATCATCCCCCCTCAAACTCATAGGTCGATGAAGAACTGTGAGTTTGGATCGTAAGTGGAGAAAGCGAGCCGATGACAGGGCCTTTGTAAGACAATCAGCAAGTTGATCCTCAGAAGGAGTGAAACGAACGACTAACTGTTTGGAAGACACTCGCTCACGGATAAAATGAAAGTCGATATCAACGTGCTTTGTTCGTATGTGTAGAACTGGATTGGCAGTGAGATAAGTGGTACTAATGTTATCACAAAGCAGAACAGGGGCAGAGGTCTGTTGCATACATAGATCACGAAGCACAAACTGCAACCAGGAGAGTTCAGCAACACCATCAGCGAGAGCTTGAAACTCTGATTCAGTACTCGAGCAAGAAACAACTTTTTGCTTGGAAGAATGCCAGGAAATCAGATTGTGGCCTAAGAAAACGCAATAAGCTCCAGTGCTGCGACGAACATCGGTACACGAGGCCCAGTTAGCATCGGTATAGCAAGTAAGATTGTAATCTAAACAGGGCTGAAGTGATAGGCCAAAGTGAGTCGTGCCTTTTAAATAGCGGAGGATACGCTTAACGGCTTGCCAGTGAGAATCAGTGGGAGAATGCATATATTGACAAACACGGTTCACAGCGAAAGAGATGATGGGCCTAGTCATAGTGCAGTACTGAAGAGCACCAACAATGCTTCGGTATTGCGTGCCATCTTGTAAGGGAGTACCATCATGAGCTGATAAAACAGAGGCAGAGGACAGAGGCGTGGGGAATGTCTTGGAATCAAGCATTTCAGCACGATGAAGAACATCTTGAATGTACTTATGTTGTGAGAGATGAAGACCAGTGGAAGTATGATGAACATGTATGCCCAAGAAATAATGGAGCTGTCCCAAGTCTGTAATGGTAAATTCAGTCTTCAAAGTGGCAAGAAGATAAGACATGGCAGAGGAGCTACTACCAGTGAGTATAATATCATCTACATAGACCAAAACAACCAAGAAAATGGATGGAGCTTGAAAGGTGAACATAGAAGAGTCTGCAGAAGAATTAACAAAACCCCAAGATAAGAGAAATGAGCTAAGTTTGTTTTACCAAGCACGTGGGGATTGTTTTAATCCATATAAAGCTTTGTCAAGGCAGCAAACAAAATCAGGAAAGTTGGAGTTCTGAAAACCATCTGGTTGGGCCATATACACAGTTTTAGTAAGAGTCCCATGACGGAAGGCATTTTGCACATCAAGCTGTTGAATGGACCATCCTTCAGATATGGCAAGAGTTAATACAGTGCGGATGGTAGCCAGTTTAACAACAGGACTAAAGGTTTCAAAATAGTCAATCCCTTCGGTTTGATGATAGCCCTTTGCCACCAAGCAGGCCTTGTATCTGTCAATAGTCCCATCAGCTTTGAGCTTAACACGGAAGACCCACTTACAACCAATTATTTTGCTATGAGAAGGAGGAGGTACAAGATGCCAAGTTTTGTTGGCCATAAGAGCTTGAAACTCAGTGAGCATTGCTTGATTCCAATGAGAGAACTTGGCTGCCTGCTTATATGTAGAGGGCTCAAAAAATGCATCAGTGATGGTGCTAATTAAAACCCTTGGTTTGTGAACACCAGCCTTGGCCCGTGTTATCATAGGATGAGCATTACAAGGTGGTGCAATGGTGTTCTCACATTGGTCATGATGCTCAACCACCAAAGGAGTGGTGGAAGAAGAGGGGGGAGAAAAGGGAGAGGGAGTAGGAGGAGAAGGAGAAGGAGAAGGAAGGGCGGAGGAAGAGGGGGAGAAGTTGGGAGACTGAACGGAGGGTAAAGCAGTGGAAGGCAAAATGGGAGATGGTTAGGAAGGAGAAGGAGTAGGAAGAGAGGCAACAATGGGAGATAAAAAATGAAAGGAAGGGGAAAATGAAGGAGAGGAGGAGGAAGAAGAAGAAGGAAGAGAGGAGAAAGGGAAAGAGTGCTCATTAAACATAACATGTCGAGAGACATATAGACGACCGGAGGGCGGATATAGGCAAAGGTAACCTTTGTGTTGGGAGCTATAGTGTAACGACCCAAATTCACTAATAAGGCTTAACGGTCTTGATTAGTGTGCCTGGAGGGCATAAAGGGAATTATGTGTGATTTTAATTATTAAGATGCATGATTATGAGTTAAAGCATGTTATATGACTATTTGAGTATTTGAGATGCGTGACTATGTGTATTAGTATGCATGTAGGCCCTGATTAGGTTAGAAGGGCATGATCGTAAATTTTGGTCATTATGGGCATAACTGCTTTGATATATGTGATAATTGTCAAGACCACATTATTATGTGGATATATCTGTGATCTGCGACTCGAGACGATCTTAGTGAGCAAAGTAGCGAAAAAGTCATAGCGGGGATTTATACCCAGCTCGGGGTGAGCTCAGGGGTATAAATGGGAATTTAATGGATATACTGGAGTCTATTTTGACATCGAGGAATATTATTGGTGATTAATTAGGTGTCGGAAGTTAAGCGGGAAATAATAGAGACACTCGAGGAGATAGCGGGAATTGGGGTGAAATGACTAAAATGCCCCTAAGTGGATTAAAGGGTTTAGAATTAATAGGGAGGGCATTAAGGTCATTTGGCTTTTAAAGATGGGTGTTACTGAGGCTTTATGTTAGTGGGATTTGTAGAATATTACAGAAGTCTGAGGAGAGAAAAGAAGGAAAAGAGTAAGAAAAGAGAAAAGGGAAGGAAAAACAGAGTGGTTTTCCTTGAGTCGGTTTGTGGTTCTCTCACCACTTTTCTTCATTCTTCTTGAAGTAAAATTCAGAGGAGAGCTAGTTCAATTAAGCCACAAGGTTACTGAGCTAAGATTGAGGATTTGACAAAGGTTTAGCAAGCTTAGGCCATCACTTGAGGTAAGATTCTGTAATTTCTTTAGTTGCTGGTTTGGTTTCTGAACTATGGTATGTAAGTTGAGTTTGATGGGGAACTTTGGGGAAATTCAGGGCAAAGGTTAAGGAAAAGCAAGCCAAGGAGGTCTAGAGACAGCTTGTGGTCGAAATCCTATCAAAGGTATAAAGTCTAAACTCTAACTTTGCTGTACAATTGGTGTCTGCTGAGTTTAAGTGTTTAGGAGTGGCTATGGTGAATTCTGAGTTTGTGGATGCATGTGCTTGAGTTCTAGGTATTTGGGGTGCTTGATATGAGTAGAGTATGGTCATAAGGTTGTTTTTGAGTTTGGGAAAGAGTTGGAAGAGTTTTGGTTGAGGTTGGTTCGAGGAAATCGCAAGAAGAAGAACTGAGGGTGGTATCTATCTGTGACTAGCGCTACAACGCTAGCCTTTGGGCACTGTAGCGCTAGGCCATGATGCTGAGGGGATTTTGGCTTCTGTTTGTAGCGCTGTAGTGCCCTCCCATGAGCGCTGTAGCGCTACCCTGCCTTCTGAAGGGGATTTTAGGGTTATTTGCAAGGGCTTTTGACCTAGGGTTTGGGGTTTGATTCCACCACTTTGTTTGGTGGAACTAGGACTTCCCGGGGGCTCGGGATTAGCCCTGGGGCTAGGTTTTGAACTTGAGGACCGATAATGACTTTGGCCCATGATTGTGTTTAGGTGAGCGCTAGGGCTTGAGGGGGATCGTGCTCAAGGAGTCGAGGGATCAAAGCTAGTGAATTGAAAGGTAAGAAAACTGCACCCGATTATATGTTTGTGATGGGACTAAGTGCTCCCGAGAACTGTATCGTGTCAATGATGGTATTACGCCATGGGACATGTAAAAGTGGCCTAAGAGTGTCGTACATAACATTAGCGCACAGGGCGCGACTTGGCCACTGGTAGCCGAGGACAGCTTAATATTCACTGAGCTCGGTTTAAGCGGGCCAGGGTCAGTGGGATAACAGAGGGAGCAACCTGAGGGCGCTAGCCCTAGTTATCGTTTGTGAACTGTAAATGTTATGAATTGACATGCCTGGTATGTGGAATACTTGATTATACTGAATGGTTATATGGTTGAAATTATGTAATGCAATGTGAGATATTGATTTGTCTGCTAATTGATTATGCTCTGTCGTTGTTGTGTTTTCTTGCTGGGCCTTGGCTCACGGGTGCTACGTGGTGCAGGTAAAGGCAAAGGCAAGCTGGACCAACCCTGAGTTGGAGGGCTGCGGGGCTGAATGTGCATAGCCAGCTGTTCGATCGCCATGGTCGAGGAGTGGACCAGGACAGGGATTACCTAACTGCTTGTTTTGCCTTAGTATGGCTGGTTATTGTATCTGAACCTTATAACTTTTGTAAAAAATCTTTAAACTTGTATTTTTGGGATCCCGTGTAAACAAATAATGTTTCTTAACAAAAATGTGGCTTTTGAGACCAAAATTTTTTAAACCTTAGTTCCTTTACAGTTTCGTTGACACGTATTCTATTAATTGACTTGATTAGCAAGTCTGGCACTTTATAAACACACAGTGTAATGGTCTTGGCTATCCAGGGCGTTACATATAGCCTAGGAACACACATTCATGAGAGCGGAAATGGAGTTTATGAGTGTTATAAGGTCGTAAATAAGGGAAGCAAGAGCAGCCAAAGACACATAAACTATTGTAATCAAGAAGTTTGTGATACAAAGTGAAATATGGACTATGATTCTCAAGCACAGGGGTGGGGAGACGGTTAATAAGGAATGTGGCAGCAGAAAAAGCATAAGGCCAATAAGTCAAGGGCATAGAAGAATGAGCAAGTAGAGAGAGGCCAACTTCTACTACATGACGATTTTTTCTTTCAACTCTGCCATTTTGCTCGGCAATGTGAGGGCAAGAGAGATGATGAACCAGTCCTAAAGATTCAAAATGGCTTTTAAAAACTCATAATTCATCCCCCAGTCGCTTTGAAAACGTTTGATTTTAATGTCAAATTGTCATTCAACCATTTTTTGAAATTTAAGAAAGGTAGAGAAAACTTCAGATTTAGATTGCAAGTGATAAAGCCAAGTAAAACGACTGAAATCATCAATAAACAACACAAAAAAGCGAGCACCAGTAATAGACAATTCAGGGGCAGGACCCCAAACATTACTATGAATTAATTCAAAGGGAGCAGTTGCTCTAGAGTCAGATAAAGAGAAGGGCAGTCTATGAGACTTGGCCATTTGACAAGCATTACAAAAATCAAACTGAGAAGAAACATTGTTTTGAAAATTACAATCTGAAAAAACTTTGGAAATAACTCTAGACGAGGGATGACCGAGGCGATTGTGCCATAACGAAGATGCTTGAACATGAGTGAGATGAGCTTGAACACGAGAGGGACGAAAGGTGGGAATGGAAGTGGAACTGACTTTGTAGAGACCACGATCAAGCACCCCCGTGAGAAGGATTCTCTTGGTGACCTGATCCTTAACATAGAAATGGTTGGGATGAAACTCAATAAGAACATTGTTGTCTCGACATAGTTTAGAAACACTAATAAGATTATTTGTGAAAGTAGAAGTGTGGTAAACATGGTTAAGGGATAAGGGAGGGAATTTAGATGGTAAAGTAACATGACCAATATGAGAAATAGGGAGAGACTTACCATCACCAACCTGAACCTGCTCGGACCCGTGATAAGGAGAGGCATGATCCATCAGCTGAAAATCCGGAGTGAAATGATGAGTAGCTCTGAATCCATAAACCAGTTGGCAGGGGAAGGAGCAGAGGAACTATCAGTACCAGTGAAGCCAGAGATGGGCATCTGGGAAGGTTGTTGAGGTGATTGGATCATGGTATTAAAATTGTGAGGAGTTTGAGGAATGTATGCAAGGTTGGTATGATGGTAACAAATGTTGGCAGTATGACCAACTTTGCCACAAATCTGACAAGAGGGGCGAGGTTGAGAGGATTTAGAGGCAGGTGGTGAGAAAGAGTGAGCATGAGATGATGGGCGAGATCCCAAGACTCCAGGAAGAGAGTTCATGGGTTGGTTTGATGAAGAGAAATGGTTTTGTGAAGGAGGAAACTGATTGGGAAAGGGTTTGGACTGGTTGTTGTGTGGGTTGGAGTATTGGTGTTTGGAAAATTTCTTCCCAGTATGGAGCTGAGATAGATGGGCTTGAAGGGAGGTCTGAATGTCTTCACTGGCATGTCTTTCAATCCGATAATCAAAACTCAGGAGTAGGCCATACAGAGTTTCCATAGAAGGTTTATCAGCTCGATTAAGGATACCTGTAACATAAGCATCATATTAAGGACCCAAACCGCCGAGGAAGTAGACGAGTTGATCTTTGGATGATACAGTCTCTTCAATAACAGCAAGACGATTGCAATATCCCTTGAGACATTGAATATACTGAGTAGCTGTAAGCCCTGCTTTCTTGATGGTTTGGAGTTTTCCATGAATCTCTGTAATACGCGCCATGGAGGAGGAGGAGTAGATCTCTTCCAAAGCTTCCCAGATTGCTTGAGCCGTCTGGAAAGTCACTATTTCGCCAAGCATTACCTCAGACAAGGAGGAATAGAACCAGGACATAAGCAATCGATTATATCGCGGGATTGATGGTAGTGGATTCGATGGGAAGAAATTTTGGGGGACATGGACGAGTTCCATCAAGGAAATCATCAAGACCGTGAGCCATAACTACATTGAGGAGTTGATTCTTCTAGATGAGGTAATTGTTCTCATCTAATTTCATAGCAAATGTTTGATTCAAGGAGGGGAGGGTGGGATTAATGTGAGTGTGTGGAGCTACATCACTGTCGGAGATGTTTTGGTCGGAGGTGTTTTGGTTTCCCTCATTCCGGCCAGTTGAGACCTGGGAAGATTCGTGAATATGAGCCATGGCTCTGATACCATGTAAAGTAGAGAGAAAATAGAGGGTTTGTTGTAGAAGAAAATGTATATTGAATATGCAGCTTAACCATTTACAGATACATAATTTGAGCTTTATACTCAATGGTAAATGGACACCTGTACACTAGGTAATGACCAAGCCTAACACTAATTACAGACCACTAATATGCACATTAACAACTAATACTACTTATCATACCATAACTTTAGAAAAGCACAATGCAGCACTCCTCTTGTAGCTCTTTCCTCCTTCAGAAATGAGAATCTAACTCCTAAACCTAATAGAGAAAACAATCCAATAGTTCAATATAATAAGTTTAACTATGTATTAAAGATAAACTTCTCATTCATCCATGTTGAGAAATATGTTCCTCCAAACTTATATCAGACAATTAATTCTATACATTCAAAGGTTTTGATATTCTTAATAATCTACACTAATTCAAAAATACACCCACCTACTCTTATTCAGGATTACACTCTCATTACAAAGAAAAAAAAATCACAACAAACAAATCAAATACCTGTACAAACCAAAGCAAATTATCTGCTCATGAAATCTTCTTTTGAAAGCAATAGACCTTAAGTGTTAGAACTTGCAAACAGTGTTGGTAGTTTCTTACTCTCAGTCGAAGAAAGCTTAAAAGGAAGGTAGCAGTTTGTCAAGGATGACACCTCTTTAGGTTATTAGGGAGGCATTGTTTTTGGAGTTTTTGACCATTTTCATGTTATTTTTAAAGGGAAATTTGACTTTTAATACATATAAGGGAGATTGTATTCTATATGGGAAATTTGAACTTTTATATGCTTAATGGGGTGTTGTAATCGAAAAAAAATGCAAAATAATGCCAAAACTTTTAACAGTACCCAAAATGCCCCCGTCACAAAAAAATTTCCCTCACTTTTGATTATCCTCTCTCTCTCTCCACTATCTCACTCTCACTCTCTCTGTTCATCTCTCCCCTGCCCGATACCCATTGAGAACCATCGAATCCAATCAGAGAAGCTCGTCTCGCCGCCGTCGAACCACCGTCTGGCCTCCGTCCATTTCTCCGTCGAACCCCGTGCCATAAAAATCAAAGTTTAAGGTCTCTGAAGCACCGCCCTCGTCGAAGCACCGAGACCCTGAAGCACAACCCCTCCGCCGTCGTCGAAGCATCGAGACCCCGAGACCGCCCTCGTCGACTGCGTCTCTTCTCCTCCGCCTGCCTCTGCGTCTCTTCTCCTCCTTATCAAATCACAAAGGTTAAGGTCGATTTCCCTTGATTTTTTTAAATTTTTTGTGTGAATGTTGTATACTTTACGAGTGTGAGCATATTGATCTAATTTGTTTGAGTATTTTGGAATGGGTATGTTGAATATCGAGTGTGAGCTTTTGCTTTGTTTATTTGATGTTGCTCGATGGTTCGATGGGCATCGTTGAGGGGGTTCGATGGGCATCAATGGGTAGGCATTTAGGGGGTTCGATGCATACTCGATGGTTGTTAAACGACGCTCGATGCATGCTCGATTGGGTTCGATAGGTTAGGTCATTTGGGGTTTTAGGTTTATGCTTCTGTGATTTGATGCATGCTCGATGGTGGTTCGATACATGCTCTAAGGTTGTTCGATAGGGTGGGTCTTAGGGGTTCCAGGAGCGGGTTCGATGGTGATTCGATGCATGCTCCATGGTGGTTCGATGCATGCTCGAGGGATGTTCGATGGGGTAGTTTTTTTATGGAAATGTCCAGTTCGATAGGGGTTCGATTGGTGTTCGATGGGTACTCGATAGTGGTTCGATGGTTGCATGTATGTTTATTTATGGATTTTTCACGCGACTTTGTTTAACTGTATTATTTTTATTTTTATTTTTTGCAAATGCCGAAGTTTCTTTTTCCCTTGACAGATCACTTTCCTGGTCGAGTCACATATAGGGGTAATGGGTACTTTAAAACAATCAAGGACAAGTTTGAGGAGCTCGGGTTGATAGAAAGGGTGAAGGAATCCCCTTTCAAATAATTTTTCGTGGCTGAGAAGTTAGACTTCTCTGCATCTCTCATACATCAATTAATGTTGCGCAAGATCCAGTGCAACAAAGAGGATGAGTCGCATTTTCATTTAGGATCTAGACCCTGTAGATTTGGTAGAGACAAGTTTTCTTTGGTTAAGGGGGTTGAACTTCAGTTCCGGGCCATCTGAGACTGATTTGAAGAAACACTTGACTAGTGACCGCTTAATCGAGGAGTACTTTAATGATGAAGAAACGGTGAAGATAATGCAGTTGGAGGTTGCTTTAAAAAATTGCGCTGTAGTTGAAGATGCCTACAAGTTGGGCCTATGTTTCTTTGTTTAGGGGATTTTACTTGCACGAGAGGGCAAGTTAAATGTCTGGATAGATTAGCTGAAGATGGTGGAGGACACTGAGTACTTCTTTACTTACCCATGGGGGAAGGTGTCTTTTAACAAGCTTATGGATGCATGTCAAAAAGACATGCATCATCAGACGAGGACCTATGAGAAGAAGAAGGAAGTTAAGGGAAATAGAAAGAAGCAAAATATAGTTTGTATGGTTATGTCCCTGCGTTGCAGTATTGGGCATACGAAGCCATCCAATAGTTTGCACGTGAGTATGGTATTAACCATGGAAACCAGTTTCTGAGGATGCTCAGTTGGTCGAGCAATAAGGAGCGTCCTATTTCGAAGGCCGACCTTGCACCGATGTTCAAGAAGACGAGTGTAAGTTCTTCTATATTATGTCAAAATATAGTATTCTTTGGTGGATTCAAACTAACTTAATGCTTTGTATTTGATGCAGTTGATTGTGTTGTCCATGTTGAAGCCCCGACCTTCGGAGATAGCTTATTATAGCGCTCTGACTAAGGGTGATGCTCCCTTGTATCCCAGGTTGGGCCAAGAAGAAGAGGTAGAAACTCCCACTGATTTTGAGAAGGTGGCGGAGATAGTTGCTAAGGTTGCGAAGGCAGCCAATATTTTTGTTGATGGCCCTGATGATGAGGATACCCCAGTCCCCATCGGCCCCACACCCTCGGCCCCGGCCTCATCGGTACACCCCGGTCCTGATCAACCTGAGTTACAGGAGGAGTTGGAGAGGTTGGAGCGAGTCGAGAGTCATCAGGATACCATCCTAAAGAACCAAGCGGTCATCATGGATGCTGTCAATAAGATTTTGACATTTGTACAAGATCTTCCAGATGATTCTAATTCCGACTCACTTGACCTCCCAGATGATTTTGTCGTACATGACATAGGCACTCCTCCCCCGATAGCACTCACAGCAAATCCTGAGACCCCAGGTGTTGCTATTATAGAACCTGGGGATGTTGCTGGTGTAGAATTTGAATTGGCCAAGAGGAAAAGACGCAAACCTAAGAAATTTGAAGACTACACCGACTCAACCAGGAAGAAAGCTCGTGTGGATGCGATTGATGACATGCCATTAGTCCTCAACCCTTTGAAGAAGCCACTTGCTACACATACAGGACGATCGACAAGTGGTTGCTTGGAGATATTCCGAACAAGACGAAGAGGGATGTCCAAACTAGTGTGTATGGTCCGAGTTGGTTTCTGACGATGAAGACACCACGGTTTTGGATCGATGATGGGGTAAGTAATTTTATTAATATCTATTATCTAGAATAAACATTGGGTTCAATAGGGTTCGATGTTGGTTCGATGTGGGTTCGATAGGGGTTTGATGTTGGTTCGATAGGGGTTCGATGGGTAGAGGCAGATGGTTTGGTTCTAGTAGCTTTAAATGGGGTTCGATAGGGTTTGATGGGGTTTGATGTTGGTTCGATAGGGGTTTGATGGGTAGAGGCAGATGGTTTGGTTCTAGTAGCTTTAAATTGGATTCGATGGGGTTCGATAAGGGTTCGATAGGGGTTTCGATGGGTAGAGGCAAATGGTTTGGTTCTAGTAGCTTTAAATTGAGGTCGATGGGGTTCGATGTTGGTTCGATGGGTAGAGGCAGATGGTTTGGTTCTAGTAGCTTTAAATTAGATTTGATGGGGTTCGATGGGTAGAGGCAGATGGTTTGGTTCTAGTAGCTTTAAATTGGATTTGATGGGGTTTCGATGGGTAGAGGTAGATGGTTTGGTTCTAGTAGCGTTAACTTGGGTTCGATGGGTAGAGGTAGATGGTTTGGTTCTAGTAGCTTGAAATTGAGGTCGATGGGGTTTGATGTTGGTTCGATGGGTAGAGGTAGATGGTTTTACAATTTCTTTCCTCTCATTTTTGCAGCATATTGATGTGGCCAAGCATATGTTACGTAGGCGTCGACAATTCTATCCCGGAGCGTATCGACAAGATGATGTTGTGATGAATATTATGTTCTCACAAGTGGTATCAGCCCGTTATGATGCGTATCAAAATGCCAAGGAAGCGGATAAGAAAAGGTTTTTGTGGGATTCAGATGTGATGTCAATGATTATGGGAATTGACAATCAATTTCTAGCGTCGTGGAAGGAAGTAGACATTGTATATTGGTGCCAGAACTACCTTCAAGCGCATTGGTTTGCAGTTGAAGCCTCCATTTCTACTTGGACTCTGAATGTTTATGATTCAGACGTGACAGTGATAAGTGATAAACAACTGCAATCTTTTATGAAGTCATGGTCTACTTTGTTCCCATCGTTGTTATTGCAGTCACAACTTTTCAAGGATGACCCATTGTTGACGATTCCACCTGGAGCTAAAAGATGCAAAGAGTTCAACGTGCACCGCATGCAGTTGATTCAGTACCCCAAACCAAAGTCAGGTAATCAAAATTCTAGTTTTTATTCAAGTTTTTTAAATTAAATTCTATGTTGATTTTGTTACTAATGCAGTTTATGTTTCGTTCACAGTGAAGATTGTGGTGCGTACGCCATCAAGCACATCGAGCACTTATTGGGTAGGCTATTACTTCACACAATCTGCGATGACAACATGGAGTTGTTCAGAAACAAATGGATAGTTAACTTATGGTATCAGAATGTTAGACATTGAACATTCTCTTATTGTTATATTTCTTTGCTTAAAATTTAAGTTATTAAAAAAATTGTGTATCGAGCATGCAAATCATTAACGACAATTAGCAGTAAAAATCCAAGCGACCAAAATTCATTAACGACAATAAAAAAAAAAAAAAACCTTCAACTTTAAGTTTAAATAAAATACAACAAAAATTAAACTCAAAGTCGAGCTTTGCATGAGGACTTGTTGTGGCCACGACCACCACATCTACTGCACTTACGCATTTTCACATCTTTTTCCCCGCCGGATGGCCAACAATTTGTTCTTGGTCTTCCTAGCTTTGGCTTCTTTGGACGACCAACTTGTTATTTCTCTATGGGTACACCAACTACCATATTCTTAATGTCATCTGGAAGTATCCAGTCATCCTCGTTCCTAGTTGGGTAAATGGTTTCTTTGTACGAATTCCTCCATGATTCAATGGTGTAAAACGGTGAACACAAAGAGTAAAAGGTCACCCCATGCTCTATAGTTGCTACAGCTGCATGAGGACAAGGTGTGCCTATGAGCTGGAATACCCCACATGAGCATGATTTCGTCATCAAATTCACCTCAGCATCGCTATCTGCACTAGTTACATGAAACTCGAATTGGCCAAGGGCATAGACATTTATGAACCTTCCTTTGTCAGCATTGTTCGATACATCTGCCTCCATCAGGGTGGATAATTTGGTGGTAGTCTTCTCTGTCATACTACGTCGTTCAGAAAACCAAGACTGTAGTGTGAACCGAATGAATTCCAAAAATATTGTAACTGGAAAGGTTCTTGCATATCACATGCAAAGATCCTGACTGTTGTTGAAGCTTTCAGCGTAGTTGCTTGTCATTATATTGTATCGTTTTCCAGGAAAGAAAGGATGAGACCACTTATCGAAACCAATTCCCTCCAAATAGGCAGCTATGGGAGGATCCATTCGCTTAATATTTTCAAAATGCTTCAAAAATTCGATCTTCTTCCATGCATAGGTTGCTGCCCACATCTCACTGTGACAGTGATCAGTCTTGAACTTAGCTTTCACATTCATACTAATGTGATGGTAGCATGCGCAGTGGTAGGCATCAGGAAAGACAGCTTCTAGAGCATGAATAATACTAGCATGCCTATCTGACATGAAAGTCAAGTCATCAACGTCCCCAATGGCTTCCTTCAACTTCATTATGAAATATTTCCACGAGTTGTGGTTCTTACTATCCACCAACCCAAACGCAATTAGATATAAATGACTATTCGCATCCAAAGCAATGGCACATAGCATATGGCCACCGTACTTATTCTTCAGGAATGTGCCATCCACACATATCACAGGACGACAAAATCTGAATCCCCTCCTACACACTCCAAGGGAAAAGAAGCAATATAGGAAACGACCATCTTCAGTGACAAAATCAGTAATTGTACCTGGATTCTTTTGCTGCAACATGTGCAAGTAGGATGGCAACTTGCAATACGAATCTTCATATGTCCCCCTAACATACGTAAGTGTCTTCTCTCTACATCTCCATGCCTTTTCATAACTCATATCAATACCGAATTTTTTCTTCATATCCTCTTTTATGTTGTTTGCCATGTAATTGGTCCCATCAACTGCGTATTTGTTCTTTATGAGGTGTCCAACGACCTACGGTGCAGCTTGACGATGACCTTTTTGTCACACTTCTAGTGAGCATGTGTGTACGCTCTTGTATATCGTGATCTCAAACATGGGGGACATTGGTAGTTTTTTCCCTCTCAGTCTCCAACAACAGTCAGGATCTTTGCATGTGATATACTACACGTCAGTACCAGAATTTTTCACTATATACTCAAAGTTATTCTTCATTGCAAATAGAGAAACTTAGGTTTTTAAATTAATCTTGTCCTCAAAAGTCTTCCCAACATATATTTCTCCCATTGGTGCACCAGATGATGAGGAATGGGTTTTAGCAGATGCCTCAATATCTTCTTTTGTAAACATTGTGGCACTCCATCTGGTGTGATCTTCTCTTGATACAATTGTCTCCCTCCACCTAGTGTTATCTTTTGTCCTAGCAGGTTGATTACTGCTTCTGGCAGGTGTTCGGCGTCCTTGAGTTGGGAGGTGTGCCTGTACAAAAGGCAGTCCTGACTCTTCTTCTACTTGTTGGGCTTGGGAAATGTCTAACTCCTCATTTGAAATATCTACACTATAATACGAGTCATCCTCGGAACCATCATCATTATCTTCATCATTCACATAGGGATTGTACTCATATGCCTCAAGCACACCTGTGGGACCTCCTTGTGGTATATCAAGCTAAATAGTAGCCATCGGATTAGTAATTGGAACAAAAGTGCCACCTCGCTAAGATGCTTGTAACTGCTACCTGTAGGAGATGGATCGACACTGGTCGTGTCTTTTTTGTTCACACTAAGAGAATGATCTGATATGACATTCTTCTTAACTGGAGTCACACATAAGACTGTCAGTTGTTTCAAGCTTATTCCTAAGAATACACGAACTTGACGATCATTCCTCAATTGAACCGGTGCAAATGGTTGGTCACCGCATACGCATGTCACCTCAAGTTTCAATTCACACACCTCTCTATCCACCTGAAATGTCTCGTGTAGTATGTCAAGTAGTTGCAAGTACGTGACATCATTCTCTATTGGTATCACTTCACCTTCAGCATCCTTAAAATACCATTTCCTACCATCTGTTTCCCAAACACCGTTGTAAGAAACAAATACGTAAACAGTAGAACTTGAAATAAAAAAAAAACACAAATACAATTAGCTGAAAAACAGATGGTAGGAAATGGTATTTTAAGAATGTTGAAAAACATGACCATCGAGCTTGCTAGCATGTACGAAATAGTGAGAATGCACATTACCATTGAGCTTGCATCGAGCAAGTATCGAGTAATAATCGAGCAAGCATGCAACCGTAAAAAATGATGTGCCATCGAGCCTGCATGGAGCAGGCATCGAGCCTCCATTGAGCATGCACGAAATAGTGAGAATGCACATTGCCATCGAGCTTGTATCGAACAAGTATCAAGTAACAATCGAGCAAGCATGCAACCGTAAAAAATGATGTGCCATCAAGCCTGACTCAAGCAGGCATCGAGCATGCACGAAATAGTGAGAATGCACATTACCATCGAGTAGGTATCAAGTAACCATTGAGCACAACATGCAACCATAAAAATTGATGTGCCATCGAGCCTACATCGAGCAGGCATCGAGCACAACTCAAACTCAGAAAAATTCCAGAAAACACAGATCGACAAAAAACAAAAAACAAAAACAAAAAATATGTGCAAATATTGCTCAAATCTATTCAAAATGCCCAAAAAGTTTAAAGGAAACATCACTTATCCAAGTAATTAAGAAAAAAATTCTTACACATAAGATTTTTCTCCAAGATTCCTCAACCCTTACTTTAGTCTTGATCTCTACAAATGGCTTTCTTCGTAGGGGATTCCTTCGTAGGGGGTTGCTCGACTTCCTTCTACTGTGGTGCTCTTAGTGGCGGTGTGAGGTGAGGTGAGTGAAAGAGAGTGAGGAAGAAACAAGAAGAGGGAAGAGAGGAGAGAGTTGTGATATGGGTATTTTTGGTGTGCTAAAAAGAATTGGCATCATTTTGAAATGATAAAAAGGCTTAGCATTATTTTGAATTACACCACCCCATGAAGCATAAAAACTCAAATTTCCCTTCTATATGAGTCTCATTTTGGTCCTACTATTTACCTTAATACCCAAAATACCCTTGCCATTTGTTCTGACTCTCTCTCTCTCTTCTCTCTCAGTCTCTCTATATTCCCTTTCACTCTCGGTCCCGAACCAAAAAAACTCTCAAAACCCACATTTGAATCTATCGCAACCCAACAAAATTGGAGAAGAGAAGCATTGTCGGAGAAGGTCTTCGGAACCAGCACTTGAACATCAGACCGGAAGCACCCAGAGGAAACCAAACAACTTCGAAGTAGGCGAAACAACTCCCAAGTACGCGAAGGCGAGGGTTTTCTTTTTAATCGGAAATGTTTTGTTCATAGGATAGATCGGGGCTGGGTAGCTGAGAAATCTGGGTTTTTTTTCAAAAAATTTGACCCACCTCGATAGACCTCGATGATATTAGACATATGGCTAATTTAGCCCCTGCCTCTATAGGCCTCAATAGACCTCGATAGGCCTTGATGATAATAGACATATGGCTGATTCTAGCATCTGCCTCGATGGGCCTCGATAGAATAAGACTTATGGTTATTTTAGCACCAACCTCGATAGGCCTTGATAGGACTCGATAGACCTTGATAGAATTAGATATATTATGATTTTGCCTTGCCTCGATAGGCTTCGATGAAAAAAAAAATTGTATAATAAACTCATATGATATCCATAAAAATATCAGGCATAAATTATTCTTTTCTTTTTTCATTATTCTTGGTGTTCCCAATATTCTCTTCAAGAATAATGAAAAAAGAAAAATACAATTTATGCTTGATATTTTTATGGATATCATATGAGTTTATTATACAATTTTATTTTCATCGAGGCCTATCGAGGCAAGGCAAAATCATAATATATCTAATTATATCGAGTCTTATTGAGGTTGGTGCTAAAACAACCATAAGTCTTATTCTATCGAGGCATATCAAGGCCTATCGGGGCAGATGCTAGAATCAGCAATATTCTATTATCATCGAGGTCTATCGAGGCAGGGGCTAAATCAGCCATATGTCTAATATCATCGAGGCAGATGATAAATCAAGGTTTATGTCTCATTCTATCGAGGCCTATCGAGGCACCCTAAAATTGAATATATCTAATAGCATCGAGTCCTATCAAGGCCTATCGAGGTCAATCGAGGCACATTAAAAAACAAACCTAACATATACTATCGAGTTCTATCGAGGCCTATCGAGGTGGGTCAAATTTTTTGAAGAAAAACCTACATTTCTTAGTTACCCAGCCCCGATCTATCCTCTGAACAAAACATCAACAAAAAACTAGACATTGTAGATTAAAAAGAAAACCCTCACCTTCGCGTACTTGGGAGTTGTTTCGCCTACTTTGGAGTTGTTTGGTTGCATGTGGGTGCTTCCAGTCCGATGTTCAAGTGCTGGTTCCAAAGACCTTCGACAATGCTTCTCTTCTCCGATTTCGTTGGGTTGCGACAGATTCAAATGTGGGTTTTGAGAGCTTTTTTGGTTCGGGACCGAGAGTGAGAGGGAATATAGAGAGATTGAGAGAGAGAGGAGAGAGAGTCGGAACAAATGGCAGGGGTATTTTGGGTACTAAGGTAATAATAGGACCAAAATGAGACTCATATAGTGATAGGGTATTTTTTAAATACAATCCCTTTATATGCATTAAAAGTCAAATTTCTTTTTTTTAAAGACCCTTTACTTGTTATTGGACTTGCATGCTATAATTAATATGAATTTGTTTTTTTTTTTTTTTTTTTAAAAAGTGAGTACAAGATTTTCCTTTAAAAAAAAATGTGGCTGTATGATCATTTGTTTTCTAATTTTAATTTTAGTGGAATAATTCCTTCAAAAAAAATTTAAAAATCATTTTATACATAATTAAAAAATATTAATTTTAACTTATGAATTTATATTTTCAAGATTATTCTCATTTTTGTACATACATTATTCCCAACCAAATAGTCTATTTAAAAAATTATTATTACTAATTAAACAAGAAATGTAATAATTTAGATATTTTTATTTAATTTTTTAAGAGTAATGATATGTGCACTCAAAATATATATCAAAATATTACATACACTGACATAGCAGTTTAGAATAATCAATCATATTTATCAAAACTAGAACCAGTGACACATCACTCTGTGTAGGTGCACATTTTTTGTGCACATATCATTACTTAAATATTAAACATATTAATATACTTCCTTTAATTAATATTAAAATATATTTTTTGGCCATTTAGATAGAACCTCTATAAACTAAGAAAAAATATCATTTTTTTTGGTCAAGAGAGAGCATTCTAATTACTTCTATAAATTTAATATTTTTATTCTTATATTAAATTTAGAAGAAATCGATATTTTACCCCTAAATTGTAGCCTTTCAAAGTTGTACCTCATAAAAAATTTATGGCTAAAGTCTCTAATATTACGTTTTAGTACAATTGTTAATCTAACCATTATGTTCTAAAAATATTTGCAGCAAAAGTCACTAACAAATTAATTTGTTGTACTTAAATTAAGATCCTAAAAAATTTTAAATGATTAAAAAAAATTTGATGCAAATGATGATTAATGACTAACAATATGTAACATCTCAATTTCCCTAATAAGGCTTAGTGTCTTGATTAGGGGGTCAGGAGGGCAATAATTGAATTAATTATATGTTTATGTGATTATATACATGATTATGTGAATTAAGTGAGTTATATTATGATATGACTATGTTTGCATGTTTAAGTGTGTTAAACATGCATGTGGGCTCGTTTCTTATTATAATGACATTTTCATAATTTTGACCCGTTGAGGGTATAATTGTAAATATATATGTGTTTTATGATTGAAATCATATTATTATGTGGATATATTTGAGTTATTCGGCATGAGGCGATCCTAGTGAGCAAGTTAGCGGTTTAGGCACAACAGGGTCAAATACCCAGCTCGGGGTGAGCCCATAAGCATTTTGGTAATTTAGTACATTACTAGGATTTATCGGGTAATGAGAAGTTATTTGGTAATTACTTGGGGATATTGGAATTAATTGAGGAATTATGAGGTGTTAATTGAGATTAGTGGGGAAATGGTGGCAAAAGACAATTTTGTCATTGGGGGCATTAGAGAACTAAGGTAAGGCTAGGTGTAATTTAGTCTTTTTCCTAGCCTTGGAATAGCTTAATTGTAACTGTTGACCACGATTTTGGCCAACAACGAATAGACGTCAAAACTACAGTAAACCTTCAACAAAAAATACGACACTGATAATTTTATAGTGGTTCAGCCCCAATTTATTGGTAATAGCCTAATCCACTTGGAGTTGTGATATATAGATCCTACACTTAAGAACAGATGAACTTGAGCCAACTGAGTTTCCTAAGTGTAAGTAGAAAAATATAGAGTTTCTCTCTCTAGAGAATATAAGCTTTCTCTCTCTAAGCTCCCTCAGAAAATGCCCTAAGAATGCCCCAAGTAACA
The DNA here is from genome assembly GCF_963169125.1 of Humulus lupulus. Taxonomy (NCBI): domain Eukaryota; kingdom Viridiplantae; phylum Streptophyta; class Magnoliopsida; order Rosales; family Cannabaceae; genus Humulus; species Humulus lupulus. Next base: position 168,438,521 of record NC_084801.1, on the reverse strand, counting down.
GTCCCAAAGTCTAAAAACTAGAGAGTTCTTTCCGTCTCCAAAAAGATCAGATCCCCCTAAATGATGGCATGAGCCATTTATTTATAGGCTCATGGATCGTACATCAGATATATCCTTTTGATCGGGTCCTTGGTTCTTCCAACATACTTTAATTAACTAAAATATAAATAAATTCAAATTTCAATAATATAGCTATTATTTCGGGATATCTGAGAGATTCCCGCGGCAGTTGCAAATGATTCGGGTTGAATTTGTTACTGAAGCTTTTACTGAAGAGTTACTAGACGGTAACTTCTGAGATTCTGATCCGTGGTCCGACCAAATCCATCCCCAAAGTGACTGGTCGGCCAAGACAACTCACCGGTCGGCATAGGCAAAGCACTCCTCTAGCACACCTCTAGTCTAACATGACACATCTCTGGTCTAGCATGACACATCTCTGGTCTAGCATGACACATTTCTGGTCTAGCAACACACTTTACTGGTCTAGCAAAACAAATGACTGGTCGGCCAAAATACTCCACTGGTCGGCCAGAACATTTTACTGATCGGCCATAATATTTTACTGGTCAGTCAAAAATCTTTACCGGGCGGACAAAAATTCTACATGGTCGGTCAAATCACTTCCAAACCAGATAAATAATTTTCATGACCAGTAATTTCACAACTCCAAAGATTAATCCCAAACCTTTCCCTCCTTGGCCAATTCATTTATTGACTATTAACGTGTCATTTACTGACCATGCATTGCCACTTGTCACTTCTGATTGCCACGTCATCAAACTGAAATTTTGGGGATAACATTTGCCCCCCCAAGTTTATTATATGATTTTCTCATATGATAAACTTTTTCTCTAGCTGATAGTTATTCACGTCGTCCAAAAGCTTCCACCCGGTCAGTAACTTTCACTTCTGAAGTGAACCCACGATCAAACATTTCCTTTAGCCCATCAAACTTGTTTCTTTTACCATTCCTAACCGATCAAATTTATTTTGTCCCTCGGAAGCCTTGTGCCTTGGAACCCAAATAACTTCTTGGCAATGCTACTCCTCGGACGCACCCCAGCCGCTCGGACACCCATGCCTATTCGAACATGCTGCTCCTCGAACGCACCTCAGCCGCTCGGACGCCCATGCCTACTCGGACATGCTGCTCCTCGGATGTCCCTCAGCCGCTCGGACACTACGCGCATCCACTTGGGAACATGGCGCATTCGCTCGGGTAGACAGCATGGCCACTTGGACACCACAGCCTCTCGGACGCACGCAGCCGCTCGGATATGGAGCTCCTAGGATGGCCAGCCAACAGCTCCTCAGACATGCACCCCAACACTCGGACACTACCCTAGTCGCTCGGACATGCCAGCCTCTCGGACATGTAGCCTCGGATGTGCCAAACTCCTCTCGGTGCACCTGCCTCCTCGGATGCACACCTGCCCACTCGTACGCGCACTCAACTGCTCGGACACATGCAGCCGCTTGGACGCACACAGCCGCTCGAACATGGAGCTCCTCGGATGCGCGCGCGCCAGCAGCTCTTCGGCATGTCTGTCGAGTCATTCAGACATGCAACATAACCGCTCAGGCATATGGCATAGCTACTTAAGCATATGCCTAAAACTTATCCCTCCGAACACCATTAAAACACCTTGTTCGAATATCTCAATCGATCTTGGGGAAAATTGATTTCTCTTCTCAAAGAAATTTTTTTCACTGTGTAGTAAATATTTTTACTTTGCATTCATTTTTCGTGTTTGTTTGGTTCACTCCAGGGACTCATCACTGTTAGTCATGCTCAACAACAGAGTTTCCTACTCGACCAGTGATATATGCTCAGCCGACCAGGGAAGTTGTATCTGCTCTCCCGACCAGGAAAACTTTGCACCTGATCAGCTAAAATTTGTACCTGGCTAGTAGTTTACTCTTTTTTCTGGTGAAGACAATTGTTGCTTAGCAACTTTGATATTTTCTCGTACAGCCGAGTTGTTGGCATTTATACTTTACTTTTCTTTGTTAACTTGAAACATTCTAAGTCTTTAAAGACTTAAAAAGTTATAAATTTTTTGTGAATAGTAAAGTCACTCTGATGTATGTCTTATATTTTCGTATGAGTACTTAGTTTTCTAACTTAGAAATTCTAGATATTTCATAAGTCCATACTAAGTATACTTTCTCACACTCTTATTGCTCTAACATTTTATGAGCATAATGGTTATTGTCACACGAATATCTGCTTCTAACTTGAAATTTTAAAAAATTCCAAGTTACTTAATCTTTGTCAAACAAATTAGCTTAATGGCCTTTTTGGACTTCGAAAATTTACAAGTCAGCCTAAAAACAGATATCTTAACTCGTGCTCTTATTGCCTGTGTTAAATTATATACCAGTATACCCCACGTGCCCCCAAGTGATCGAGGGTTGAAAGATCCTTAGTCACTTGCTACTTGACCGAATCTGTTAGAGCAGTTAATTACTTGTGAAACACATAGAATATATGGAAAATATTCGAGCAGTTGAACACTGCTTGAACATATCGACCAGTTGAACACTGTCCGATTTTACCAACCAGTTGAACATTGTTCGAATAATTAACACACATACACATTTGTAGCAAGAATCGACCACGCTGCGCGAAGTCTCTTTTATTACTCATAAAAAAAGGACAAAATGTATCTAATAACGAGTCTTAAACAACAAAAATTGTTAAAAAATATATGACTGGTCGCAAATAACTAGCTCATAAACCAAATTTAAATAACAAGTTAAACAATTTGAAATTAAACTACCACTCTAAAAGCGGTATTTAGTGATAATATATCCTCCGATGCTCGCCATTCCAGTGGTTCTTGATCAAGCTCCATTCACCCAATCTGGTTCTAGCACTCTCGCTCATGTCGAAGTATGTGGGCATACCTCTCCCTTGCTTTGTTGCTATCCTCAGCCAAGTGTGGACCTCCACATATAGTGTTTAAGGTAAAGTCCATAGGCCCAGGTTGTAAGGGTGGAGATCTTTGTCGTTTGAACCCAGGATTACTGCTGCCTCCTTCTCCTTGGGGTGTCTCTACCCGGTACTTTCTCAACTTGCCTGACTGGAGAAGAAATTCTATCTCTTCCTTGAGGTGATTGCATTCATTCGTGTCGTGACCATAATCTCCATGGAAACAACAAAACTTATTCATGTCTCTCTTCCTCATCTCTTTCCTGGTGGGTGGAGGTTTCTTGTAGGGAACCTCTTCATGACTAGCAAGATATATTTCTGCTCAACTAATCGAGAGAGTGGTGTAATTAGTGAACTGAGGCTCATACTTGGTTGGCTTTTCATTTGAACTCAACTTAGCCTTCTTTTCTTCATGGTGGTCAGATCCGTTATTCCCACGTTTCTTTCCACCATTCTTAAGAGGGTCAGCTGATTTGCCCGGATTGTTTATGCCATTCTCCTCTTTCTCGATTGCATCATCCAATTTCATATACTTGTTTGCTCGATCAAGAAATTGTTGGAGGATTGCGATGTATACTATCCCACAAGGGGCTCCGATAAGTTATCCCAGAGGATATTGCAACCATCTTTCCTCGTCTCCGACAGCAGTTGCTTGGTTGGCCTCTCTCATGAACCTCTGTATGTAATTCTTGAGAGATTCATCCTTCCCTTGTTTGATATTTGCCAAGTGATTGGCATAAACTGGAGGAGTCCGAGCAGCACTGAACTGTCTACAAAATTCTTTCCTGAAACTCTCCCAAGAGGTCATGGAGTTTGGCTTGAATTTCCAATACCACTCTTGGGCAGTATCGGACAACGTAGTGGGGAAAACTCTACAGCGATAATCATCACTCACTCCGAGCAGCTCCATTTGGTCTTCAAACTTCCCAACATGCCTTATGGGGTCTGTCTTTTCTGTATATACTGGCAGTACTGGTGCTTTATATTTTGTCGACGGTGGGGCTGCTTTAATCCGAGCACAAAATGGACTGCCACGCCTGTGGTCTACCGCATCCATTCCGGAAGGTCATTTTGATAAACCTTGCACCACAGCTGTTAGCGCGTCAAGCTAGGCTTGGATGGTTGGGGCGACCGTCGGGGTCTCAAGGTCTTGACCGACTGGTCGGGCATTTCCATCTGGTGCACTGTCGTCAAGTATTTCTACTAGACTGACAGGGCGGTTCAGATCTTGCCCTTCAACCGGGACGATCCTCCTCTTGTCACTAACAACATCCCTTAGATCCTTCTGAGAAGTGTGTCTTCCCAATCGATCAAATACTGTGCTATTAGATTTTTCAGATGGCTTACTGCGCGGGACTTCTTCTCTCCCACTACGCTGCTGGCCAGGATGTAGTGGAGGCTTTTCGGTACGTCCCAGGCAGTCTTTTCCTCCTTGTGGGTTGTTGTCTTCTGTATCCTTTGACTGGTCGGTGTGATGACTATCAGCCTCATCATGACCATGCCCATCTTTGAACTATGAAGTCCTCTTATCTCGAGGAGTCCTGGTCTGATCCTTCCTGGGTAGAGTCTTTTTACTGCCCGATCGGTGACTCCCTGATCTAGAAGTTTCTGATCGGTGGCTCTTGGAAGGGGTTCTAGAGTTATCCCTCTGCGTTGAGGCAGTTCTGGATCGGACCCCGTCATCTTCCCGACCAGGGGGGTTACTCCTGCTTCTGCCCGGTCCCCAAGAATTGGCTTTGTCAGTGGTCCTCCGACCAGCATTATTATTTCTATTAGGAAAAAATGTTTTGCCTCAATGGAAATTGATAATAATATTACAACTCTATGCAATATATTACAAATAATAATGATTGATTAAAAGGAGTTACAACTCTATAACTAAAAATTACAAATAAACAAAGGAAATGAAGAAGATGATGAAGAAGAAGAGAATAGTAAAATACAACTCTAAGCAAAAGGTTATAAATAAAGTAAAGTGTTTGAAACAAAAGAAAAGAAAAGATGATTACAACTCTAAACAAAATTACAAGTAAATAAAACAAGAGGAATGGGAAGAAAAGCAATAGAGGAAATTGTAAGAACAAAACAAAGAAAACTCTCACTCACACAACATAAGTGAAGAGTGTTGGGGATCACCAACTTGAACAAGGTATAAAACCTTTGTCCAAAAGTTTATTTCCCCCTAACTCAAGCACTAAGGGATCTCTCTCAGATATTGGAAATGCTTTTTGGAATTATCAAGCCTCAAGGTGTTTCTATCCAAGTGCTCTAATGGATAGAAATGTTGTATCTTACAAGTGAGCTATAGGCTCCTATTTATAGAGTTTAGAGACACCCTTTGAATTTCAAATTCCACCAACCCCATGGCTGTTACCAATGTTTAATTGGATTAATATGGTATTAAAAATGAGATTTGAGAGTTATTTGGGTTTTTTGAGCTGTTCAACAAATATTGAAAAAACTGAAAAAATGGTCAGTTTTTGGCCTGTGGCCGCGGCCACTAGCCTCTGTCCCACAGGCCGCGGCCACCGACCATTTTCAGCACTAAAAAATGTGCTGTTTTTCCAAACAGTTCCAAACCCTCCCAAATGATTTTGTAACTCCCAAAACACATTATTGGGGTTAAAATCATATCTCTAACAGCCATATCACATATGGATTTATGAAATTCATCTCAATATTGTGTAACAACAATTTTACACAACAAAGGGTAATATTTGGAAGTTACAAATTTGTAACACCAAATATGTTACATTATTTGGATATATCTCATATATCTAAATATTGTAACTCTCTATTATATGTTACAATATGTGACACACTTTGTCACATTTATTTAATCTAAAACATTATATTATAATATAATATAATATTACATTATATTATAACATAATATAACATAAAATTGAGAACGCGGGATCAGTATTTCGGTAAACGAAAATGTCGAGTCCGAAGGAGAGACCGAAGTGGCTCATCCTGAGGGTAATGGTGCGTTTCGAGGACATGCTGACCTACGATACAACCTTAATGTCCAAAGATGGAATAAGGCAGAGGGACGCGAGCCCGGTGGGAGAGATCCGTCGGACCTCCGGGATAATCTAAACGCTTGGAGAAGAGATAACCCGGCTCAGAGCGTCAACTGGGATTGTGACCCGCTCCGTGCAGAATTAGAAAGTCTGGAGTGGATAATGCTCAGAATGGCTAGGCGACAAGGCCATGAATCTGACTCAAAGGACGAGGAGGTGGAGCCATGTGCCTCTTGTAACGTCCTATGTTTTTGGGTACCTTTAAACGACTCGGGTCGGGATTTTTCGCCCGGGTTAAGAATATTATTTTAAATAATATTATATTTTGTTTGTAAGTATTCCATGAGTTATTGCTAGCCAAAATATGAATTTTGTGATTTTAAAAGTCAAGATAAGACTTTCGGTCTTGGACCGACACAAAAACCCTGATCGGGTAAAAAATCTCGGAAAATAAAATGAAAAATCATGGCAATTATATTTTGGGCATAAAATACATTCATAAAAGTTAAAGTTTGGTCAAAAATAATAAACCTAAAAGAAAATGGAAATTTTAGGGCATTTTGTGTTAAATGCCTAATTTTACCGAAATAGGGAATTTTATTCCATGAATGGACCTTAAGTTAAATTTTATTATGTGATTAATTAAATTAAATGTGAGAGACATTTAATTTAATTAATTAATGTTAAGTTTGGTGATTTAAACTTAATAAAAGTGAAAAAGGTGTCAAAAGCCAATTTGGACTTTTCTTCTTATGAAACCTTTATTAACCTTTATTAAAAAAAAAAAAAAATGAAATGATCATATATGGCAAAGGGTTGGCCGGCCATGTGGTGTTTAGGTGGTGTGAACCCAACTTAATAAAGATAAAATCTCATTTTAACTAAGTCAAGTCAAGTGGGCAAGTGGGAGGAAAACACTTGAGTGTTTTTGAGATAAATTAGATAGTATATAACTCTACCATCCCTCCCCAACCGACCACACCACCCTCTCTCATTCACTCATCTGATTTTTTAAGACCTTTCAAAGTGTTCTCTCCATTTTTCAAGCCCAAGAACACCAAGGAAACTTTGAGGCTAAGTCTTGGTCTAGGAAGTATTTTCCCTAAGGTAAACTTTCACTAATCTAGGTTTTTGTAAAGTTTTAAGCATAGAGTTTCAAATAGCTAATTGACTATGTTGTTGGGGGAAGTTTGTTAGGGTTTTTGAAAGGTTTTGAAGGAGTCAAAGCTTATAGGAAGGTCCAAACCTTAAGCAAGAACACCAAAGAGGTAAAAAGTTTACTTTTGATGAGTTTGTTGTAGGGTTTTTAGTTTTAAGCATTATTTTGTATATCTAATGCTTAGAGTTTCTTGTTGATGATGTAATAAGGTTATGGTAGTTGTTTAATAATTTTATGATGCATGTGTATTGATTTTTGAAAATGGGAACCAAAACCCCCAAGGGTTTTGTAGGATACCCTAAAACAAAACATGTTTTAAGCTGTGACTTCCAAGGGGTCAAGCAGCCACTGTATATTGTTTTTGTAAAATTAAATTGTACTGTGATGTTGTTGAGATTGAGTACATAAAATTGAGCTTTTGAAACACTAAAAAATGTTTAGAAATGAGTAAGTTATGATATTTCAAAGTTTAGGTAAAAAAACTGTTTTTTTCGTATTATTATTTTCGGAACCAAATTTGGACAGCCACTGTATAGGACAAATGAACCCAGTTTTTTCTAAAATTTTGTGGACATATTTCTGGCATAACCTATTAGTCCACTGTAAAATTTGGTAAGAAAATATTAAACGGTTTGAAAGTTATTAACTGTCAAAGTTTGGAAAAAAATAAGGACTTGAAAATAAGGTCATTTTTACCTCATTGTTGGAAAATGATTTCACCAATAAAAAATGCTCATTTTGACCTAAGATTTTACAAAGACCTAAATGACATAACAAAAATGGAATTGGGAAATTTTGGAAACAATTGGGTAAGTAAATTTCAAGTTATGAACTAACGAAGTATGTAGTTAAAAATGTGAAAATTAGGTTTTTCACACTTAGTGTAAAAATGAGATTTTGGAACATAAGGTAAAAAGTAAAATTTTGCTTATTTCAAGATATAAATTGGTAAGTCTTGAAATCATATTTTCACTAAAATTATCCCTTTGAGTTTAAATGAATTATTTTTATTAAAGAGTTTTTATTCTTTCTAAAAATAAGAGATTTAATTTATTAATAGTTAATAAATTAAAAGAGGGTTTAAAACCCTATATTTTGAGAAAATAATTAAATAAATTATTTTCCTAGTAAGTAAAATTGATTAATTGCTTTTGGAAAATTAATTAGTCAAGATGAGAAATTTATAACGGTTTTCCTAATTAAGACAAATTAGGCAATTTTCTTAAAACGGTTTTTAGATATTAAAACCTTAAGAAAAATAAAAGGAAAATTTAAAGAGTTTATTTTCTTTAAAAATAATTAAGGAATTTATTTGTATTTTCTGGATATAATACCGGCTAAAATCTTACATATTTTAACCGACTAGTCGAAAGTGCGGGTTAATGGCGATACCTTGAAAGAATAAGATTTTTAGCGGATTGTGGGAAATACCATTGTGATACCCGAGCCTAGGTATCGAGACCTTAGGATAGGTCTCCCCGAGACTTAGGGTTTAGTCTCGAATATTTTGTATAACTTTCCTTAATAGGTTTAAAACCAAATAAGGATTATAAATCCTTACAAATGACTTTTATTAAAATGACCAAACTGCCCAAAATAATAATAATGAATTATTAGTGCCATAATTAATCCGAGTATACTGTATGGATAACTACAGTATTGGCTAAGCGTAACTGGACTGAACGTTGGAGGGTGAAAACTTGCTGAGCGCTAAGGACTCCAAGTAAGTCAACTTATATTGTATGGCTGCAACATGAAATGATTATTGTCTTGTATGTTAGTATAGGGATACATGCACATATATAGGCTGTCATAGAAAGTTGCTTAGAGACGTTAGTCTAGTGAGTGCTGATTTAGAAAATATGAACGGTAGAAGTCCGTCATATCCTAGACGGTTGATCCCCGTCACACTGCTTGATTTTATTTATGTCCGGTTCATTACCGCGACGAGTGGCCATGAGATGAGGATAAGCTGGTTAAACCTAGGGGCGCCAAGATAAATGGGACCTAGGGGCCCTCATGCTTACTTAATCATTGGACGGTTAGAATCCGAGCAAGTGCTCTGATAAGCTATTCCCGGATAGCAGCCGTGAATATTGGCCATTCCGTGAGAGTGCCTAGAGATACTAGGGGTTGCCAAGATAGAGTGAGGTTGAACACCCTAGGGGCAGCTGCTCACCAGCACCACTGATTAACATAGAAGTCTCCGTAAAACCGTGTAAATTGGATTACGCTCTTGGATAAGTAGCGATGCCCTAGGTAACACGATAGTTACCCTTGATGAGAATATTTATTGGCTAGATCTTAGTGTGGAGACTCGGTTCTCTTTTATAGATTAGCAATTATGTTGGAGGGCGCGTTACGTCTGAATTGTTGGAAATTGTCGAGCGTTGGTCTCGAATTATATGGTGATATAATATATCTGCTTGCTCTGGGATTTTCTGAGTGCAGGGATATAATTGTTGATAAGATATAGTTGTGATATAATATATCTGCTTGCTCTGGGATTTTCTGAGTGCAGGGATATATTTGTTGATAAGATATAGTTGTGATATAATATATCTGCTTGTTCTGGGATTTTCTGAGTGCAGGATTTTTATCTAGATATGAATTAATTTATCCTTGGTTATCAGGCATGACCATAAGTTTGCCAGGACGCTTTAGCGTTCTTAAAATTGATTGTGTAGGGTCCGGAACCCTAATTCTCTACATGCTTTGTTTGAAAGTTGATCTTACTAAGCGTTTTCGCTTACCTAGTTGTTTCATGTTGTAGGTAAGAGCAAGGGCAAGGCAGAGCAGTGAGCGCTGGAGTCTTCCTTGCAAATGTACATGTGGACCGACCTTTTGGGAAGCCTTTTTATTTTTGGAAATGTTGTGTAATTTTCCTAAACTAGGCTCACTCTAATCTTTATAAAACATGTTTGTAACTAAATGTTAAGTATGGCCATACGACTTTTTAAAAAGTTTTTTTTTTCTATGGGTTTTTGAGACATTTTGTTAAATGAAAACATTTATATTTCCGCATTATTGAGTCTTGAAAATCCGGGTCGTTACACCTCTCACCTTGTTGAGGCCCCTCTGCCACCAGGCTTCAAGATGCCATCCATACCGCCCTATGATTGTGGCTGGGATCCCATGGATCATCTGTTGAAGTTCAACAGGTTGATGTCGGTGCATCGTGTTTTCGACACACTTTGTCACATTTATTTAATCTAAAACATTATATTATAATATAATATAATATTACATTATATTATAAAATAATATAACATTCCCTCACTAGATTAAATAGTTATCTATTGTAACACTTATTTAATCAATCATTATATTTTGAAATATAACATATCCCCCACTTGATTAAATAAGAACTCTCTCTTATAGGAGTCATTGCATTAGTGCATAAAGCAAAGTGTTTTTCAACTTGAACTTTACTATAGTGTAATTATCACAAAATTTGTCGAAAATTAGGTTGCACTAGGCATTGAACCATCTTTTCATGATAACAAATCGGTGATAACACACACACCTTTGCGATGTTCACTTGAGACCTCTATGTCTCGCTTTGTATCGTTAATGGCCATGTGCACTTTTCATTCATGGACGTTCTTGATAATACTCCCAATTTTCATGAGAGGCGGCACCACCCCTAGGTCCATATAGGTAGAATTCTTACAGTATTTTGTTACCAAAAATACTTGTCTTTACAAGACTGAATTCTATTAAAAAACCTTTCGGTTTTAACCCTCAACTTGGTAACACACAAGTACTCAATATCTTAGATGGGACTTGTTTTGAGTACAACTAATATTCACTTGATTGACTTGTTGTTACCTATTGAACCTAACACTAGTTGAATAACTAGTGTTAAGATAGGTTACCATCAATCGTGAATCTCTTTAGGGAGTTTAAGTCCCATCCCTCGAGATGATGCAGCCACTAAATCCCTCGTTAGTGGCTTAGTGAAAGGATCTGCCAGATTTTCACTTGTTCTCACGTAGGATATTGAGATGACTCCTCTTTGAATCAATTCTCTTACATATCCATGTCTTAGACTAATATGTCTAGACTTCCCATTATACACTCCGATGTATGCTCTAGCCAATGTCGCTTGGCTATCACAATGTATCGATATAGTAGATACATTATCTTTGATTAGGGGAATCTCTATCAACAGATCCCTTAACCATTCGACCTCTTTGCCGGTAGCAGCTAGAGCAATGAACTCTGCTTCCATAGTGGAATGAGATATACAGGTTTGTTTCTTGGAACCCCAAGAAATTGCACCTCCACCAAGTGTAAATACCCAACCAGTTGTGGACAAGTTGTCCCCAAGATTGGATATCCAACTTGCATCTGTATATCCTTCTAATATCGAGGGAAATTTGGAGTAGTGAAGGCTTAGTCCTTTGGTTTTCTTGAGATAACCTAGGACTCTTCCAATTGCCTTCCAGTGATCCACACTTGGATTACTTGTAAACCTACTAAGTTTACTTACCGCAAATGCTATATTAGGTCTAGTACACTGGGCAGCGTACATTAGACTCCCTATAGCACTAGCGTACTCCAATTGAGCCACCGCTCTTCCTTCATTCTTCTCTAGTTTTACACTATGATCGAATGGAGTATTGGCATCTTTAACCTTGAGATGGTTAAATTTGTTCAATACTTTCTCAACATAGTGGGCTTGCCCTAACGCAAAACCCCTACTATGTTTCTTTACTTTGGTACCGAGTATGGTATCAACTTCTCCAAGATCTTTCATCTTGAAGGTTGATGATAGAAACCTCTTTGTTTCTTCTATCCCTTTCATGCTATTACTTAGAATAAGCATGTCATCCACATATAAGCAAACAATGATCACATCTCCCTTACAAGTTTTGGAATACAAACACTTGTCTCCATTGTTATGTCTAAACCCATTAGACATGATGGCTTGACCAAATTTCTCATGCCATTGCTTAGGAGCTTGTTTCAATCCATATAAGGATTTTACAAGTCTACACACTTTATGTTCATATTTTGGTTGGACAAACCCTTCGGGTTGTTCCATATAGACCTCCTCATTGAGGTCACCATTAAGGAATGCCGTTTTGACATCCATTTGATGAACATACAAGTTGTGTATAGAAGCTAAAGCGAACAAAATTCTTATAGAAGTTGTTCTTGCAACAGGCGCATAAGTATCAAAATAATCGATACCCTCCTTTTGCCTAAACCCTTTAGCTACTACTCTAGCTTTAAAGGTTTAGATAGTGCCGTCAGTGTGGTATTTTCTCCTAAATACCCACTTACGCCCAATTGGCTTAGACCCCGGTGGGAGGTCTACCAATTCCCAAGTGTTATTGGAAAGAATGGAATCCATCTCATCATTGACGACTTCTTTCCAAAATGCACTATCTCTCGATTGCATAGTTTCTCTATAAGTCTTAGGATCATCCTCAACGAGAAGTACAATAGGAATTTTCCTAATGACTTCCTCTCTATTTCCTTCTACCATGTAGAATGAAATTCGTTGAGAATCTATCTCATCCACTACTAGACTTTTATGAGTTTTAAGCCTTTGACTTCTTCTAGGTTCAAAGGGTTGCTTTACATCCTTTTGAGAATTCTCCTCTTGAGAATCAACTTTAGATGTAGAAACTTGAGAATTGTTCTCATATAACAAATTCTCCTTTAGAGATGTTGAAGCTTGAGAATTTTTGTCACATAACATGTTCTCAAAGAATTCAACTTCTCTAGATTCAATCATAATATTAGACTCTAAGTCTAATAGCCTATAAGCTTTGCTATTGTTGGCATAACCAACAAAAGCACACTTAATGGCTCTTGAACCTAACTTTGTTCTATTAGGTTCGTTTTTCTTGCAATATGCAAGACACCCCCACACTTTGAAGTACCCTATGTTGGGTTTTCTTCCTTTCCATAACTCATATGAAGATATCTCATTTTTCTTCATCGGTATTCGATTAAGAATGTGACAAGTGGTTAAAAGCGCTTCACCCCATAAGTTGAAGTTCAACTTAGAAAACACCATCATGGAATTTATCATCTCTAGATAAGTCCTATTTTTCCTTTCGGCAACACCATTGTGTTGTGGTGTATAAGGTGCAGTGCACTCATGAATTATACCATTTTCTTCACAAAAAGTATTGAATTCATTAGAGAAGTACTCTCCTCCTCTATCACTTCTTAGCACCTTAATCTTTTTATTTAGTTGATTTTCAACTTCTAACTTATACAATTTAAAAGCATCAAAAGTTTCATCTTTATGCTTTAAAAGAAGCACATAGGTATATCTACTAAAATCATCTATAAAAGTAAGAAAAGGCCTTTTACCACCTCTAGTTAAAACACCATTTAATTCACAAAGATCACTATGGATTAAATCTAGTAAATTAGATGATCTTTCTATACTAGGAAATTGTTTCTTAATCATTTTAGCCTTAACACATGTTTCACATTTACCATAGTTTTTAATATTGCATGCAATCATACCACATTTTACTACTCTTTTCATGGTTGAAAAATTTATATGCGATAGTCTAAGATGCCACAAAAATAAAGAATCATACTCAACAATATAGGCGGAATTAGCATTTTTATTGATAACATTGAAAGTTACATAATTGGTGCACAATTTAACCATTCCCTCACAAGAGTACCCTTTTCCCAAGAATACATTTGATTTGGTAAGTATAAGTTTACCGGACTCAAAAACGGCTTTAATGCCGGGTTTGCCAAGCAAATCACCACTTACCAAGTTTCTACTCATTTCGGGAACATAAAGTACATTCACTAATGTAACTTTCTTGCCGGAGGTGAAGTAGACTTCAATAGTACATTTGTCAAGTACCTTGGATTTGCCCTCATTGCCCATTTGTATCTCATGGTTGCCCTTTGACTCTTCAAAGGTCTTGAACAATGATTTTTCATAGGTGACATGGACGGTGGCACATGTATCATACCACCACCCTTTCACCTTGCCTTGGACCGCATTCACCTCACTAAGGGTAGCAACTATGTTTTTCTCTTGAGTTGCGTTCACCTTGGGTCATTGTTGGTCTTTTCTATGCCTACACTCTCTAGCATAGTGACCCTTTTTCCCACACACAAAGCAAGGACCTTTCTCATCCTTAAACTTGTTTGGGTTGGTTTTTGGACCCAAAGGTTTCTCATTACCCTTTGTCCCTTTGTTTTTGGGATGTTTTGGTTGTGACACCGCATTTGCTTTGGAAGTCTCTCCATTAGACCCCTCCATAAGTTTATCTCTACATATCGATTCCTCTTCGATTCGAATATGCTTTTGGATCTCCTCCAAAGAATAATCCTCATTTTTATGAAGGATTCTTTTCCTATAGCTCTTCCAAGTTGGTGGTAATTTAGCCACTATAGCACCAACTTGAAAGGCCTCGGGAAGCTCAATCTTTAACACTTTCAATTTATTAACAATAATTTGTAATTCATGAATTTGAGGAAGAATAGGTTTATCACCAAAAAATGTGAAATCGAAGTATTGAGATATCAAGAACTTTTTGGTACCTTCCTCTTCCGCCTTAAACTTTTTCTCAAGTGCATCCCATATCTCCTTGGCCGATTTGGTCTCGGTGTAGAGGTCATAGAGCCTATCGGATAGGGCGTTGAGGATATGACCCCTACAAAGAAGGTTGTCCTCCTCCCTCTTCCTTCTTTTCTCCACCTCCTCGGGAGTGTCTTTGTCGGATGGCTCGGCTAGAGGTGCCAAGGAAGACTCAAGGATGTAGGCGATTTTAAGAGTGGTTAAAAGAAACCTCACCTTGTCTTGCCACCTAGAAAAATTGGATCCATCAAACCTATCCAATCTCACTAGGTCTTGGTTCATGATCTTGATTGTCTCCCCTTCCATTGAAACAAAAAGGGATAAGCTTTTGAATGTTAGGAAAAAATAAATTGCCTCAATGGAAATTGATAATAATATTACAACTCTATGCAAAATATTATAATAGACAAGTATTGATTAAATCAAGTGTTACAACTCTATAACTGAAAATACAAATAAAAGGAGAAGGAAATGTAAGATGATAGGAATAGAAAGTACAACTCTATTACAAAAAGATACAAGTAAAGTAGAAGTGTTTGAACAAAGGAAATAAAAGGATTACAACTCTTAAACAAAAGTACAAGTAAATAGAATAAGAAGAAAAGAAGAAAGAGCAATAGAAGAAAATAAGAACAAGAACCAAAACAATAAACTCTCACTCACACAACCAAAGTGAAGAGTGTTGGGGATCACCAACTTGAACAAGGTTTGAAACCTTTGTCCAAAAGCTTATTTCCCCTTAACTCAAGCACTTAGGGATCTCTCACAGATTATAGGAAATGCTTTCTGGAATTATCAAGCCTCAAGGTGTTTCTAGCCAAGTGCTCTAATGGATAGAAATGTTGTGTCTTACAAGTGAGCTATAGGCTCCTATTTATAGAGTTTAGAGACACCCTTTGAATTTCAAATTCCACCAACCCCATGGCTGTTACCAATGTTTAATTGGATTAATATGGAATTAAAAAAGAGATTTGGGAGTTATTTGAGTTTTTTGAGCCGTTCAACAAATATTGAAAAACTGAAAATTGGTCAGTTTTTGGCCTATGGCCGCGGCCAGAGACATTGGTGACCGTGGCCACTAGTCTCTGTCCCACAGGCCGCAGCCACCAACATTCAGTGGCCGCGGCCACCGACCAATTTCAGCACTTAAAAATGTGCTATTTTTCCAAAGGTTCCAAACCCTCCCAAATGATTTTGTAACTCCCAAAACACATTATTGGGGTTAAAATCATATCTCTAACAGCCATATCACATATGGCTTTATGAAATTCTTCTCAATATTGTGTAACAATAATTTTACACAATAAAGGGTAATATTTAGAAGTTACAAATTTGTAACACCAAATATGTTACATTATTTGGATATATCTCTGTTGTACCCAGTTTTCGAGCCATGTTAAATGTGACCTCGAAAGCTGGATTCGCAGCGAGTGAACTCGTACAGTTTGAAGTATGCTCCAGGATTAAATATCGAGCCTGCAAAACTGAGACGACCTCGATTGTGGTGACCTCGAAATATTTACGATCTCGAAAGGTAGCTTCCGAGACGCATCTATCTTCAGGAATGACCTCGGATCAGGGGTTCCGAGCCTGACGCGCATACGATCTCGAAAGACATGTGACCTCGGGAGATGTCGTTAGCTCGAACGATGATGTGAGACCTGGGAGAATAAAGCCTCGGAGATATATGATAATAACTTTGAATATCTACAAGTGTTATCCACAAGAGACGCAGTCTACATTTTATTACTGTAAATCCCCTAGAATCGTGGGATATTATTTGATTAGTTATACGCCCCCTGGTCTTCAGGGGACGTTTTCTTTTATATCTGATTATAGGTATTTAAAGCCATTTATTTTATTTACACAAAAAGAGTAACTACCCAAAATATGTGGGATAGTATTCTGCAAACCTTCTCTATAAATAGAGAGGTCATGCACCATTGTAAAGGACCGAAATTCTGAACCTGGAAAGAAAACTCTGAAGAATTCATGCTTAAGAATTTTCATAGATAATCTTGAGTTTAATAACAGAGACTCGTGGACTAGGCAGATTTAACTGCTGAACCACGTAAAAATCGTGTGTTTGTGTTGTCATATTTTAATTGGCCATTATCAGTTATTGTTTACGTGCTCTCCTTTCACTGTTGACGAAAAACGGCGTCAACAGTTTGGTGCTTTCATTGAGAGCCTTAAGCATTCATCCCTGAAAAAATCATGGCCACTAACAATCAGAACACACCTGAAGAAAATTACCCAAGACGTCCTGGAAAACAGCCAATGGAGAACCCGGATGTTGAAGAGAGAAGTGGGTCTTCTGATTCCCAGGGACCACCTCCTCCACCAAGAGATGAGGATATGTACTACAATCCTGAGCGGTATGTTCCTATTGTGGAACTTGAAAACCGGCAGTTGAAACAGCTATTGGCAGAGGCCAACAAACGGAATGAGGAGTTGGCAAGGATAGCCGCAGAGGCGCAGGCGGCTCAGCCCCCGCCTCCGCGCGAAAACCAAGTCCCTCCTCCAAAGGACGTGCATGTTCCTCCCCGGAGACCTCGTGGGCGTCCACGAAAAGATGCTACCACAAGGAGGCCGACTCAACCTCCGGCACCAGCAGAGCCATCCGCTCCACCTAGGCCCCAGAGGAGTACTCGAGCTCGGGCCCCGGCTAACCCGCCTGTGGAAGTGCCTGCAGGAACTGAGAATAACCGAACCCCTGCAGAGGCTCGGACTCAGGTACTTGGGAGCACACCAAATGTGACCGACCCATCTCGGGCGAATTCTGGACCCTCTAGGCCGCGACAAGGGTGGCAGCCACCGTCGCCTATACGGTTCCCTCCATCACCCATAAAGATATCCTTCGCCCCCTCGCAGGAACGCTCAACCCGTTCGAGATCAGGATGAAGGGCGTGCGGGGGAAAGACAAGGAAACAGGGAGACTTTCCAGGAGCGGAGAGGCGCCCCATCTGAGAAAAGTCAGACGTCTCGGTCTCGCACTGCGGAGACGAGGCGACGTGGGAAGAATCCTTCATGAAATAACCAAGCAACGAGTTTTACCAGTGAAGATTCCGGAGATACCAGGTCGGTCAGTAAGCATGACCGAGGTCGTAAGAATACTGGAAGCCGCAAGAATCGTCCCGACCTACGAAATCACCTGAATCAGAGTCGGGGTAATGGAGATCAAACAAATCCAGACCTGAGGGATCGTTTGAATAGGCGTAGAGATCCCCTGCGGAGACGCGAGCCTGGAATCACGATCAATGACAATCGATTCCAGACAGTACCTTCTGCGGACCCAATCCAAGAAAGAATTGATCAGCTTGAAAAAGCCTTTAGGCTTTTGAAGAATGAACGAGGAAATGGTCGATATGAGGACTCTGACGAGGAGCTCGAGCCGTTTGCTCCCCATATTTCCAACACTCAATTTCCTCAAGGGTTTCGGATTCCTCACGTCCCAACGTTTGAAGGAAAGACCGACCCGTGTAGTCACCTGAGCACGTTCAACACTATCATGAGAGCCAGTAACGTGGGTTACGAGCTCAGGTGCATGTTGTTTCCAACATCATTGGCAAGACCTGCCAAAAGTTGGTTCGAAAAATATAAGAGACACTCAATAACTTCTTGGGAGAAGTTGTCTAAAGACTTTAAGAAGCAGTTCAGAGCAATGATGAGGGTCAGACCAGAGGCATCCACCTTAACTAACGTCTGACAACAGCCGGGCGAAACACTAAAAAGTTACCTAACAAGATTTAATCTGGAAGTCACCCGAGCTCGGGACGTGGATGACAGTGGGCACCTAATGGCTATCCGAGCTGGTGTATTACCGGGAAGTGCCCTTTGGGACGACATGCAAGGGAAACCGGTAAGGTCAATAACCGAGTTTAATAGACGAGCGCAGAGGTTTGTCAATGTAGAGGAAGCGAGGTCGACGCTCAAAGCAACTTCCCAGTCCGAAACTACAACGATAAACATCAACTCTACCTCAACCTCGGCGGACCCAGCAGCTCCAAAGCCTGCCATGAAGAACCCCTCCAAGAGGAAAAAGAACGAAGGAAGTAACCCCGAAGCCGAGGGAGGAAAGAAGAAGAAAGGGGAGAGGTATTTCTCCGTGTATAGAGTATACACCGAGCTCAATGAGTCTCAGGAGAACATATACCTGGCTAATGAAAACCAGGTCCCCTTTAGGCGTCCGGACCCGATGAGAAATCAAAAATCCAAGAGGGATTCCAGTAAATATTGCCGGTTCCACATAGACACCGGGCATACAACCGATGAATGTCGACAACTGAAGGACGAGATCGAAGGATTGATCTCGAGAGGTCACCGAGGAAGACGCCTCCCATGTTCAGTTCCCTCATCATGATCCGCTGGTCATTACTCTTCAGTTGGCCAATAAAAGGGTCCACCGAGTTCTCATAGATAATGGGAGCTCAGTCAACATCCTTTATAAAGCAACCCTCGAGAAGATGGGACTCTCCCTTCGCGACCTGAAAGCATGTGCAACTACTTTGTATGGCTTTTCAGGAGAAGGAATTTCCTGTATGGGATCCATTGAGCTCCCCGTGACCTTGGGAGACTATCCAGTCTCGGTAACCAAGATAATGGAGTTCGTGGTAGTAGACTTACCATCTGCCTACAATGTGCTGCTCGGGAGACCCGCCCTGGTCGGGCTGGGGGCAGTTTCATCAGTAAGGCATCTGGCCCTTAATTTCCCGACCCCTAGCAGAGTCAGGACATTAAAAGGAGACCAATTGGCAGGGAGGGAATGCTATAGCATCTCCTTGAGGGGAAAGAAACAAACGAACGCTCAAGCACTCGTTATCATACAAAACAAAGATGGAACAGTTTTAGAAATTGACGAGATTGATCCGAGGATTGAGGAGAAAGTTGACCTTGAACCTTTAGAGGAGCTCGAAGAAATTCAGCTCGAGGAAACTGATCCCTCGAAGAAGGTGAAGGTCGGAAAACACCTCCAAGACGAGGCAAAATAGCAATTAATTTGTTTTTTGAAGAAAAACCAGGATGTCTTCGCATGGTCACACTCAGACATGGTAGGGATAAGCCCGAATGTAGCAAGCCACACTCTAAACATAGACAAAAGCTTTCCCCCAAAGCAACAAAAGCGAAGACAGCTGGACGAAAACAGAAAGAAGGCGCTAAAGGAGGAGGTTGACAGGTTAAAGGCAAACCAATTCATTAGGGATGCCTTTTACCCAGACTGGGTAGCCAATCCGGTGTTGGTCCCAAAGCCCAATGGGACGTGGAGAAGCTGTATTGACTACTCAGATCTCAACAAAGCTTGCCCAAAAGACTGTTTTCCGTTACCAAGGATTGACCAGCTCGTGGATGCCACGGCGGGGCACGGCCTGATGTCGTTCATGGATGCCTATTCTGGATATAACCAGATTCCCATGCATGCCCCCGACCAAGAACATACGAGCTTCATCACGGATAAAGGGCTATACTGCTATAATGTCATGCCATTCGAGCTCAAGAATGCTGGAGCCACATACCAGCGGCTCGTAAACATGATGTTTTTAGAGCAAATAGGGAACAACATGGAGGTTTATGTTGATGACATGCTTGTAAAGTCTCAACTCAACAAGAACCATGTTGATGACCTCGAAGAGTGCTTTGGCGTGCTCAGAAAGTATAACATGAAGCTAAATCCTCAGAAGTGCACTTTCGAGGTATCTTCAGGAAAATTTCTGGGCTTTATTGTGAACTCTCGTGGAATCGAGGCTAACCCCGACAAGATCAAGGCCTTGATTGACATGCCCTCACCTCGAAGGCATAAAGACATCCAAAGTCTGACTGGCAGGATGGCAGCCCTAAGCAGATTCATCTCGAAATCTACAGATCGTGGTCTTCCATTTTTCAACTTATTGAGAGGAGGTAAGAAGTTTGAATGGACGGAGGAATGCGAGCTGTCCTTTCAGGAGCTCAAAAAGCACCTTGCGGAACCACCCATCCTGTCAAAACCTGAAACGGGAGAAATACTGTACCTATACCTTTCAACTATCGAACACGCGATAAGCGCAGTGCTCGTTCGAGAAGAAGAGAGGGTGCAGAGACCCGTTTACTACATCAGTAAAAGATTACTGGGGGCAGAGTCAAGATATCCATTGATGGAGAAACTCGCGCTCAGTCTAATTCATTCATCTCGAAAGCTCCGCCCCTACTTTCAGGCACATCCCATCCATGTGCTGACTGATCAACCACTTCGGCAAGTCTTGTCTAAACCCGAAGCTTCAGGTCGACTTCTTAAATGGGCTGTTGAGCTCGGACAGTTCGAGATCACCTACCACCCGAGAACAACCATAAAGGCACAAGCATTGGCAGACTTTATAGTGGAATGTACTGGTATAGCCGACGACGAGGTAATAACCACGGCCCACGAGCTGTGGAAACTTTACGTCGACGGCTCGTCAAATGAAAATGGAGCAGGGGCAGGGGTTATTCTAATCACCCCTGCAGGGAGTAGATTTCACTCCGCTTTAAGATTTAGCTACAGTGACTCCCAGCTCGTGGTTAATCAAATCCTAGGAGAATACCAGGCTCGTGGCACTAGAATGGCAGCTTATCTGGAGAAGGCAAAATCCGCATTGGAGTATTTCAAGTTTATGCAATCGAACAGGTTCCCCGAGAACGGAACTCAAATGCAGATGCCTTAGCTCGACTCGCCACATCTGCTGAAAATGAAGAGCTGAATGTTGTACCCATAGAACACCTATCGACACCTAGCATTAACGAGCCAGAAGAGGAAGATGTGTGTATGATCGAAACAGAGCCGACCTGGATGACCCCGATAGTTGATTATCTCGAAAAATGGAACTCTTCCAAAAGATCGGAACCAGGCTCGAAAGTTGATGTATCAACTTCCCCGTTACACCATTTTGGACGGAAAGCTATACCGAAGGGGATATTCCATGCCATTACTTAGGTGCGTAACCCCTCCCGAAGCTAAGAAAATCATTGAAGAAATTCATGAAGGGTTCTGCGGAGATCACACCGGGGGGCATAGCCTGTCCAAAAAGATCATACGCCAAGGATACTTCTGGCCAACCATCAAAACAGATTCTTTCGAATACGTGAAAAAATGCGACAAATGCCAGAGATTCGCCATGATACCCCGAGCTCCACCATCCGAACTGACCATGTTGACTTCCCCATGGCCTTTCGCGGTATGGGGCATCGACCTCATAGGCTCTCTCCCGACTGGTAAAGGCGGAGTAAAATATGCTGTGGTCGCCGTGGATTACTTCACAAAGTGGACGGAGGTTGAACCGTTGGCGACTATAACTTCAAAAAAGATCCTTGATTTCGTGGTAAAAAGCATCGTGTGCCGCTATGGGGTGCCGAGGAAGATCGTATCCGACAACGGAACCCAGTTCGATTGCGACTTGTTCACCGACTTTTGTGAAAAGAACGGCATAATAAAGAGTTTTTCATCAGTGGCTCACCCTCAAGTGAATGGCCAGGTCGAAGCTGTGAACAAAACTCTCAAAAGTTCTTTAAAGAAAAAGTTGGAGGAAGCAAAGGGACGGTGGCCCGAAGAATTGCCCCAAGTCCTTTGGGGATACAGGACCACAGTTCGAACCTCAACAGGACATACCCCGTTCTCTCTAGCATACGGCTGCGAGGCAATGTTGCCCATTGAGGTGGAAATCCCAACGATCCGAACTCAGATTTACGATCAAAATTCAAACCACACTTAGCTCGAAGAAACCCTAGACTTGATTGAAGAAAAAAGAGAAGAGGCTCAGCTGAGAAATGCTGCCTACCAGCAACGAACTACTAGATATTTCAACAAGAGGGTTCGAGATCGAAAGTTCAGAATGGGAGATCTGGTGTTGAGACGCGTATTCTTGGCAACTCGAGATCCAGTAGCTGGAGTGCTCGGGCTGAACTGGGAAGGACCGTACAAGATAGAGTCAATCATCCGTCCTGGTGTGTACAAACTTACGAGATTGGATGGGAGCCTGGTACCGTGAGCATGGAATGGCGAACACCTTAGACCTTACTATCAGTAGTGTAGGAAAAGTGTTGCCTGTAACCATGATTTTCTATCTGTATTAGTTTGTTTGCATTTGAATTCCATCAAATAAAAGATCTATTTCGTTCAATATGTTATCTCTTTTTATTTTTAGCAATCTCTCTTAATTTAATAACCTATGGTCACACTCATAGGATATTAAGGGGGCATCATTAGTATATATACCATCAGCTTAAAAAATAAAAAATATACAAAGTATTTGGATATAACCAGATACGCGAGCTTAGATAGTTCGGACATAACCGAATTATAAAAAATATGAAGTATTTGGATATAACCAGATACGCGAGCTTAGATAGTTCGGACATAACCGAATTATAAAAAATATGAAGTATTTGGATATAACCAGATACGCGAGCTTAGATAGTTCGGACATAACCGAATTATAAAAAATATGAAGTATTTGGATGTAACCAGATACGCGAGCTTAGATAGTTCAGACATAACCGAATTATCAAAAATATGAAGTATTTGGATGTAACCAGATACGCGAGCTTAGATAGTTCGGACATAACCGAATTATCAAAAATACAAAGTATTTGGATATAACCAGATGCGCGAGCTTAGATAGTTCGGACATAACCGAATTATCAAAAACATGAAGTATTTGGATGTAACCAGATACGCGAGCTTAGATAGTTCGGACATAACCAATTTATCAAAAACAGAAAACGTTTGGAGTTAACCAAATGTGAAAACTTAACAGATTTGCAACAAACCAGCAAAAAAAACTAATCGACAATAAGAAGGAACCTAAACCTACTTCGAGATAAGTCGAGATCGAGGCTGGAATATCTTAAAGAAAAATAGTTTCGAACTCTTAACCTTGGAGCAAAGACCAAGGACGAGGAAAAGTGACTAAGCAAAAAAGATATAACCAAATCGTCTACGTTACATACCATATAAGTACTTTCGGGTTCATGGTTAAAGTAATATCCGACTTTGATAAATAACGAGGTCGGAAGCGAATAATTTGAACAAACTATGCATGAATGCATCGAGTTTCGAGCCTAAATCCACAATATGTTTGTATGAATAAATAAACATAATTGATTCATCAACATAAAATGTGCAAAATATTTCGAGCCAAGAAATGTAAAGCATATATGAGTCAATATTTAAAGAAATTGTATCAGCCCCGTGGGCATAAATTAAAAGTTACAAAAATAAGGGGACGCAGCCCCAATAAATGATTTCCCCGAGATCAGATTTAAGGAAGAGGAGTCTCCTTGGCCTTCTCAGCATCAGTCACACCAGATCCCCCAGGACGAATAGCATGACTATCCTTCTGAGCAGCCTCTCGAGCAGCTACACTTGCCTCAAGACGAGCGTTCCACCGATCAACATACTTGGCCTCGAGAGGACCCAGGAAGCTGGTGTCGAGGTCGGCATTGTCAGCCCAAATTTTGTACATGGCTTGGTCGACTGCTTTCTCCTTCTGCTCTTTAAACTTGTCCAGGAGGCGGGCCTTCTCGCTCTCCATGATGTCAAAGGTAGCAGATTTCTCCTCTTCGAGCTTAGCATTAGCCTTCTCAAGACGAGTCTTCGCCTGTTCAAGCTCGGCATTCGTCTTCTCCAGCTCCTCGAGACGGGTTCTCATTTTTTCAAGTTCGGACTTCGAGTCCTTGAGTTCGTCAGCCATCTTAAGCTGGAGATCCTTCGACTTTTGGGCCAGAGACATGCTCGTGTGCACCTCGTTGGTCAGCTTATAGTTAAGCTGTGCTGAAACGACAAGGGCCTGAAACACAAAGAACGAATCAGATCGCGAACTGAGGCACAAATATTTAAAAGAGAGTTGCGAAGGCTACCACGACAGTGAGGTCGATACTCTTATCATAAAGAGTATTGCAGTCCGAGGCCTTGTGCACAAGGTCCCAATGGTCAGCGCCGAAGCCTGAAAAGCTCTGAACCACTCGAGAGAGAACATCCGAGCTGAGCACAGCCCCTTGGGCCCCAACGGCGCCATCAAGCACGAACTCTTCAATATGAGTTCGGGCCGTCGGCAGTTGAACCTTGGAGACAGGAGGTTTCTTCGGGGGCCAAACGACTGTTATTTGAGTTTCGGTCGGAGGAAGCGAGATGGGTGCGGTTGAGCCAGACGCACCAACCTGGGCAATCGGTTCCGCGGTTGTGCTCGGAGTAGTCTGGGCCGTTGGGGTTGTCTCGTGACGTCTGGGGATCTTGGACGGTCGGTCGAACCTCCGCGGGATTCTCGGACGTTTACTCTTCTGAGCTCCGGCTCCCTCATCGCTGAAAAGCACAGCGTCGAGATCGGGATCCATGGCATCTGCGCAGTTCAAATCTAGGTTAGACATAATGATAATAAGCTTGGAATAAAAAATAAAAAAAAAGAAACCAAGTGAAGAAAATACCTAACTGGAACTCTCCCCCGAACTAGAGCTCGGGGACCATGAAATTCCCCCATCTTCAGAAGAAGCAGGGGGAGTACCTTCCCTATAGGTGGGTGATAACCTCGAAAAGTCCCTATAATCGTTGGTCCCGTACTGGACAGCTATCCCGTTCCACACTTCGTCCGAAGTATACATGGTGTCATACTTCCCGAGCCCACTATCAAACCTATGAACACAGTTGTCTACCCAACTCCATATGTAGAAATGGTTTCTATCATGTGGGCATGAGACTAACCTATTGGGCTTATGCTTTAGTAAAGTGGGGGACCACATTCTCAAGGTATGGAGGGTTTTACCTTCATCCGAATCTGAGCTCGAGGCTTCGTCATTAGCCTCATTCCCCGACGACGGACTCCTTATGCGAACTGGAAGCGGGGGCCTCACCTCTCTCCTCGGAGGAAGGACACCTGTGGGCAGAGGCACTTGCTCCCAGTGTTCATATTTTTTATTGGACCAGTCAAAGGTGGACTGGCCCTCTCCCAAAAGTCCGCATTTTCGGAGCCTATCCTCATGCAAAAGGTACAGGAGAGACCTCCTGCCATGGGGGAGTTGGAGCAGGGTCTCTCTGTGCCCCTTCATTGTATCGTCAGGAGTGGGACGCTGAAAAATTGGCTGAAGGGCAAGACACATTTCAACTAAGTATGGATTTAAGAGCTAAAATCTCGAGCACAGAAATAAAAATAATGAGAAAACTTACGAATCCGCCTGAACGAGTAGTGTCGAGACAGGGACAGACCGTCTGTCCAAAAGAAGGCCCTTTTGAAATCAGGCGGATGATTGGGAAGATCTTCAAAGACCTTCTTCTCTTTAGGATAGCTCGAAAGATAATAAAAGTCATCCCCTCCCCGAGCTCGGGAGGAAGGGTTGCTTTTCAGACAGAAGAGGTATAAAATCTCTTGAGGCGAAGGTCCTTCCCACGTCAGCTCGTGGTATAGCGACCTCAGGGCAGACAGCACCCTGTAAGAATTGGTGTTAAGTTGGAACGGAGCCAACCCAACGAAATCTGTGAAGTCCTTGAAAAAAGACTTCAAGGGCAACAGTGCTCCCGCCCTCATGTGTTCCTGGCTCCATGCTGCATATTTCACCTTGGCGTCGCGGCCCCCAGGGGCGAAGCAGCTTCGTTCGTGATCGGTCGGAGCTCGACACTTTAAAGAATCTGACAAGCTGAGGCCATGGAGGGCCAAGATGTCAGTTATCTGACTAGTCGAGGTAACCGAGCTCCAATAGTGCTCGGCCTCGAACATTTCTTTCCTTGGTTGTGAGGAAGAAGGTTCCCCCATTAGTGAAAATTGAAGCTCTCCTGGATTGTATGCGACAGTGACCTTTAGTGTAGGGTCGAGGGGAATCGGCCTAGGTCCCGAATTGGATTCCGGATAAAGGGCCTCCCGAAGAATTCTCCTCTTTTTCTCAATAACCTCATCTATCTGACGGCGATAATGAGCTCGAATATCCTCCTGCTTGCGCGCAAGCTCGTACTCCCTTATCCGACGTTGATTCCGGGCGAACAGCGATTCTGGGCTCGGGGTTTTTGGCTCGTAAGGGATTGCCAGCAACGACCCCCACCGTCTTTCCAGATTCTGTGACATCTAGCGAGAAAGAAAAAATGGTGAGGGCCATGCATGCAAGAATTGCGAGCTCGAAAAGACGAGCTCGGGGTTTAGGAACAAAACAAGCTATATATTAAGACCCTTATTAAAGAGTCAGGACGTGCGTTCCACGAGAAAGGAAGGAGAGTGGATAATTTTTTGAAAATCCCGAAAATCAAGGGAAAAAAGAGTGGCAGTTAACCAGAAAAGGCAGCCTTGGGTTTCGTGCATTGGCCAAAGCCAAAGTTTTTTACCCGAAATCTTGGTGTACAAGAAACGTCTCTTAAAATTTTAAAACCTAGGAAATAGGAATCTTGCTCAAACATCAAAACTGGGTATGAACCAGTGATGTAAATTCTGTGTTAGAAATCTAAAAAGCATAAGAGCCTATCGGATAGAAATCTCCTATCGTATTATGCTAAGAATGTAAACTAGTACATACGAAGACACAGCATGAACAAAAACTGACAAAATGGAAAACAAAGATTGCATACTTACACAATAATGGCGATTGTAGAGAGATCGTTGAATGAAGGAGATGTTGAAAATAAGAACTCACGGACTCGAACAAACCAGGGTTTCTTTGTTTCTTTGGCTGAGAAAACATGCACAGGATAGAAGCTTTATAGGAAGGTCTCTGGTTTCATTTTTTCTTCTTTTCTTGCTTCTGGTGAACGAAAATAAAAAAGAAGATGATGAGTGGGGTCTCGTATATATAGATGGAAAAAGGGGGATTAATCTGGGGCGTTGAATGAAATCCTTGCTAGATCCAACGGATGGGGATCTATGACAAGATGGCGCCGAAAAGGTGGCAGACGGATGATCGTGGGCATGTTTCCAAGGTACTCAAGTACCAAAAATGAGCAATACTTGGCTGACGCGTGTCCATTTTCAAAAAGTGTATGACGGTATGGTTCCCGAGGAAAGTAGTTCAAAAGTTTCCTTCTCTTAGGATTCGAACAAATACTTTTGAGGGGGCAAGATGTTGTACCCAGTTTTCGAGCCATGTTAAATGTGACCTCGAAAGCTGGATTCGCAGCGAGTGAACTCGTACAGTTTGAAGTATGCTCCAGGATTAAATATCGAGCCTGCAAAACTGAGACGACCTCGATTGTGGTGACCTTGAAATATTTACGATCTCGAAAGGTAGCTTCCGAGACGCATCTATCTTCAGGAATGACCTCGGATCAGGGGTTCCGAGCCTGACGCGCATACGATCTCGAAAGACATGTGACCTCGGGAGATGTCGTTAGCTCGAACGATGATGTGAGACCTGGGAGAATAAAGCCTCGGAGATATATGATAATAACTTTTAATATCTACAAGTGTTATCCACAAGAGACGCAATCTATATTTATTACTGTAAATCCCCTAGAATCGTGGGATATTATTTGATTAGTTATACGCCCCCTGGTCTTCAGGAGACATTTCCTTTTATATCTGATTATAGGCATTTAAAGCCATTTATTTTATTTACACAAAAAGAGTAACTACCCAAAATATGTGGGATAGTATTCTGCAAACCTTCTTTATAAATAGAGAGGTCATGCACCATTGTAAAAGACCGAAATTCTGAACCTGGAAAGAAAACTCTGAAGAATTCATGCTTAAGAATTTTCATAGATAATCTTGAGTTTAATAATAGAGACTCGTGGACTAGGCAGATTTAACTGCTGAACCACGTAAAAATCGTGTGTTTGTGTTGTCATATTTTAATTGGCCATTATCAGTTAATGTTTACGTGCTCTCCTTTCACTGTTGACGAAAAACGGCGTCAACAATCTCATATATCTAAATATTGTAACTCTCTATTATATGTTACAATATGTGACACACTTTGTCACATTTATTTAATCTAAGACATTATATTATAATATAATATAATATTACATTATATTATAAAATAATATAACATAAAATTGAGAACGTGGGATCAGTATATCGGTAAACGAAAATGTCGAGTCCGAAGGAGAGACCGAAGTGGCTCATCCTGAGGGTAATGGTGCGTTTCGAGGACAGGCTGACCTACGAGACAACCTTAATGCCCAAAGATGGAATAAGGCAGAGGGACGCGAGCCTGGTGGGAGAGATCCATCGGACCTCCGGGATAGTCTAAACGCTTGGAGAAGAGATAACCCGGCTCAGAGCGTCAACTGGGATTGTGACCCGTTCCGTGCAGAATTAGAAAGTCTGAAGTGGATAATGCTCAGAATGGTTAGGCGACAAGGCCATGAATCTGACTCAAAGGACGAGGAGGTGGAGCCATGTGCCTCTCACCTTGTTGAGGCCCCTCTGCCACCAGGCTTCAAGATGCCATCCATACCGCCCTATGACTGTGGCTGGGATCCCACGAATCATCTGTCTAAGTTCAACAGGTTGATGTCGGTGCATCGTGTTTCCGACAATGCTAAGTGTCATGTGTTCCCAATCACCCTGACAGAGCCAGCAGATGAATGGTTTAAAAAGCTCCGACAAGAATCCATTCAATCATGGCAACAATTATCATCCACCTTCCGAAGACAATTCATAGGGGTTCAGAAGGTAAGCTTTGAGGTTAACACCTTAGCCAACATAAAGCAAGGGCCCTTCGAGACCTTCAAGGCCTACATCAAACGCTTCAAGGAAGAAGCAGCGAGAACTAAAAGGGTAGATGATGGCCAGCAATTGATGGCATTACAAGCTGACATCTGCGCAAGTTCCCTCTTTGGGATGATCTCCAACAGAGGGGATGTTAATGTCTCGACGACTTCATTCGTCGAGCACAAGAATATATCACCTGGGAAGATGCCCAGATCGGAGCGTTAGGAGCATCTGTCATTTTCCCTACTTCGGTCGCACCCGGCCTTGTGGCTTCGGGAATCCAGTATTCCCCCTTTGTTCCCGTCTAACCAAGCTTGGGAGAAGTCTAACCCAGCCAAAGTGACCTACCTTCCAGTTATAGCGTCGTGTCTGCTCCTGGATTCAGTATGGCTCCAGCAGGGTTCGGAGCAGCGCCCACTGGCTATAGCGCTTTTCAGCCTGCATTCAGTGCTGGAGTTGTTGCCCCCTCCTAGCCTGCCGAATTCATTCGAGCTCCCAACAACAGTAGGTGCAGAAGGAAGGGTAAGGCCTGGAAGTCCAGGGGAAACGGAATCGCACAGGCCGAGCAGGGAGTCACATCCGGCGAGAAGTATGTCTCGCAGTATTCCGAGTACATCAATTTGGTAGACTCCTGAGAGAATATCTTCGTGGCCACGACACAACACGTTCACTACAAGAAGCCACAACCCATTTGAAGAGACAGGGATAGACGGGACCCTGGCAAATATTTTCGTTTCCACAACGACATAGGGCACCACACCAATGAGTTCCTCCAACTAAATGACGAGATTTAGAATCTCATCAATCTGGGACACCTCTATCAATATGCTAAGGGTGGAGCGCATCAAGCACAACCTCTCGTGGCAGGACCGATGGTCCCACTTGTTGCACCACATGTCCCAGCAGTAGCTCCTGTATCTCCCCAACATCCAGTGGCCCAAGGACCTCCTCCGGTGAATGGGTGGGTAGGAACCATCTCAGGAGGGCCTCACTTGGAGGCACTTCATGAAGCTCGCAGAACAGGTATGCACGAGCTTTGAATCATGATGATGAGGTCGTGGATTTGGCCCAGCTGCCTGCCCAAATGCCACGACTGACTGACCAAGTCATAACATTCTTCGAAGATGATGCTCGGAGAGTGCATTCCTGCATTACGACCCATTGGTGATTGAGATCCAAATCTCCAACAAAATGCTGGCGCAGATCCTAGTAGACAATGGGAGTTCAGTGAATATCTTGTTTAAGTCAGCCTTCGAGAAGATAGGGCTGACCATGGCAGACTTGTCCCCATGCGCCTCAACACTCTACGGATTCTCGGGAGAGGCCCTCATCCCGATGGGACAAATAAAACTCCCTGCGACTCTTGGAGAGGTACCTCGCCAAGCCTTCAAATACTGCACCTTTGTGGTGGTAGATTGTTCCTCAGTGTACAACGCCATCTTGGGACGACCTGCACTGGTGGAGTTCAGGGTTGTCACCTCCATCCTTCATATGCGCATGAAGTTCCCCACAGATGCAGGTATTGACATAGTCTGTGGCGACCAGAAAGAGGCAAGACAATGTTGCAATGTCTCCCTCAAGGCTCTCGTGATGATGGTAAGGGAGGTAAGCCCCGAGAAATCTGAGGCCTCAGAGGTACAAGTTGTCCAGGAGACCGGGCCCGATGAGTTGGACCCGAGGGTTCAAGAGGCTAGGTCCATTGAACCAATGGAGGAGGTGGATAAGGTAGTTCTTGATACCTCCACCCCCGATAGAAAAATAAAAGTTGGGGGAAGCTTGAAAACGGAAGTCTGAGATGTTGGGAATAGTGCCCTTAAAGCAATTGTAGTTGACAAATATTTTAAATGAAATAAATAATTGAATTGAATTATTATATATATAGACTATGTCCGATATTATATGATAATATTAAGTGAATATCAGAAAATTCCAAAGTTTATCTATGTGGTCTTAATCTCATAGTTCGCAGTAAAATAAAGTTGTGAAATCTTTAGATTAATTACTGCTAGTACGATCCACTAGTATTATGAATACATGTGACCTAGGTCCGGGTTACTAGTGTAGTAGGACACTTTAGTGGAGGTACTTTGCATGCTGAAAGTATGTAGAATTGGACCAGATGTGATTTATTAATACTTGTTTAAACACTGTTTCATATTATTAATCAAACACATCAAATGATGATCATATACATGATAATCTTAATCCTGAGGTTACTATGTACTCCTATATATGTCATTTGATCATTTGATTCATGCGTTAAGGTTTGTCAGAATGATCAGGCTAAGAACAATTGTTTTGGGGACTAAATGATGTATATGGTTGGGGACTTAGTTTAACAAATATGGAATCTATACCTTCTTATAGATTGAATAATGGTTCCCTATTGGGTTGAGTTTTGGAACTGAAAAGGCTATAAGCACTCATGTCGCAAACTTGTTGTGACACAACCTTCACTAATAAAGTCAATGGTACTCTAGGAACAAGATATAGCTAAAAGGGTAAAACGGTAATTTTATTCCATTTTAATTATGAACCATTAATAGAGGATTAACGTTGTATGTAATGATTATATCAATGGACACTTTATTCCTAATAAAGTACTCAACAATTATATGTCTTTAATTATCAAGAGTTCAATCTCATAGTTTTAGTGGAGTAATCATGAGATTAATAAATATGATTATTTAATCAAATAGTTTTGATTAATAATGTAATTTTTATTGGAGCTTGATATTATAGGTCCATAGGTCCCCAGGGTGGCTCTATCAACACTATATCAAGGTAAGAGTTGAATAAGGGTATAACTGTAATTTGAAAATTTGAGAAGAATTTTTCGGGTCAAGTATGCAATTATATGATAATTGAGGATGAATAATTAATTTAGAATTAATTATTAATTTGTAAAATATATTTATTAATTTAAATATATAAAATTTCGAATTTTATATAAATAAATACAATTTTGAAATTAATTATTTTATTTGAGTGGGAGAAAATAAAATTGGTAAGTCAAAAATAGTTTTTTGATTTATTTAATTTTAAAAGATGATGGTAATGATGATCATCAATTTGAATTTAGAATTTAAATTTTGAAATATATTTGTCATCTTTTCCTTAAAAAGATAAAGACCTTATTTTGTGGGAGATTGATTTAGTTAAATAATTAAATAAAAGAAAAATGCAAAATTCCTGAAAAGGGAACAGCAGTACAAGCCTGACACAGTCCAAGGATTGTGCCATGTGTGTACTACTTGTACTGGTATTGTATCAGTGTAGTTTTTATTTTATTTATTTAATTATTTAATAATTTGAAAATAGTTTTTTCAAATTTGGCAAGTTAGATATTTACCTAAATCAAATCCTACCATCATTATTATATTATATTAGTATTATTATTAGGAATAATAAGGTAATATAAGTCTCTATATATATGATATAGAAGAAGAAGAGAAATATAATCAGATACAACACAATAGAAAACACAAAACATTCAGAGTTGTTTGTCAGACAAAAAGTCTTTCTTCTTCTTCTTTATTCTAGTCATTCTCAGACCATAATCCAAGTTCTCATGTGTTGAGAAATACTTGTGATTCCTAAAATACAAACACATGTTTTCTATGTGCCCACACACATATTGAGGTGTAGAGAACACACCGAAAGATCTTGGTTTGAGTGCTCAAAGCTTTGGATAGGAAGATCGTTAATAATACGAAAAGACTCAAGGACACTTGATAGGCTTTAGGAGGTAAAAATTTATGTTCTTGTTTTTTTTTATATGTTGTATATAAATATATTGTATATTTATATACATATTTTTTGCATGATTAATAATATTGTATGATAATGTTTCTAGATTGTTTTCTTGGTCAAATAAATTGTTTATATGATTAATGAAATTTTTTTATTGTTGTTGTTATGTTGTTCATAAACACAATAATGGACCAACCACGCCAATTTCGATGCATGCTCTCAATGGTTTTCCAACACGAGAGGCACTGATGGGCTTCCTCGGAGGAAACCAAGACGTGTTTGCATGGTCACATTCCGACATGACTGGTATTGATCCAAATATCATATGCCATGCCTTGAATATCGATCCTAGCTTTGCTCCCGTCCAGCAGAAGTAACAAATGTTTGACCAAACTCGGAAAGAGGCTTTCAAGGTAGAAGTGGACAAGTTCATTTCCAAAGAGTTTATCCGAGAAGCCCAATACCCCAGATGTCTATCCAATCCTGTTCTTGTGCCAAAGCCAAATGACATGTATAGATTTCTCAGATCTTAACAAGGCTTGTTCGAAGGACTGCTTTCTGCTCCCCATGATAGACCAGATGGTCGACGCCACCTCTAGTTACGATTTGCTGTCGTTCATGCATGCTTACTCGGGCTATAACCAGATATCCATGCACGTCGTCGATCAGGAGCACACCAGCTTTCGAACCGATAAGGGTGTCTATTGTTACATTGTGATGCCTTTCGGGCTGAAAAATGCTGGCGCCACCTACCAAAGGCTGGTTAACAAGATGTTCAAAAACCAATTGGGGCAAAACATGGAGATCTATGTGGACGATATGTTGGTCAAGTCTAGGACTACCCTTGACCATGTGGGCGACTTGACCGAGGTTTTCACGGTGTTACACCAGTTCAGGATGAAGCTAAACCCCTAGTGCACATTTGGGGTCGCCTCTGGCAAGTTCCTAGGCTTTATTGTCAGTGCTCGGGGAATTAAGGCAAACCCCAAGAAAATCAAGGCCCTAATCGAGATGTAGTCTCCCCGGAAACATAAAGACGTTCAATGCCTGATGGGAGGATCGCAGATTTGAGCTGTTTTGTCTCCAAGGCAACAGACAAGTGCATCCCTTTCTTCAATGTTCTCCGAGGGAGTCAGAGGTTTGAATGGATGAAAAAGTGCGAACATGCGTTCCAAAAACTTAAGGCGCACATGGAAAACCCTCTAATTCTGTCCAAGTCAGTAGACGGAGAGCCTCTCCTGCTCTACATGGTTGTCTCGGAAGATGCCATCAGTGCCGCATTGGTAAGGGAAGAAAGCCGTGTTCAGCACCCTGCCTATTATGTTAGCAAAAGACTCCTCAGGGAAGATTCTAGGTACCCACTGATGGAGAAGTTAACATTTTTCTTAATGGCGGCCTCTCGAAAGCTAAGACCCTACTTCCAAGTGCATTCGATTAATGTCCTCACAAACCACCCCCTCAAACAAGTCCTTCAAAAGCCTGAGTCATCGAGAAGGCTCTTGAAGTGGTCGGTGGAACTGAGTCAGTTTGACATCACCTACCATCTGAGGACTGTCATAAAAGGTCAAGCACTCGCCGATTTTATCACCGAGTGCACAGGGAATCAGGAGAAGACGGAGGGTACCCCAGTGGTCGGACTAGCCTGTAAGCTATTCATGGATGGGTCCTCGAACGAAAAATGGCACTGGGGCGGGACTTATTTTGGTTTCCCCCGAGGGGAATAAGGTGCATAGTGCCCTCCACTTTGGGTTTAGAGCCTCTAACAATAAAGCATAAAATGAAGCCTTAATCGTGGGGCTCTGAGTGGCATTGGAGCTCAAGGCCAAGGGACTCGAGATCTTTAGTGATTCCCAACTCGTGGTGAACCAAATTCTCAGAGAGTACCAGGCCTGGGGAACAAGGATGGCAACTTACTTGGCAAAGGTTCAAGAAACGCTCCACAAATTTCGAAGATTCACTATTCGGCAGGTACCGCGAGAGCAAAATTCCAATGCTGACACCTTGGCTAAGCTGGCCACATCCAAAGATGCTAAGTTAATCAATGTGGTCCCCATTAATTACTTGGGGTCTCCGAGTATCTCATCTCCAGATGAGGTGGAATCCATACAACCCCAAGATGGGTGGATGGAGCCAATTGTTAAATACCACGTCTCCGGGGAGTTGTCCCAAAATAAGAAGGCAGCTCGGAAGCTTCTTTATCAAGTACCAAGATACATAATCATGGACAATAGGTTGTATCAGCGAGGTTATTCTTTGCCCTTGCTTCGATGTGTGTCCAAGCAAGAAGCCAATTTAATACTCCAAGAAGTACACGAAGACTTCTGCAGAGATCACGCTGGGGGCAGAGCCTTTCCAAGAAGATTTTAAGGCAACGATATTTTTGTCCCACCATGAATGGTGACACGATGGATTACGTCAAGAAGTGCGACAAGTGCTAGCACTTCACCAATATCCCCTGAGCACTTCCAAATGAGCTTACGCAGATGACCAGCCCATGGCCTTTTGCTGTATGGAGCATCGACCTTATCGGGTCCCTGCCTACAGGGAGGGGAGGAGTGAAATATGCCATAGTGCTCATCGACTACTTCAAGAAGTGGGTCGAGGCCGAGACACTCACTACAATCACCTCCAAAAAGGCTTTGGATTTCTTCATTAAAAAAATTGTTTGCCGGTATGGGCTTCCAAGGAAGATAGTCTCCATCAATGGATTGCAGTTCAACAGTGAAGTTTTCACAGACTTCTGTGAACGACATGGTGTCTTCAAGAGCTTCTATTTTATGGCCCATCCGCAGGGAATGGCCAAGTGGAAGCAGTTAACAAGACATTCAAGTCCACTTTGAAGAAAAGGCTGGAGCAGGCGAAAGAAGCTTGGACCGAGGAGCTGCCTAGGGCATTGTGGAGCTACCGCACCACTGCCAGGACCTCCACCAGCCATTCTCCCTTCTCGATGGCCTACGGGTACGAGACTATGCTCCCGGTTGAAGTAGAAATCTCCACAGACCAATGAGATACATATGACTCGACTACGAACCATGCTTTACTTCGAGAGTCCCTAGAACTCGTGGAGGAGCTATGCGAAGCTTCTCATCTTCGAGTAGCATCCTACCAACAGAAGGTAGCTAGATATTTTAACTCCAAAGTAAAAGATAGAAAATTTGGGGTCGGAGATTGGGTGTTGCGAAGAGTCTTCTTAGCCACCCGAGACCCCAGTGCGGGAGTGCTGGGACCCAACTGGGAGGATCCATATCAAGTCGAGAGCGTTGTGTGTCTGGGAACATACAAGTTATCTCAACTAAGTGGGGAGCTAATTCCTCACGCTTGGAATGTCGAGCTTCTTCGTCGGTATTACCAGTAATATAAGCAACAAACATTGTCTATTTCTGTAATACCCCCTGTAGCCTTCGGGCACATGTAATGGAAATCGTGTATCTAAAACAAGGTAAGAAATTTATTGTTTGCTTATATTCCTTGGTTTACTTTATATTCTATTACTGTTGTGTAAGAGCACCTGCTCGCCTGGACAAGTGATCGCAGACTAGTCTCCAATCATTTGGGGGGCATGGAGTTAGGTAAACATCACGCCTCACAAGGAACGACCTAGGAAACTAAACTCGTCAAGAGGAGTAAGCCTAGTGTCGCCATCCCGAGATTAGAAAATCCTAGGAAATTAGTCAAGTCTAGCCTAGAAGGAAACTTTTTCCAGGCAGAATTGAGCTTAGCACCTAGAAGCTAGATGACCCAAGTAGCGCGAGAATAGAATTTTGTCACCTCCCATGGACACCGATCCCGAGGAGCTCTAACCAAGTCTCTTGATCTCGAGATACGAACGAGTGGTCGAGAACCCTATACTTGGCCTCGAGAAATCTGTGACATGGGGAGCTTGGCTAGTCAATGAGCGAAGCGCCCCTAATGTCACTATATCCCATAGCTAAAAAACCTAGTATAATTCAGACTTAAGAATTCAAGCTACCTCCCAAGGACAGCGCGCACCCGGGGAGTAATAACTAAATCCTAATTTGTGAGATACAAACGGGGGAAGGTGGCTTCACGTGCAAGGACCCCTAAAAGCCTGAATCTTTGTATTGCAGAGGTATAGGACACTGAGTTAGGACAAATGGTAAATTTCACGTCAAAGTTACTTCTAGGACTATGGGCCTACAAGAGACTAAACGCTGGAACCACTTTTAAAACAGTTTGAGTTCTTATTCTCGTGACATTCGTGTTACATTGAATTTATAGAACCAAGTGTATAAAACGGTTTGAGTGCTTATTCTCGTGGCAATTTAAGCTACGGTGAATTCATAGAACCAAACCAAATAAAAAGCAAGGCAAGCTACATAAATCTTAAACGGGAAAATAATTACAACTATGCTCGGGGGCTCGAGCAATTTTTTGTCTATACCTCTATAAGTTTATGACACGCAGGCCTAAGTGTAAAAATTGTAATCAGTCATCGGGGACCTCTGCCACCAGTTCTATGATCGGATCTCTACTCGGGGCACCCTCTTCCTGGGCCGTTTCAGCATCTGGAGTCACCTCAATTGGTTGAGTGGCCTTGGCAGGGGGAGTCACCTCGGTCGTTGGATCCACTTGGGTCGCCTCAGTAGATGGAGTCACTTTTGCAGCCTGGATCGCTCAGAGGCGGTCATTGAAAAGGAGTCTATACTTCTCGGGCTCCCTAGTGAAATCCAAGTTCATGTTTTGGTTGTGATACCAGGCCACGTAGAAGGCATCCTAGACGATGGTCTCGGTTTCTCTTTCAAGATTCTCCACCTAACACCGAGTGGACCTATTCAACTCCATGGCATGGAGGGCCTTTCTCTTTGCTAGTTCAGCTCGGTCGACAGCCTCCTTAACCTGCTTATGAAATTGGAGTTCTTCAGGACCACTCGGGCGACCTCAGCTGTGGCCTTCTTAGCCTCCTCCAGGGGTTGCTGCATGATCCCAATAGCCACCTTCGTCTCCTCTTTGTCCTATTGCATGTCCTCGGCAACCTTCTGGATAGCTTCCTCAAGCTCCCAAGAGCGTTTTCGCTCGGCCTCGAGGGCGGCCTTGGCACAGGCAAGTTCTTCCCGAGGGCCTTTCACTTTCTCCTTAAGGGTGGCAATTTTGTCCTGTGACTTCTGGAGTGTGTACAATTTCTCCATCACAATGTCTCCTAGGTGCTGGCAAGGCAAGGCGGAGTGCAAAACAAAAAAGTAAAAAGAGGGAAAGTGTTAGCCTAATAAAACCTTGTTGAGTTGAATTCAAGCGTGGGAATGAGTAACTTACATGGACAGAGGCGTATAAACACGAGGCCACGAGAGAAGCCTCGTTACTGTCGCCTAGTTGGGAGAAGCTTCGGGCGGTCAACTCGCACATAGTGGAGCTAACCCCCTGAAGGAGCTCGGCTGCGAGAGGAGCAACGATCTCCCCTATCTTGGCGGAGAACAAGGTCTCCAGCTCAGCCTGACCAATCAGAGGGACGATGGGTTTCTCTCGGGGTGGCTTGAGTTGGCGAAGGGCATCGACTGTCTCGTGTAAGGCCTTGTTCCCCTCCTCCAACCTCGCTTCAAAGTGTTGAAGCATATTCTCGTATTGCTCTAGCAAGGCCCCCTCATACCTCTCGAGGTACACCAGGAGACAGATTTAAGGTGGCACCGCCTCTTACTCCAAGTCTTGGACCGACCCTTGGTCTGATTTTGAGATTTCCTTTTGCCTTGGCTCTTGAACGGCCTCGTCTGACTCGGGCGAGGAAAGGATCTCCACAACCAGGGGCAAGTCATCTGCAAGGACCTCCACAAGGGGAGTGGAGACTCTCTACCTCTTGGCCAGAGGAGACGGTTTGGTTTGCTCTCGAGGACGTGATGACCCCTCTCCCACCGAGGAGCTTGGGGGTGCTCCTAACCTTAAAGCAGACCGGGCAATGTCTGCCAATCCCATGTGAGATGCATGAGAAAATTAAACAGTTAGCATACATTCTACACAACAGGGTAGTGCAATAACATAGGCTACTTGGAGGCCCACCGTGAGTTGAGCCTTGGTGCAAGCAACGAGGGTGTATTATTCTACTCCCAACCTCACAACTAATGTTGGTACCATATTGGCAAAACCAGCTCGAGTTGAAAGACTTCACTCGGTCTAGAGGTATGAAGCCCTGAGAAGTTAACTGCCTCCTCGGGTGGTGGAGATACACGTCTATTAAATCTATATAATCCTGGAATTCTTCCCTAGTCCAGTGCCAATGTGAAATTTGACAAAAATGGAGGAGGGCTGGAGAAGCCCAAACGTGCTCGGGATTTATCCTATCACCTACTCGGGAAGCGTAAGACAGGGTGAGAGGTGATTTACCTAAGTCAAGGTGGGAAGATTCCATCCTTGCTTGAATCTCTTCCTCAAGCTCTCGATCCCCTTGCGCCTCTCGGGCCTCCTCCACAGCGTGCGCGTTCGCCAGCCATTTTTGTAACGCCCTCTTGGCCAACTCGTCTATGTAGCTGATGTGACGGGACGCCAATTGGACTGGCGGTACTTGGTCAGCTCCAGGTTGCTGATTTGTTGTTCTACGCTGAGAAACCCTGACCTAATGAGGTTTGCTTCTGTTACCAGGACGCTAAGGTCCAAATCATTTAGGAACGAGTTTCCTAATACGCAGCAGAATGGTGGTGGGTTGGTCCAGTGTACAACAATTTTTTTTGTAACATATTTAAACTACCTTTAAATATGCGGATCCATTAATATACATACATTAATCATAAGCAAGAAAAGAATAGAAAACATACCTCTTGATGCCGATCAAGTGTCCTTGCTATCTATTTGTAATTTGAACGAACTTCCTATCCAAGCTGCTCCCAAGTACTCACACCAAGATCTTCCACAACGTTCTCTACACCTCAAGAAGTGTGTGGGCACTTAGAGAATAAATGATGGTGTATTTCTTATTCAACTTGGTGTACTCAACACATGAGATCAAGAGAACATGCCTGAGATTGGTTCTATATCTTTTTCTGGAAGAGATAAAAAAGTGTCGTTCTTTTTCTTTAGATCGAATAATTTTGTCTTCTTCAGAATGAATATTTTTATTTTCTGATAAGTCTGACTTAAATAGAAAATATTCAAATTTTAAAAATAAATCTGTAACCAATTTACCATTTATCTTTTAATTAATTAATTATCTTATTAATGAAAATATCAAAAAAATAACTTTTGAATTTTTCATTAATTAAATAAATAAAAGTGAAAAATATATGGCTCATGCCACACACAGTCCAGGGACTGTGTGTGTCATGTAGCACCATATATTTTAAGGTTATTTGATTTTTCCACAATTATTTAATTATTTATTCAAACTACCTTATTAGATAAAATCCAACAACTTAATAATTAATTCAAATTTGAATTTATTATCTTTTTTAACTAATTATCAAATATAATTAATTATTTGAATAAATACCAATCTTTTATATTCAAATCCAATTTGAACTTCTCAAATTATTATCTCCCACTCAAATAAAGATATTTAATTAATTCTACCAATTAATTAAAACCAATTTTAATTAATACTAATTTTAAAAATTAAATATTAATTATATTATAATTTCGAAAATTATAATTAATTAATTATTTAATATAATTTAAAAAATTATATAATAATTAATTTTGTTAATTACAACTAATTTGTAATTAATTAATTAATTAATCACTATTATCACATAATTGCATATTTGGCGCGAAGAACAAATTTCTTCTTAAATATGTCATTTAACCATTTTTCTCTTTATATCAACTCTTGCCTTGAATATTATTGATAGAGCCGTTGTGGGGACCTATAGACTTATAATTCCAAGCTCCAATAAATTTGAGATTATTAACTAAACTCTTTAATTAAATAATCTCATGATTACTCCACTATAAATATGAGACTGCACTATTGTAATTATAGACATTTCATTTACTGAGTACTTTATAATAATAAAGTGTCCATTGATATAATCATTAATACAAAATAACCCTCCAATAATGGTTCATAATTAATTGGGAATAAAATTACCGTTTTACCCTTTTAATTATATTTTGTTTCCTTAAGTACCATTCACTTTACTAGTGATGGTTAATTCATGACTAAATTATGAATTTGAGCTCAATAACATTTCAGTCCCAAAAGCCAACCCTTAAGAGAGCCATTATTCAATCTCTTACGAGAATGTATAGATTCCATATCTGTATACTATGTCCTCAGCCATTTAATGAGTTCCCAAAACAAAAGTTTCTAGCCTTATCATTTTGACAGACCCTAACGAGTGAATCAAAGAACTCATATAACATAAATAGGAGTTCATAGTAACTTCAGGATTAAGATCTATTTGTATATGATCATCAATTGATATATTTAATTAATACTTCGAAACGATATTTAACTAAGTATTAATAAACATATCTGGTCCAGTTCTATATATTCTCTAATATATAAAGTACATGTACTTGTAGTATTTAATCAAAATATTCCATAACTTTATTTTACTGCGAACTATTCAAGTTCATTTATCTCAAACACAATCTCTCGTACCAATACGTGGTTGAGATCACATATATGAACTTAGGAATTTTTCTGATATTTCCTTAATATTATCACAGAATAATATAGTCTATAAAATATATGCATAACAAATTCAATTTATTTATTTCTTAAAACAATGTCTACTACATATGCTTTCAGGGCACAATTCCCAACAAAATCTTAGTCGGGAGAGCCTTCATCGCCTGGAGATGATCCTCGAAGAGTTGGACATAGTGGGTTCGGCAGAAAGGACCTATTCAAAAGGAATTGACTGAGTATCGAATACAGAAAAGTCTTAATAAGGTAAAGGATAGCGTGTTCGGGAAGATACTCACCAACTCGAGTGAAGTCAAGAATTAGGGTCGAGTTGTTACGGGTCGGGAAGCCATCCGTGAAGAAGAAGGCATCCTTGTAGTCCCGAGAATGATTCTTGTTATGGTGAGGAGCCTTATAGTCGAGCGACGAGGCCGCATACTTCACCAGGGCATAATACCTGTCTCGCTTGGAGCTCTTCTTCCAAGGAGTAATGCGGAAGCTGTAGAAGTAAAGGATCTCCGCCGACGAAGGCTCGGGCTATTTTTGCTTCAAGTACAGAATGTACATCCCCACGAGCACTCTGTAGCCGTTGGGAGAAAATTGGAAAGAGGATATCCCCACGAACTTCAGGAAGTTCACAAAATATTATTTAAGGGGTAGGGTAGCCCCTGTCATCAGGTGGGCTGGCTCCAGGCACCCAGGCTGTTGACGCTACGACGCACCTTCTCAAACTCCAAATAGAGACAGATGAGGCACTTGTCTCTAATAGAATAATATCTCATGATCATCTTGATGGTATCGGGGTGTCGAAGCAGAGTGTGGTAATCCTCTGCTTCGAACGCGTCACCCTCGTACTTTTGGGTAGGGTGTGGAAGCGGGGCCCTGTTAACCTGTAACGCCCTGGATAGCCAAGACCGTTACACTGTCTGTTATAAAAGTGCTATACTTGCTAATCAAGTCGTTTAATTAAGAACATGTACTGAAACTATAAAGGAACTAGGGTTAAAATGTTTTGGTCTCAAAGGTCTCATTTCTTATAAGAAACATTTCCTGTTTACATGGGATCCCAAAAATGTTAAGATTAAAACCATTTACAAAAGATTCAAGAACTGAATACAGCATTAGCCATAATAAGGCAAAACAGACAGTTAGGCAATCTCTGTCCTGATCCACTCCTCGGCCATGGCGACCGAACAGCCGGCTATGTACATTCAGCCCCGCAGCTCTCCATCTCAGGACTGGTCTAACTTGCCTTTTCCTTTACCTGCACCACGTAGCACCCGTGAGGCAAGGCCTAGCAAGAAAACACAATAACAGAGCATAAGCAATCAACAGATAATCCAATATCTCACATTGCATAAACATGTTCTCAATCATATAAACATTCAGATTAACCAATTATTCAGCATATTAACATATCAACGCATATCATATATCAATTTACAAATGATAACTAGGGTTAGCGCCCTCAGGCCGCACCCTCCGTTATCCCACTGACTCCGGCCCGCTTAAACCGAGCTCAGTGAATATTTAAGCTGTCCTCGGCTACCAGTGGCCAAGCCGCGCCCTGTGCGCAAATATTGTGTACGGCACCCTTAGGCCGCTATCACATGTCCCATGGCGTAATACCATCATTGACATTATACAGATATCGGGAGCACTTAGTCCCTTCACAAACACATTACCGGGTGCAGTTTTCTTACCTTTAGATTCGCTAGCTTTGATCACTTGACTCCTTGAGCACGATCCCTCTCGAGCCTTAGCACTCACCTAATCATAACCATAGATCAAAGTCGCCTCTAGACCTCCTTAGCTTGCTCTTCCTCAACCCTTGGCTCCAACTTCCCTAGAATTCCCCATCAACTCAGCTTAAGTACCTTAGCTAAAAACCAAAACCAGAACTGAAGGAACTACAAAATTTTACCTCAAGTGATGGTGTGTTCTTGCTAAGCTCTTCCAACTCTTCAAGCCTAGCTCAGGATTCCTGTTGCTCATCCTAACCTAGCTCCCTTTTGAGTTTTGCTCCAAGAAAACACCCAGAAATGGTGAAGGAGATCACCAACCGACTCCTAGGAAAACAACCCTGTTTTCTTCCCTTTCTTTTCCTTTCTTTTCTTTTCAGACTTCTAGTACATTCTACAAACTCCACTGGGCATAAAGCTTCAGTAATACCTATCTCTAAAAGGCCAAATGACCATTATTCCCTCCCTTCTAATTTTAAACCTTTAATCCACTTAGGGGCATTTTGGTCATTTTACCCACTTCCCGCTAATTTCCTCGAGTGTCTCTAATATTTCCCGCTTACTCCCCGATACTTAATTAATCACCAATTATATTCCTCGATGTCAAAATAGACTCCAATATACTCACTAAATTTCCATTTATACCCCCAGGCTCACCCCGAGCCGGGTATAAATCCCCGCCATGACTTTTTCGCTATTCTGCTCACTAGGATCATCTCGAGT
This sequence comes from Humulus lupulus, assembly GCF_963169125.1. Classification (NCBI taxonomy): domain Eukaryota; kingdom Viridiplantae; phylum Streptophyta; class Magnoliopsida; order Rosales; family Cannabaceae; genus Humulus; species Humulus lupulus. Next base: position 168,394,402 of record NC_084801.1, on the reverse strand, counting down.
CACAGATATATCCACATAATAATGTGGTCTCAACAATTATCACATATATATATATACAGTTATGCCCACAACAAGACAAAATTACAATTATGCCCTTCTAACCTAATCAGGGCCTACATGCATACTAGTACACATAGTCATGCATCTCAAATATTCAAATAGTCATATAACATGCTTTAAATCATTAATCATGCATTTTACTCATTAAAATCACACATAATTCCCATTATGCCCTCCAGGCACACTAATCAAGGCCCTTAAGCCTTATTAGCGAATTTGGGTCGTTACAACTATCCCCTCCTAATGAGAATTTCGTCCTCGAAATTTACCTGAATAACTCAGGATACTGATCCTGCATCACTGTCTCAAGCTCCCAGGTCGCCTCCTCGACCTTACTATTCCTCCACAACACTTTAACAAGAGGAATCGTTTTGTTCCGTAATACTATATCTTTCCGATCCAAGATCTGAACTGGTTGCTCTTCATAAGCCAAATCTGTCTGTAACTCCAAATCTTCATACCTCAACACATGAGTCACATCTGAGACGTACTTCCGGAGCATAGAAACATGGAATACGTCATGAACTCCAGACAACGATGGTGGCAAAGCTAATCTGTAAGCCACCTGACCAATCCTTTCCAGGATCTCAAATGGTCCAATGAATCTAGGACTTAGCTTGCCCTTCTTTCCAAACCTCTTCACCCCACGCAGAGGTGAAACTCGAAGGAACACGTGGTCCCCAACCTGAAACTCCACGTCCCTAGGCTTAGGATCAGCGTAGCTTTTCTGTCTGCTCTGAGAAGCGAGCATTCTAGCCTGGATCTTCTCTATAGCTTCACTTGTCCTTTGAACCATATCTGGGCCCAAATATCTCCTCTCACCCATCTTGTCCCAATGAATGGGTGATCTACACTTCCTCCCATACAACATCTCATAGGGAGCCACTCCAATCGTTGACTGATAACTATTGTTATACAAAAATTCAATCAACGGAAGATAGTTACTCCATGAACCCTCAAAGTCAATCACACACGCTCTGAGCATATCCTCTAATACCTGGATCGTTCTTTCAGACTGTCCGTCAGTCTGGGGATGAAAGGCCATACTGAACTTTAACTGATTCCCCAAAGCCTTCTGCAAACCACCCCAGAACGTAGAAGTAAAAATAAGATCCCGGTCTGACACTATAGACTTAGGAACCCCATGGAGACGTACGATCTCCCTCACATACAACTCAACATACTGATCCACAGTATATGTCGACCTCACTGGAAGAAAATGGGCTGACTTGGTGTATCCATCCACTATCACCCACACCGAGTCATGAAGCCCCACTGTCCTGGGTAAACCTCCCACAAAATCCATAGTAATGTCCTCCCATTTCCACTTAGGAATACCCAAAGGTTGAAGCAACCCTGCTGGTCGCTGATGCTCAGCTTTCACCTGCTGACAGGTTAAGCATCTGGCAACGTACTCCACCACATCCTTCTTCATCTCGGGCCACCAATATAAAGTCCGTAGATCCTGATACATCTTCGTGGTACCCGGATGAAGTGAGTACGGCGTCGTATGAGACTCATCTAGTATCTCTCTTCTAATTCCCTCATCAGTTGGAACACAAATCTGTCCCTGATACCGAAGTAACCCAACCTCATAAATAGAATAGTACTTAGCTACTCCTGCTAAGACATTCCCTCTAACCCTCTGTAACTGAGCATCTGCCAACTACCCTTCTCTAATCCGCTCTAGCAGGGTCGACTACAGAGTAATATTGGCCAACCAGCCTACCACCAATTCTATCCTTGCTCTGACCATCTCATCAGCTAACTCTCTTGAGACCTGAATGGAACTATATAACTGACCTGGGCCTCTCCGGCTCAATGCACCTGCCACCACATTGGCTTTCCCCGGATGGTAAAGAATATCACAATCATAGTCTTTTACCAACTCCAGCCAACGCCTCTGTCTCATGTTCAGGTCCTTTTGTGTAAAGAAATACTTCAGACTCTTATGGTCAGTGTATACCTCGCACTTCTCCCCATATAGATAATGTCGCAAAATCTTCAGTGCGAATACCACCGCTGCTAACTCCAAATCATGGGTAGGATACCGTTGCTCATACTCCTTCACCTGTCGTGATGCATAAGCTATGACTTTCTCATTCTGCATCAACACACAGCCTAAACCCAACCTCGATGCATCACAGTAAACAACGAACTTCCCTTCCCCCGAAGGAAGACTCAACACTGGCGCTGTAATAAGCCGTCGCTTCAGCTCTTGAAAACTGTCTTCACACTTGTCTGACCAGATAAACTTTAGATTCTTCCGTGTCAACTCTGTCATCGGTGTTGCTATCTTTGAGAAACCCTCTACAAACCATCTGTAGTAACCTGCCAAACTAAGAAAACTCCGCACCTCCGAGGCGTTCCTTGGCCTCGGCCAATCCCTAACCGCCTCTATCTTAGATGGATCCACCTTAATCCCATCTGCACCCACTATATGTCCAAGGAATGTCACCTCTGGTAACCAAAATTCACATTTCTTAAACTTGGCGTACAATTGATGCTCCCTCAACCTCTGAAGAACCTGTCAAAGATGAAGCTCATGCTCTGCCTCTGAACTGGAGTACACCAAGATGTCGTCGATGAAGACAATAACAAACTGATCCAGAAAATCCTTGAACACTCTATTCATTAGATCCATAAAGGCTGCTGAGGCATTGGTCAAACCAAAAGACATGACCAAGAACTCATAGTGCCCATACCGTGTTCGGAAGGCCGTCTTAGGTATGTCCTCATCCTTGATCCTCAGCTGGTGATAACCAGATCGAAGATCAATCTTTGAGAACACCGTCTTACCCTGCAGTTGATCGAACAAGTCATCAATCCTTGGTAGGGGATACTTATTCTTGATAGTCAACTTGTTTCAATTCCCGATAGTCTATACATATCCTCAATGTCCCGTCCTTCTTCTTCACAAACAAAACTGGAGCACCCCATGGCGAGTAACTAGGCCTGATGAACCCCAAATCCAGAAGCTCCTGCAACTGTATCTTTAATTTTTTCAGTTCCGCCGGTGCCATCCTATACGGTGCCCTCGACACTGGCTCTGTCCCTGGAGCCAACTCAATGAAAAACTGAATCTCTCTACGCGGCGGCAACCCAGACAAATTCTTAGGAAACACATCCAGGAACTCGCAAACCAATCTGGTCTCCTCTGGTCCTATTGGCAAAACCCTGGTGGTATCCACCACACTAGCCAGAAAACCTATACATCCTCCCTGTAGCAAATCCCTGGCTCTGCGCCGATATCCTGGGTACGCGGGGTCCATGCACCGCTCCCACAAAAACAAAGGGATCCTCGCCTTCTGGCTCAAAAGTCACCATCTTCTTCCTGCAGTCAATGGTAGCTCCATATCTAACCAACCAATCCATACCTAGTATCATATCAAAGTCCTCCATACTCAACTCAATTAGATCTACTGATAATTCTCTACCATCAACTATCACTGACAGTGCTCTAATCCACTTCCTATATACTACCAGTTCTCTTGTAGGCAAAATAGTCCCAAACCCTGAAGTATTATGCTCACTAGGTCTACACAATCTATCAATCACCTTATCAGGTACAAATGAATGCGTAGCACCAGAATCAATCAATACAGTAAAAGGAGTGCCAGCACTAGAAAGCTGACCTGTCACTACCAAGGGACTAGCCTCGGCCTCTGCCTGCGTCAGGGTGAACGCTCGAGCTGGAGTCAAGCTGTCCACCTTCCATGTATCTCCCTTCTTCACTGTCGGGCAATCTTTCCTGAGGTGTCCCACCACCCCGCACACATAACAGGCCTTAGCCTGACACTCTCCCGAATGGCGTCTCGTGCACCTCGTGCACTCAGGATAAGTCCTCCATGTATCACCGCCTCCCTGAGCACCCTAACCTCTCTTATCAGGACCAGGAGCGATCAAAGCATCAGGAGTCTTTCTCTTCAAATCACTGGGGCCTCCGCCCCTACCAGAGCTAGAATATGGAGGCACCGCCCTGCGGCCCTCCCTCCTCACTGTACTCTCTCTCCATATCTTGTTTTCCGCTTCCTCAGCGGTAAGAGCCTTCTCCACAGCCTGGGCATAAGTTATCCCTCCAGGAACTGTGGTAATTCTCACATCTCGGGCTATCATAGCATTCAGCCCTCTGATAAATCTATCCTGCCTAGCTGCATCAGTAGGCACAAGATCTGGTGCAAACTTTGCAAGTCCGTCAACTTCAAGGCATATTCTGTAACTGTCATACTGTCTTGAACTAACCCCACAAACTCGTTTATCTTCGCTGCCCTGTTGGCAACATTATAATACTTGTCACTGAATAGATCCTTGAATCCTTCCCAAGTCAATGCAGTAACATCTCTGGTCTGTGATGCCACCTCCCACCAGATTCGGGCATCCTCTCTCAGCATATAGGTGGCACAGGCCACCCTTTCATGTCCTTCTACCCTCATAAAATCAAGAATGGTAGTAATCATAGTCATCCACTGCTCAGCCTTCAGTGGATCTGGTCCTCCCTCAAAGATCGGGGGTTGTTGCTTCCTGAACCGCTCATACAACGTCCCACTTATTCCCAACCTCAGCTGGCTGCACTACAGGTACCACTGCAGGTGGCACAATAGGGGCAACACTCCCAGATGGAGCCTGCTGCCACAGAATTCGAATCTGTTCATCTTGGCTCTGTAACCAAGCCTGCATGTCTGCCATTAACTGCTGCCAGTTCTCAGGGACTGGCGGAGGGGTCTGGCCCTGATCATCATCATCATCTCTAGCCCCAGACCTTCCGGCTAGTCACGTGGATTTTCTTGGACGCATAATTATCCAAGTCAATCTGCAATCAACGACTCGGCAATCAGACTATGATGACAGGGTAATAATCCTTTCATGATCCATCACTGGAACTCCAATCATTCACAAGCAATCAATATACAACAATTTATCCAGATATTCATCCACATGCACAGCAGTGCTAATAAGCACGCCTCAATAGCATCATGCAATAGTCAAGGGCCAGGCCCTATCAGTATCTCATGCTCCCTATTAATCAAATAGATATCAACAGTCATATCTCATTCAAATCATTTAAACACATAATCATGTATACACAATTACCAAACCCTGAGTTGAGCTTGTCACTCGCGGCGAATGTACATATCTAGCCAGTCTTCAGGACCCATAAACCTAGGACGCTTTGATACCAAGTTGTAATGCCCTGGATAGCCAAGACCGTTACACTGTGTGTTTATAAAAGTGCTAGACTTGCTAATCAAGTCGTTTAATTAAGAACGTGTACTGAAACTATAAAGGAACTAGGGTTAAAATGTTTTGGTCTCAAAGGTCTCATTTCTTATAAGAAACATTTCCCGTTTACACGGGATCCCAAAAATGTTAAGATTAAAACCATATACAAAAGATTCAAGAACTGAATACAGCATTAGCCATAATAAGGCAAAACAGACAGTTAGGCAATCTCTGTCCTGATCCACTCCTCGGCCATGGCGACCGAACAGCCAGCTATGTACATTCAGCCCCGCAGCTCTCCATCTCAGGACTGGTCTAACTTGCCTTTTCCTTTACCTGCACCACGTAGCACCCGTGAGGCAAGGCCTAGCAAGAAAACACAATAACAGAGCATAAGCAATCAACAGATAATCCAATATCTCACATTGCATAAACATGTTCTCAATCATATAAACATTCAGATTAACCAATTATTCAGCATATTAACATATCAACGCATATCATATATCAATTTACAAATGATAACTAGGGTTAGCGCCCTCAGGCCGCACCCTCCGTTATCCCACTGACTCCGGCCCGCTTAAACCGAGCTCAATGAATATTTAAGCTATCCTCAGCATATTAACAAAATTTTACCTCAAGTGATGGTGTGTTCTTGCTAAGCTCTTCCAACTCTTCAAGCCTAGCTCAGGATTCCTGTTGCTCAGCCTAACCTAGCTCCCTTCTGAGTTTTGCTCCAAGAAAACGCCCAGAAATGGTGAAGGAGATCACCAACCGACTCCTAGGAAAACAGCCCTGTTTTATTCCCTTGTTTTTCCTTTCTTTTCTTTTCAGACTTCTATTACATTCTACAAACTCCACTGGGCATAAAGCTTCAGTAATACCTATCTCTAAAAAGCCAAATGACCATTACGCCCTCCCTTTTAATTTTAAACCTTTAATTCACTTAGGGGCATTTTGGTCATTTTACCCACTTCCCGCTAATTTCCTCAAGTGTCTCTAATATTTCCCGCTTACTCCTCGATACTTAATTAATCACCAATTATATTCCTCGATGTCAAAATAGACTCCAATATACTCACTAAATTCCCATTTATACCCCCAGGCTCACCCCGAGCCGGGTATAAATCCCCGCCATGACTTTTTCGCTATTCTGCTCACTAGGATCGTCTCGAGTCACAGATCACAAATATATCCACATAATAATGTGGTCTAAAAAATTATCACACATATATATACAGTTATTCCCACAACGGGCCAAAATTACAATTATGCCCTTCTAACCTAATCAGGGCCTACATGCATACTAGTACACATAATCATGCATCTCAAATATTCAAATAGTCATATAACATGCTTTAAATCATTAATCATGCATTTTACTCATTAAAATCACACATAATTCCCATTATGCCCTCCAGGCACACTAATCAAGGCCCTTAAGCCTTATTAGCGAATTTGGGTCGTTACATAACCTCCTCCACAGTTAGGCCCCTGTCTTTGGGCATTTTGGGCCTTACCGCCATTTGGGTGTTGAGATGAATGACTAGCTCCCCATTTGGCCCTTGGGTTCCCATCCTTGTATTGCCTTCAGAGGCATCTTGTGCTTGGGCCATATTGGAGATCTTCTAGTCAAAGAGATAAAACATGTGTTCATGTAATTGTTGGAGTTCCTCGGACATCTAAGACAAAAAAATCAAGCAGTTAGTATTTTGTTCGAAGGAAAGATGGTCAAAACACGAATGACTCTAGGGATACTGCTCGGGAAGAAGAGAAAAGTTTTGGAAATGCAGGGTATCCCCGGCGCCTAAGGATAAGCCGGAGGGGATGAACCTATCGGAATCTGGGAATTCCCTAGATTCTAGTCACAAGCTCAAAAATGCAAAGTTGACGTAAAGACGTTAGAGGGCCATTTTGAACGTCCCCAAAATCAAAATGTGCCTAAAATAACTAGTGAAAACTAGAAACCGACTCTAAAATCTCATACCATTGGTATTCCTAAACATATATTGAAAAAACCTCAAGCACACACAAAACAGAAATGTGGGTCGAAGGTACTTACCTGAGATGAAACAGAGGTAGGTGCTGAGGCGAGTCCTAACCTTGAAATATTGCTTGTCATCTGCCCCGAAATACGACGATTCACGCCATTCGTCTAGAGCTTCTAGGAAAAAGGATTGAAGATGAGGGGCAGGCGAGAGAGAGGAGAAGGTTCCGGGAGAGGTTTTTCCTGATTTTCGTATGGTTACTGTGTAAGGCTGAAGGTGGTTTTCCTGGGCTTTTATACCCAGTAATACTTATGAGGGAAGAAACTTCCCCACAACCGTCAGATGGCTTTCCCTGGGGAGATCATGAGGGTGATCCAACAGTCAGGGTTCAAAAGGTGTAGATCGCAATCATTGTTTTCTTTGGGAAAAGACGCCTTAGGTGCAGAGTGGACGTTTAGGATCTTAGAGTTGACCCCTAATTAAATGCACAGACTGATGGGCCCAGCAATGGGGCGTTGACACATGGGTTTGCTTTTCAGAATGATGTCAGAGGAAAGCCAAAACGTTTTTTCCTCCATTTTTTCAAATCACCCTTAAGTTAAGTCTCCACTGCCCGAGGACGAGTAGAGACTTGGGGGGGGGGGGGGCAAATGTTGTTCGTATTTTCACCTCCGACACGTGGCAACCCCCAGTGGCTGGCTCGGACGTTCATGAACATCATCGGGGCATGTTACTACCCGAGGAATCTAGTCGGAACGAGGTTCCTTCTAGGAGAGACCTTGCCTCTGACAGTGGGCCGTGGGTGCCTGGGTAGATTACTCTCTGAGGTTTTTCCTCGGAGATGGAGGATCTCTAGCTCAGAAAATTAAGGTGAGGGCTCTCATCTCCCAATTTTCTCACATGCCTGAGGTTCTGATTCTTGGACCTAAGGTTAAGTGCAACGTGTCAGCAAATGCGAGTTTTCAGAGCCAGAAGATTGTCTGACAGCCTTTATGGGTGATCCGTCAACAATGTTGTCGAGTGTATGATAACTCTAGGATTTAGAGTTATTTTTATGATCTTTGAGCTTGTTTTTAAGTTGAAAAGAGTAATGAAAGTGTGTTTACTGTGAATTTGTTTAATTTTTACCCTTTTGTTCTAGGTAGCGAGTCCATATTGAGAGTCGGTAATTTTATGTATTATTTGTAAATATTTTATGTAAATTTCTGTTCTGTGTTGTTTAGGAAAGGAAACTTAAAAATGTCAAAGAGAATTTAAGGGAGCAGAAGGAAATCGGGGACTGAAAGGGGAGCATTGCTGTTTCGTTGCTGTAGGCCAAACGCATAGCAATCCTGTGGAGAAGACAGATGACGTGGACAAAAGCCAGCTACACTTAAGTAATTACCTCAGCGCCTATGTGGCATCCATTTTAATGAAATAAGTCAGCTGACTGAGGTGGCAAGAGAGGGACCAAAGAAGGAAATGGGCTTTCTAATTAGGGTAAAGAAAGTACCCTAAAAGGGAAGGACCCAGCCGTAATATAGAGGAGTACCATTTTGGAGATTTTGAATTCTTACCATCACCATCCAGATCTAATTGTTCACATAGATCTTCTCTGAATTAATTTTTTCTGAGTTCTTCATTTTATTTTAATTGAAATTACGTATACCCATTAAATTTCAGATTCATATTCCAATCATGTTTTTAATTTTGTTATCTTATTTTTAAATTTTTCTTTAGTTGATTTTGCAATTATTTAGTTTAAAATCCCCGTGGAGACGATACTCATTTACTACTATATTACTCGTTGCCGACTGTGTATACTTGCACATTTTAATTGCTTAAATTTACGCAACAGTGTACGACTCAACAATTCGCACTCCCACTATGTCGTCTGACATGGAGGTAATTACAACACGCCCTGACAATACCTGGGGCATGTTCCCTATAAAGTATGTGTTTTTCTGCAGTGGGCCCCGCAAATCTCACTTAGGTTGTGGTCTCTATTCAATGCAGGCCAAAGCATTGAATTGGTATTAATTCCCCAATAATGGGAAGAATGTGTATTAATTTCTGATGATTAGTATTAATGACCCCAGCCTCTATAAATAGGGATGGGAGTCTCATTGTAAAGGGTACAGTTTTTTAGAGAAAAAACACCATGTACTTAGAGCAATCTAAACGATGCCTAGGAATACACCATTGGAACTTGCCATCACAAGCTTTCAATCCTCTTAAAAATACTTATGTTCTTATTGCTTATTTCTTTAATCTTTCTTCTTAAGGTTGATAGCAAAAAAGACAATCAACATATTTAATTATGTGATTATGTGATTAATTGTGATATGTGTGTATCCATACATGATTACTTGAAAGAAATGATTATATGACTGGATATGCATGTTCAGGAGAATTAAATATGCATGTGGGCCTGTTCTTGTTAAAAAGGGCATACTTGTAATTTTGGCTCGTTGAGGGCATAAATGTGATTATATGTGTGTTATGCTTGAGACCACAGGATTGTGGAGATATAACTGAGATGTGTGGTCCGAGACGACCCTAGGGAGCGGAATAGTAACAACGGGGTCAAATACCTAGCTCGGGGTGAGCTTAGGGGTATTTTGGGAATGTAGCACGTGTTCAGGATTGCCAGTTAGTGATTTAGCAATTATTTGGGTATGTCAGGATTAAATGGGGATTTATAGGACTATTCGAGGAATTAGCGGGAATGTGGCAAATGACGGGATTGCCCTTGGAGGCATTAAGTGGCTAAGGGTAAACCTGGGGGCATTTTGGACATTTTGGGAGTTGAGGATAGACTTAAACTAAGCTTAGAACTCTAGAACTAATCAGAAGACAAAAGAACACAATTCTCTTAGCCTTCCTCTTTCTCTCTCTCGATTCTCACTCTCTCTTTAACTAAGCTTGGAAGTTTTGGTAAATTTTGAGGAAATTGGCTGAGGATTTGAAGAACTTGAGGCTTGAAGTGCTTGGGGAATTAGCTCAGGTCGAATTATCAATTGAAGTAAGGATTTTGGTGTTGAATTGTTAAGTTTTCTACTGTGATTTAAAGCTTTGTTAAGGTTCAAGTCTTAAGTTTGATTTTGGATTTTGGTAAGGCTAAGGGTTAGCTTTTGAGGTGTTTATACTGATTAGGTTGCCTTGATACGAATTCTAGATTTAATTCTGGGTGTAGGGGTTAAATTGGGTGTGAATTGGTGAATTTGGCTGAGGAAAACATAGTGAAAACATGCAGGATTTATGGGTTTTGGGGCTCGAGCCACGGCCCTGTTCATCAGGCGTTGTGGCCTGTGTATGCGAAGAGGGTGGGAGCCTCTGAAATTTTGCCTAGGCGCCGTGGTGCAAGCAAGGCGCACCGTGGCTCGTGTCCCCCAGAAGAGAGCCCCAAGGCTTTCTGACTTGTAGTGCGCTGCGACCCTAGGGGGCGAGCCACAAGTCAAATTAAGGGAAATGGCCAATTTAGGGTTTTAAGCCTAGGAACCCAAATTTAAGGGCTCGGGAAGGAATCTACTACCTGGTTTTGTAGAATTCGAGGTCCTAAAGGCTAGAGTATTATTATGAAGTTCTTATTTGATTTAGGGCTTGATGGATTATTATTATTGTGTTGTGACTAGGTTTTACCGCCAATGCTCGGGTTTAGGGGATCGTGCTTGGGATCGCATTAGTCAGCCAGCTCGGGACACAGGTAAGAAATTTTTTTGTGCCCGTAGAGCAGGGCATGGCCCGATTATTTGTGTTTATTGTTATGTGTGGGTATTTGTAGTTGTTATGCTAAGTTTGCATGGTTATGATTGATCGGCGAAGGCCAGGATCGACGAAGGTCGGGAATGACGATAAGCATGTTGAATGCAGGCCGAACAACAACAAGCATGTTGAATACAGGCTGCCATGGCATGGCCATCTAGGGTGTTGTACTCACCCGTTTGGTGAAGACCGCGAACCCAGTGCCTGGTAAAGCACCTGGGTCGGCACAGGTCGTTATGTGAATAGTCTGTTATCTGTTTAAAGTTGTGCATTTACTTAATTGAATTGTCATACGCTATGTGTTGAGTTTTCTTGCTGGGCTTTGGCTCACAGGTTCTCTATGGTGCAGGTAAAAGAAAAGGAAAGGTCGACCAAGCATGAGTTGGAGGGCATAGAGCGGCGCATACATGTTTGGCCTACCTGGCCGCCACGACTATGGTTGTTTTGAGGGACACGTTGTGAACATTTGATTTTGTAGCTTAGGTCGACTGTACTTTAACTCTTAAGCTATAAATATATTTTGAAACAGTATTATGGGATCCCAATGTATCACTTTTACAACTTTAATGGATGTCCAAACCTTTTATACTTAATTTTCATTAAATGAGTTTCTATTCCGATTTAATCACACTTTTCAGTCTAAACCTCGATTAGCGAGCTATTGACACATTTTAAAATTACATGGTAATGGCTCTAGGGTAGTAGGGTGTTATATTAATCACATATAAGCTATCAGAAGGGGCCAGATAACACTAAAACACTCAACTCAATTTCTCTCTCTCATTTTTTTTCTCTACCTCCCTCTCCCTTTGGTGAAGTTTTGAGTTTTTGGAGGATAATTTCTTGAATTGGAAGCTTGGAAGAGCTGAGAATTGGTTTGGGGTTTAGCTTAAGGTCGAAATTACTCACTTGAGCTAAGAATAACACTCTGTTTTTGGTGAATTGTTGGCTTGGCTTTTGTGTTATTGAGTTTTAAACTCAAAGTTAGGATTTTGACTTTGGTTAATATTTTGTTAAGTTTAAAGGTTGGGTTTTGATGTTTATAGTGTATTAATGATGTTTTGGGACTCAATTCTGGTCTTGATTATTATTTGGGGTGAATTTTATGAGATTTGGCTCGGAGAAAAGCTTTGAAATATGGGATTGCAGAGTTGTGTCGCAACGCTGATCTTGGAGTGATGCGACCTGCATGAACTCAGAGGCTAGGGCGGTTCTCTGAATTGTCTTGGCACCGCGGTGCCTGGAGGGCTACGCTGCGGCGCGTGTCTAAGGAGATATCTTGGGGGGCTCTCTGACTTGAGGCGCGCCACATCCCTTCAAGGGTGCACCGCAGCGCTAGTTGGGAAAGTTGACCAAGTGAGGTTTCGAGTTGCAGGGACTCAAACCTAAGGGCTCCAGAAGGATTCTACTACCCGGTTTAGTAGAATTCGAGGTCCCAGAGGCTAGGACCCAGTCCGGAAGCCTTTATTTACTCGATATTGATGGATATCATTTATTATGGTTGTGACTAGGGTACTGCTAGGGCTCGAAAGGGGATTGTGCTCTAGGGTTGTTTTTATTTAGCTAGTGTTTGGACCAAATGTAAGAAAACTGCACCAAATTTGTGATTTATGTGATTAGGCTTTGCCCAATTATTGAACATGGTTATGACCATGCTTAGAATGTTTTATTAGACATATTAAATGTGTTGTGCATACTTGTGATATATGATGTATGCTCATCCATATTATCTGATTGAAAGGCTTGACTTATAAGTCAAGGGCGACAGTAGCTCGCTGAGCGCTGGCCGAAAGACTTGACTTATAAGTCAAGGGCGGCAATAGCCCGCTGAGCGCAAGCCGATATGGTTAGGCCTATCCAGGAGCGTGGTATACGCTTGACCGACCCTATAGTCGTTTGGAAAATAAAGCGTCAGGTACACTTGGCCAGCCCTAAGGCTGGTTATATAGAGGATAAGCCAATGGGCCCTAGGGTGACTCTACAATCACTTATCCTAAGGCAATGGGCCCGAGGTGACTCTACAATCACTTATATAGGGAAACGAGCCCCGGTGTGACTCCATACTCACTTATCTGGATTGAATGCATGCATGAGTAGGATTATTATTGCTAGACATGCTGATTATGATTCTGTAATATGTTATTAACTAATTATGAACATGTTTAAGTTTTCTTGTTGAGTCTTGGCTCACGGGTGCTATGTGGTGCAGGAGCTGGACCAACCATGAGTTGGAGAGGTTCGGTGGCGGTGTGTACATATGCAACCTGCTCGACCACCACAACCGGGGATTCATAGAGGAACTAGGGTTGAACCCTAATTTTGCCGCTTAGGCCGACTTGTGTTGTAATTGCCCTTTCGAACTATAAATGACCATTTAAATGTTTATTTTGAGATCCCATGTTCAAACTTAAACATTTTAATGAAATGATAATTTCTTTTGACCAAATTTTTTAAGCCTAATATGTTAATCACTTTTAGTTATGACCAAATAACTTGATTAATGAATCTAGCACTATTTAAAGTACACATTGTAACAATTTTGGATATCCAGGGTGTTACACAACTGCACTAAACCATGATGCTATAAATTTTCGCAATAAAAGTATATATAAAAAAAAAGATTAAAAATTACAACAAATTAAAAATATTAAGAATTTTCACCACAAATATCAAATTTGTAAGTCTTAAGCTCTTAACGTGCTCATCTAATGATCATCTTCATCTTTGTTCTTACATCCTCTGTTGTCTGTCACGGTACACTCCACATCAAGAGAAAAAAAGAAAAGAAAAAAAAAACTCGAACAAATAACTCAATCATTAGCCAAAAAATAAAAACATTTTAAAAAAAAATTAAGGGTGAGGAATAATATTTATTCACATCATGTACAACATTGATAATTTGGCAGGAGAAAAAAAAAAAGAAAACAAGAAAAAGCAAGCCCCACAGGATACAGGGTATTTAAGGCAACACCATTCCATTCCTGATTCCTATACATTGTTTAGAGTACCACAATCTTCAGTCTTGGTCAATTCTTAATTAAAAAGACTGACCACTGATTTCAATTTAAATTATCCTCTGAGGGCCTCATCAGAGAGAACTGAAGTGTGATAATCAAAAGCAAAATATGAAGGCGGAGGCCAAATTACTCATATCTGCCACCATTTTCGATTTTCCATTCTCTTGGCAAGCTCATTTGCCATTGATGCAAAATCTTCAGCTCCACTTTGCAGCTCTTCAGTCCGTTTGCCGAGTCTCTGATAAAAAGAGTGTGGTTAGTTTACTAAGTCATCAGAGAAAGGAGTTATACTTTGAACTATATCGATATTCACTACCAAGTACATGAATCTGTAAATTCGCTCGCATTCAAGAAAACAATAAGTAATTACACATTTCCATTATTATATCCTAAAATTCTAGGGCTGAATTACATCCTAAAATTTATGAATTCACCAAGATTATCATCTCATCATTAACTTTCTAATTCTTTCCTCCTTTTTTTTCTAAAAGATTCAATGTTGTCACTCTCTTCATCATACTCACAGTTGTTATTAGAATTGTGTTTGTTTGGCATATTGTGAACCACTTTTAGTGGAAAAAAGAACAACATTTTCATAGTTTAGAAGAAAAAAAAATGTAATTGGAACATTTGGAGAAATTGGCTAATTATAGGTTCATGTCAGTATCAAGTACCAAATGGATGCATCAACCACCCCCACAAAATAATAAACCTAAAAGGGAAAAATAAATAAAAAAGAACAACCTGGGTAACTCTTGTTTAGCCCAACCATACAAGCAAAACATTAAAATCAGTAGATGGGTTACTTCTTACAATGGAACCCCACTCAAATTTCCCCCCTGACCACCCCACCAAGAACAAGTCACATTATCACCAATCAGTGTCTTCTTGATGAAATCAGAAGCAAATAGATCATCTTTTTATTTATGTATTTTCCTTTCTTTCCCAATCTCTACATTATTTGACGACCAATCTATGTGTAAAAAAAAACTATATCCAAACCATTAACATTTTGTATAAACTATAAACGTAGTCAACTATATTACCTCAAGCTTTTCCTTCCGCTCTACCAGCTTCTCTCTTGCATTTGCAGCAGCAGAGGAAGCATCCTGAAATCATTTTTAAAAACATCAAATTCCATTCAAGCAATAAATTGATTCATTACAACTAAGATCGTCTTCGACTTTTTTACCTTAGCCTTTCCATATTTAGCCATAATTTCATCACGAGTTCTAACTCTAGGCACAAAATCCTCAGTCCCGCCTCCAAATAAGCGATCCCTTTCAGAACCTTTTTCTGAAGGCCACAAGTTATTAGTTTCTTAATTTTGTTTGTTCATGTGGGCATATAATGCAAGTAATTCACAGAGTAAAATATATATAATCATATACCTTTCTTTACATTTTTATGATCATCAGTTGAACTAGATGCTAAAGGTGGAGATTCATCTATCTCAATATCATCTGAACAAAGAAAAAATCAAACAGTAAGTAAGGGAAACACTTCTTCAACAAAATATAACAAACTTAGCACATGCTGAAAACCTATATCAAGCTCCACAGCTTCTTGATGATCTACATATGAAGTAGAGCTTGCATGCAGAGACTTCAGAAATATTCCCTCTAATTGATTAAAAGTGGACTTAGGACTTTTAGTAGAATCTACACTATGGTCCACTTTTCCAACCTTAAGACCTTTGACGATACCACCTAAAATCCCTGGGGCAGTACCCTGTAGCAAGATAATGATCTACTTATACACTGACAGGATAGTTTTCAGTAAATTAAGCATGTATAGAAACTGAAATCATATCCCTAACCGGCTTTTTCTTTGGATTTATTGAGTGACTAAAGGCAGCATCAGCAGCAGCTGCAAGAACTTGATCGTGGAGACAGGGCAAAGACTCTGGGATCCTATAAACAGGAAAAGAAAATGATGTCAAACAAACATAAACACATTCTTTACAGACCATTTTTCTTTCATTTTATTTATTTGAAATAAAATAAATAAAAGCAATAACTATAGACAACAAAGAATACCTAAAATCATTTTCACTAGCTAAAACAGAGATGAATGCCACTTCACACCCATTTGCCTGTAGAATCATCAACACAAGATATTTATCATTTAACTTGTATTTCTTATTTTAATAGTTGTAAGACATTATGTTCTTGGAAAATTCAATAAGAAATACCAGTGTTATCAGTCCGTTATCAGAAGAACTCATCATCTTATTCATATTTGCCTTAAAATTCCACCTCAGAATAGACATCAAGGAGCTTTCTTTCACCAATTCTAAATCTGGTATTGACCTGCAAAGCATAGAAGTCAACAGCACCTCATTAATAAATGGAAATGCTAACTTGATATGAATAAAAACAGGGGCACGTGTACGTTTGCCACTAAAACATCAGAATTGGAAGAGAATATAATAATATAAGGTAGTTGTTGTCAGTTGTTCTTCACTATTCTTTCAGTGCCGTCATTCTGGCAAGGAAAGCAAAGAATCGGGAACAAAAAATATTCACCTGATTTCAACTGCTCCAGTCTGAAATAGCAACACTAATCCCTGAACAATGTCATCTTTCTTAATAATTGAAGTCCATATGCATGGTTTTGCATGTTTCACTTTGTAAATGGATTGATTGTTTCCCTGAAAAGATTGTACCAACTTAGCATTGATATATAAACCTACAGAATAGTGCAAATGAAACCAAAGAATGCAAGAGGCACCTGAATTACAGATTTTGTGGAGTACAAGCGTGATGAATCCTCACAACAAAGCAAAACAAATGAGTCCAATAAATTTTCCCCCAAATTCTTAGATGAATCGGACAAAGGGTTGTGTTCAATTTCATGTGAAGTTAATCCACCCGGAGAACCATCTGAAGCAGGCCCCTCCAGAATAGCTTTATCCTTTAAGCCCTCTTCTGGCATCTTTTCATTGCATACCCTAGAAGTAGAAATGATACCCTCTGGAAGACATAAATTTCTCAGATGTTTGCAACCTATAGTTGTTACTAAAATTAAGAAACCTAAAGTTGTTTTGCAGATGAGAACAATACTTGCCTATGACATACATTGAAATTGCAATTGATTCCTTTTTCAAGTTCCCTGGCCGCGGACTGATCGAATTTCCATTACAGCCATCAATGACATTAATATTTGCATCCTTTGTTAAGATGAACATTACTTCCCTTGCAGAGTTGAGAGAATCGTTTGTTTCTGAGTTTTCTGAGTTCTTTGAGCTCTTTGATTGATTATGAGAATTTGCAATTTCTGTCCAACTTATTGAAATGACTGGGGAGATAGAGGATGATGAATCACTTAGAAAGAACACAACTGATAAGGAACTCATGTCAATTACTGCAACCTGAAAAAAATCAATAAATTTCAGAATCCCTTGTATTAATGAAGCAGCTTATCTTACAACAAAACTAACCTTATAATAATGATATTTATATACATATAAATGTTTATATAAGAAAAATAAATAGCTTATACTCACACGGCCACATTTATATCCAACAGCAAGTTTAGCTCCAGAATGCACAAATTCTAATGTTTGAACAGGGGAAGTAGCAAGAGAAAAAACAGCACTACACTGAACCTCTTTTCCATGTGACAAACTGTGAACTGTGCAGAAAATGCATCTATATCAGCATTCGATAATAAAAAGGCTTCATAATAAAAAGGTTTTATTATGTGGTAGGATATACAGTGAAACTTCCATAAATTAATAGCCTTGGACCAAATAAAATGACTAATTTATCAAGGTATTCTATAATTGATTTATGTTTTAATTATTTTGTCTGACTATCTACAACTAAAGTCTAAATATTTATTTTTCCAAGAAAAATTCACAAAGAAGCACTCAAAGCAATAATGACTTTGAATAATGTATAGTTGCAATGCAATACTGTCATAACAAAGCTTCTTTAGACCTCACAAAAAGTAAGAGGTAAAATTCAAGCCGATATAAGAAGAAACAAATAACAATATACAAATATTTTGCAAAGGCCTATGTATATATTTACAGAGTTCTAGTGTTTGGAACTATTAATTAATAGTTTTAGTGGATTCCATAGGTTATTATATATTATCTTATAAATTTATCGAGCTATACTGTACCATCAACAGTGCACCTTTCTATATGTTTGACTTTGAATATATAAAAATAAAATAATATGATGTGCCCTTCTCCAACAGCTTTGAGAAACACTTTGTTCATCTTGATATTCAAAGTCTATAACTTAATTAGTCAATTAGTAAACATGAAGTGCGATATTGTTGAATTGATGTCAGTGCATTATGAAGAAAACAACATTCAGGAAGTCAACATAATTTGATAGAATAGAAAGACGGTATCTTATGCCCTTAAGATCTAAAGTAATAGTTAAAAAATCAATAAGATACAATCACAGTGATGGGTGTCCTTTACACTTTACCTTCATGTTTAGAATCTGTGATGAAGTGGAAGTTTGCTCCATCTAAGCATCCTTTAAGATTATAAATACGAACCTATACAAGTCAAAATAAACATCATTGAGAGTGAAAAAGGAAGACAAAAAATGATTACAAGACTAAAATACAAAACTTCAGATATCTGACCAGTCCACATTCATTGCCAATGGCCAAACTTAAAGTCAGAAAGCAGAAATCCAAATCTGAAATGGGAGCACCTGAACCAGCCACTTTAAAACTTTGCACCTGCTAGTCATATGAGCTGATTTGATGCCAAGAATGCATTTTTTATAATATTGACAAAAATAATATAGTTCCCTCTTACCTGCCCTTCCAAAAGAAGAGCAAAAGATAAGACTGGCAGAGTGGCATCCCATATCCTAACAGAGCCATCTGAGTACCCAGCTAGATATACTCTCTCTGTCTTTTTATCTTTAGCAGTAGACAACTGACTAGGCACCCCCCCAGTCAGTGGCCACTTTGCACCATTGGCTGGGGATGAAATTGAGCCAGTTCTCATAATTGAGGTTATCTAATAAAGAGGAATAAGATTATTTAATATGACAAAATTGAACAAAAAAAATAAGACGTATGAACCCCTTTTGAGATGAAGGAAAAAAAATAAGTAATACCTCTGATATAGTGTCTAATGAGATCTTCCCAGAAGGAGCCTTAATAAATTTTGCTACAGTGATGGTTGGATCACTCACAGGTATCACCGCAGGAAATTCTACTTCACTAATAGATTGTTTCTTCTCTTGCTGGGATGTCAAGGAAGAGAGGCTAACACCATCATAAAAATGCAGCTCCCCAGGGCTTGTCAACACAAAAACATCAGCATTTTTGTTACTACCAGTTAACCAAGCACTAGGTACCAAAACCATGTCTGCAAAAGAGCCACTGAGTGTAAGATCTGTGCGACCAACACATCTTAAAGACTCCATTCCAGATGACCATTCAAGTGTTAAAACCTGCAGGAGGCAGGAAATTAAGACACATTGTAAGTTAGATGTTAAGAGACATTTAAAGAAGAAAAAAACCCAGTGATTTTTAAATGCTTAACCAACAGTTTGATAGTTCAAATAATATTTGTTATCACTAAATGTGTGTAATTTACTAATTTACAATATGAATAACTGGGAGAAGTACTTAAAAACTTGAATGCTGAATATTAGATGAATAACATACCGTTAAAACTTCCTCAGATCCTATTTCATCACCACCATAAATAAACAGCTGGCCATCACAATCATTACGGGATTTATTACTTGCAGACCATTGTAAGACAATGACAGGGAGTCTCCTTTCAGCAGATGATAATCGTAACTTAACAACATTATTAGATGGCGACAAAGCTTGTTGACCTTTACTTGATGCAAAGGATGATGTGTTCCAAAACAAAATATCTCCATCTACGTACCCCGCAGCAAGAACAGACCCACTAGAAGATGCCCAACAAAGAGCACTTATCTCTTTCTCTTCCAACTGATGTTTCGATGAATCTTCTAGAGAATTTACATTGGTTTCACCTGAGGCTTCTATAATTTCATCCATCAGCTGGAGATCCTTACCACCTCCAGAAAAAACAACTCGAGATTCAATAACATCCCAAAGCACAACCAACCCATTCTGATATGCAATCAGTACTCTGTCAAATGATTCAGAAAAAAAAAACTTAGTTGTCATAATCACGCATATAGTAGACTGGATATAGCTTAACAAGCTTCGAAGTCTCTGCTATAGAGTAATTATGGATCTAACCTACTAAAGATAGAGTGTAAAAGAGAAAAGGAAAGGAAAAAAACATTACTAAGTTGTTCAAGAATCATGAGAAACAAAATAACAAACTGAAACCCACTTTTTTGTACACTCAAAGAATTGTATTGATGCCACTGCCACTCAGTTGCTCACATCACAATTGATGAGGGTTTTTTTTAACAGTCAATATGACCTAACTACCGAAATTGAAAGCTGCATTTTCAAGCATGCAATATATTGGAACCTATTGCTAATAATTTAGTTAGGAAGCTACTTCAACAGAAAGGAAGTAGACTGAGTGTATAATAATAAAAAATAACTTTTCAAAGCAAGTATAATGGAAATTTGTCTTGCCTATTTCCTGAAGAACGAGGTTGGGGAAGAACTCCAACAATTGGTTGGTCGTTAGGAAATGGGAATTCAGTGGCCTCTGTTAAATAAAGGGGAAAAAAAGAATGGCATTAAAGAAATAGAAGTGAATAGATTCAATAACTTAATTTTAATTTTAAGATTTTAAAACACACACACACACTTTTTTAATTTTAAAAAATGGTTTAATCGTTACAGAAAAGGCATTTAGCCTTGTGGAACATAATTTTTTACAATATTAATATCAAACCATCACCTCTGTAAGCAGGTTGTACAATACTTGGACCCTAGATTTAACTATACTTTTGAACATGTTGCATTTGCAAATATGTTCTTAATAAATAACACAGCATGTGGGAAAAAAAATAATAAAGTACTGCATTAGACAATTGATCATTTGGAGGAAAAAAGGATTGACAAAAATGTAAACGAGTGGCTTGTACCCTAGTATACCATAGTATGAACGATGGAGACATCAAACTTTTCAGTTATGGAAATGCTACAGGTTTTAAAAATTCATAGAGATTATACGTAAATGTCGTCTATGATACATCTCTTCCATGAGCAATTCAAATTGGGTACACAGTCAAATAATTATGGTACCTAGAGGGAGAAGCAAAACCATTCTATTATTGGATTCTTAGTGTAATAACTATAATTTGTTAAGAAGCAGTTAAGCTGAGTTATTGGCTTTGGGCCAGTAAGAAACATAGTCACATGATAACATGAAACTCAACAAAAGAGATTATTATAGGTAAATAAAATATGTTTAATATTATTTTCTTTTTCCCGCAAATGATTGGGAATATATATAATAAATCATTTGTGTAATTTTAGTTCAAATTATAAGGCTGCACAACCACATATACCTATTTGGCAGCCTTAAGGATGACAACTCAATAGAAACAAGAAAAGAAACAACAACAATATTTGGAGTAGAAATTACCACTTATAGTACTTGCAGAAACATGATACGGAAACTGCAAAACATTTTCTTCTTCAACATTGTATTTAATCACAGACATCAAACCATACTCATCACCAACATACCTGCAAGTTATAAAACAGAAAAACATGGTAAGAAGTGATTTTCCAGCACTCTTTAACTTGCCAACTAGCCAGCAATTAATTATGAATGTGTAACTTTTTTCATTTGGTCAGTTGCATACATGAAGTTGGAGCCATGGACTGCAGCAAAAGCAGTTATATTGGTTTCCCACTGTAAACAGCAAACTAAGCACCTTTTCTCAAGATTCCAAACCTGTAAAAAAATGAAAAGTGAATAATTAAACTTCAAGTTCAACAACTGAAAAACTGCATTGAATTTAAGCCCTTTTTAATGGCTAAAATTTAAAAGTCAACTAGCATTACAAAACCAAAAGCCACACACTGTCCACAATTACTTGCTAACACAATTCTCACCCCACAGAGATACAATACTATTGCGAAATTAAGACCGAGAAACTATAAACAATTGAAGAGAAAAAAAGGGCATTGAAAACAAAAAACAACCACTCCAAACTTGAGAGTCATCAATGTCATTAATTGATGATAAGGAAATCAAAATAAAACATGTCTAAAAATTCAAATAAGTTCTCTCAAAATTATTCAATGATTCGTATTATGACAAAATCAAGTTTAGCTGAAGACAGAAATTTCAAAGTTGAAAAAGAACCGTACCTGAATATCATTGTCATTTAAAATACTGACTAAGTATCCCTGGTTTTGCAGAAACTGTCCAAAAAAAAAACACCAAGCGTTATCTCTTACCACCCAAGAAAGAGGAACGAATGTGAAATGAAAAGTTGAAAACACAAGCACACACAAGAATGAAATACATGAACATGTATGTGTGTACGCAAACATGATCATAGATGCACAGGCACATGCAGTGGCATACAGTAACACACACATAGTCCTTAATCTTTCCTTGTTATAAGGTATTTACAAATGCCATTTCCAAACTATATATGCCACAAAGAAACAATTTCAGCACAATATTCAGCTAGTTCAGAATCATACCTCGATATTTTTGAAAGGTAATTGCTTTGGGGATATAAGAAGTCCTTCAATGCCATCACCACCAATCACTTTTATCCTTCCATCCCTACCTCCACCAAAAATAAAGAGATGAGGTGATAATGTCACGCCACATGATGTATCATCGTATTGTGTTTATGTCTAGTATTCATTTATTGTTGTGGAGCTATAGGCATATACTAAAAAATAGTGAAACTAAATTAGAAATACAAGCCACTCCAATCCCACCAACCAATTTAGTTCAGAGGTGCCGGGAAACCACCTAATCTTTGTCTAAGCTAGTGATCACTAGAATATTGTCACTTCACCTATTATGCTCCAAAAGAAACACTCACCTTAATTTATCATTGAGTAGGGAAAGTGTGAAACCCCATGATCACATTTTTCATATATGAAAGAACAAAAGTACAGTTAACATAACTACAAACTTCGGTGTCATCAAATTGAAATGCACAGCAAACACTTGTGAAAGGTACTAGCATTTCCTCAGCTGCCTTTCTTTGTTTTAGTTTCTCTTTATTTTTTTCCTACTTCAAATAGCTTTTGAAACAGGCCACAATCATATCCAATATCCTAGCTAGTAGCTCATATTTCGATCAAAACACAATCAGTATATATATTTATAGATATCAACTCACAGTGTTCCAATGGCTAAAATTCGCTGAATGGGGTCGAAAGCAAGAAGAGAAGACGTAGAAGGAATGCCATAATGAACTGAAATCCGCAGGTCCAAGTCCGTTTCGGTCAAACTACCCTCTTTCAAATTGTGCTGAAATCAACACGAAACCAAATAAATTTCACTCCATTTTTCCAAAATAGATTGAAAACCAAGCAAAACTGTTAATTCAAATCGAACAGTACCAATTCTCCAGACTTCATCAATATAATCCATTTAATAAAAACAAAAATTTTTTAAAATCCAAAGGAAAATATGAAACCCTAAACCAAGTCCAATCTCCATTTCCGATGTGATCGTGCATATTACAGAAATGCGTAGGGAGAAAGGAACGGAAACCATTGTTGAGAAAGGAACGGAAAGAAGGAAAGAAGAATGGATTCCAATGAGTAAAGTACCTGAGAATTGTGAGCAACTTTGTGTAAGAGACGCTTGGCAAACATGGCGAATCAGCTCAGAGATTGGAACAAGTTTGAAGCTTTCTTTCTATCTTCGTTTCAGTGATGATCATTACGATGCATTTCACACAGAATAATTCAAACCAGGCCGAAGAGATACAATTTTTTTAAATTAAAAAACCAATATTGTATTTATTATTGATTTTTAAAGTCAAGCTTACATGTAGCATTCTTTTTTCATCGATATATAAATGTATATAATAGAAAGAATTATATAGTATATATAAATATTTTTATTTTTATTTATATCAATATTATATATATATATATATATCTAAGCACAACAACGTTGTTATAATATATATATTAAATATAATAATATTTAAAAAAAATTAAAAATAAAAATAAAATAAGAATAGAAAAAATCATAGTGTAAATAGTAGTATACAATAGTTTCTATATAATGTATTTCACAATATCTTTTGATAAATTTGATGAAGAAAAAAGGCTTGAATCACTTGATAAAAAAATAAACTATCACACAAATTTATAAAATAAAAAAAATGATGTATGTCCTTATTATTTTTAAATAAATATGATTTAACTATTTAAATTATCATAAAATATCTTATTTTAATTAATTAATTTATTTATTTTTGTATAAGTTTATGTTTGTTCTAGTTTTTTAATTTAACAGTGATAACAAAAGATTATATATTATATGGTTAATATAATATTAAGTTTAATTAAATTTTATTTAAGTTATAAAATTTAAATAATCATCATTGTAAAATATCTCAAAAATATATTATTTTAATTTGTTTAATTATTTATTTATTTAAGTTTAAGTCATGTTTAGAATCTCAAGTTAAATATAAGAATATTCTGTTAAATATAAAAATATTTCGTTAAAGTTAACCAAAAAAATTAAAAAACCGTTAAAACTAAGAATTTTCGTTATCTACACATTTTTTATATAGAACAGATATTAGGTAGAAGCAACGTGCAATGCACGTTTATTTAGTTTTAAGGTTATAAACACGCTTATTCAAATATGTAATTATTTTTATTATATTTTTTTTATTATCATATAAGTTTTAAATAAATAAACAATATCATAAAAATAAAAATAAATATTTAATATAATGTATGATATAAATATATTAAATTAAAAAAAATTAGGACAAAACATTGTGGGTAATTTTAATAAATATTTGTTCATTTTTTTAAATATATATAATAGAATAAATTATAGTTCTATAGTATATATACATATTTATATCAACAATTTCCACACATATGATATCTAAACACAACATTGACATAAATATATATTTGCATAACTACATAACATGTATATAAATTACAATAATATTTAAAAAGAAATTAATAGTATAATAAAATTAAATAAAAATAGAAATAGTCATAGTATAGAGTAGTATACATGCATTAACTTTTTTTAGTTTCTAATGTATCTCGCAATGTCCTTTGTTGAATTTGATGAAGAAAAATAGCTCCAATCACTTAATAAAAAACAAACTATCACACAAATGTATAAGATAAAAAAATGATACGCATGACTTTTTTATTTTTAAATAAATATGATTTAATTATTTATATTATCATAAAATATCTAAAAAAATATCATATTTTAATTCATTAATTAATTTTTGTTTAAGTTTATGTTTGTTCTAGTTTTTTAATTTGACAGTGGCAACAAGAGATTATATATTGTATATTTAATATGATATTAATATTCTAGGTGGATTTTAAATTTAAGTTTGTTGCTATTTTTTTAAAAGAAGTTTGTTGATAGCTGATAGTAGTTTAAGTTTAAGTTTAAGTTTAATTAAATTTTATTTAAGATATAAAATGTATAGTTTTATTATTTTTAAATAATTATCATTGTAAAATATCTCAAAAATATCATATTTTAATTTTTTTTAATTATTTATTTAAGTTTAAGTCATGTTTAAAATCTACTGTTAAATATAAGAATATTCCATTAAAGTTAACAGAAAAAAATAAAAAATCCTTAAAACCAATAATTTATGTTATCTACACACTTTTTATATAGAACACATATATTTAAAAAAAAAACACTAACTATGCAGAAGTTAAAAAAAACTTTAAATTTTGATTGTGTTGATCTTTGTTGACGCTGTTTTTCGTCAACTTAATTATGAAGAGTACTAAACAATATTCCAGAAAAAATAGAGGAACTCTAAAACTTTTTACGTGGTTCATCAGTTAAAATTTGCCTTGTCCATGAGTTAGCATTATTGATCTTGATACTTTTTTTAAGCTTTTTCATAAAGCAATTTGGTAGGGTATTCTCAGTACAATTTTGTGCCTAAGTACAAATGAAATTCTCCAGGCTATTTATAGGCCTAGTTGATAGAATATCTTCCCCTTATTTTGGGAAGATACCAACAATCATTCAAATTATGAATTAAATGCAAATAAATACATTAATTACATAATATCCCATGATATTTGGGATTTAATACCTGATAGCAACAAATCCCTTAGGAATAGGGATTTCCTAACAATTATCATGTGTAAAACGCATTCCTTAGCTCGATCGGAAAGTGGACGCGCTTTCGAGAACGAACAAGACTCCGAGCTCGTTATTCCAGCCAGCCTCCTCCTTACCTAGTGGTTTCGTCGAACTCATTCTTCAGGGACTAATATGTTTGAGCCTACAACTAAGGCTCAAACAATACAACTCATGCTCGGGCATCGATAATTGATAGCGGATCTGGAATCATGTTAATTTATATAAGTGTACTGCCAACACTTGTTATTTTTCGAGCTTACTTTTTTCGAGCCTACATTTTGAGGCTATTTATTCATTCTCAAAATTTGGGTGTAACATGTTGCCCCCTCAAAAGTATTGGTTCGAATCCTCTAAGAATGAAACTTTTGAACTCTACTTTCGAAAAACATGCCCACTTACCATACTCGAGTATGGGCACGTGTCATTGGGGGATTGCACACTAAAAGTACTTGAGTACCTTGCTATTTGCGCACGTCCTTTCATATAACCTTTTTTGTCGCCAACTTTTAGAATTAAACCTTGTCCATCTGGTCACATTTTAACCTAAATCAAAGGCTCAAATTTCCCTAACCTTTGACATTCCTTTTGTCTATTTAAGCCCCCTCTTCACCTTCTTCTTCTTCACTTTTTGTTTCATCTTTCAGAAAACACGAACCAGAGAACAAAAATCAGAGCTTTTTTTTTTCCTTTTTCTTTTCATGTTCTCTAAACCCAAAAAACAAAATAATCTCTCAACCTTCGGGTCAGTAGGATCATTTATGCTTCCACTTCTTCAAACGACGATATCTTCTTTTCCAAGATCATTTTTGTGTAAGTTTCTGATCCTTATTCACATATTATTAATTTTTTTACGTGTTTCTTCTGTGTATAAGGAAAACTTCTCTAGTTTCCACTAGATTTTTAAGGCTTCTTTTGCATAACATAAAATTTTGGTTTAGGCAAATTCAAAGTGATTAGAAACATGAATTTAGGCCAAAATTTTTGGTAAAATAAGATGAAATGGGGTCTTTTTAGGTTATGGGGTATTTAGGTCACAAATTTTGGTTTTGGATTAGGATTTTAATGCACACATCCCAAAAATATCGCATTTTCAGGTAACTGCCCATTTTTTCCCTAGGAATTTGGGACTCTTCTAAATTGGTAATAATCGTCCCATCCTCGCGTGAGTGCACTCTTGATGCCCTGAACTTCACAATAGTTTGAGATAGGAATTCGAGTTACCCTCGCCTTTTCAAGCCTTTAGGCTAGATTAATGCGATCTTGTTACCTCGAGCTTACGAGCTTGAGTTATCAAGATCTTAATCCCTCCCTATTCTTCTTATTTTTTTTATAATGGGCCCTCACCTTTTTCTTCCTTGCTAGATGTCACAGTCTTCTGAGAATCGGTGGGGGCCCAAGCTTGTCATTTCTTACCATCCATTAACTCCCGGACCTGAATTGCCTTTTACGCAAAATCAACTACTAATTCACGAGCACAAGGAGTGGTGCGAGCAAGAAGATATACGAGCCCACTTTCGACGTCAGATCGACGAGGTCGAAGAGAGAAAAAGAAATAAGCTCCGAGTTGCAGCGTATCCCGATCCGAACCCCGAGATCCGGCCGATTCCGCTTAACCCCAAACTCAAAGTCATAGTAGCCTATCCTCCTGGTGACCTCGTACTCAGCCTCATGAAGGGTCCATCTAACCATCCATCCAAAGCCCCCAAAATATCTTTCCATCCCGGTCTCGGAGAGTTCTTTTTTCGAGGTCGAACACTACCAAAGCTCCATAACCTCGACCATGGGTTGAAGCTCTCCGGCTAGTTAGTTTGCCGCCCTGCCAACTCCAATGAGAGGATCTATTTTGCTCCTGGCAATGGCGATCCAGATAGAATGGTTAAGCTCACAGCGTGGAGTCGTGAGCACTTGTAAGCTGGGGCTTTACTGCTGTTCAAGGATTACTTCCGAAGCTTTCTGGACTACGCTAGTATAGCCCCATTCCAACTCCAGAAGAACTCATACAGGGTCATGACCGCGTTAAGGTCGTTGTAGCAGGAGATGAAGTGGGAGGAGCCCACGACACATGAGATCCTCTATCTCTTTTGCCTCAAAAGCAACCCTTCCCGAGTTCACAGCGGAGATGGGTTCTATTACCTTTCGAGCTATCCTAAGGAAAAATAGTTATTCGAGGATATCCCAAATCATCCTCCTAACTTCAAGACTGCCTTCTTCTAGACGAATGGTCTCTCTCCCTCTCGCTTCTACTCCTTCCAGCGAATTCGTAAGTATTTTGCTGGTATTTTCTGATTTGATTTTCCTTTTCATTTTCGAGCTCGTTTGACTCACTCCAATCTGGTATACAACCAACTATCACCGTCGCCAACCCACAGACGCCATGAGGGAACATAGGGAAGCTATCCTTAAGCTTCCCTATAGTTGGCGATCCCTCTCATACCTTTTTCATGAAGACAAGCTTCGGCTTTGCAACCTTCTTGAAGAGGGTGAGACTACTGATGACTCGGGCAATCGCAAATACGCAAGATGGGAAGACGTCCCCGTGCCCACCACCAAGCTCCCCGTGAGAGGAAAATGCACGGGCCCGAGCTCGCATACCCCTAGATCTCGCCCTTTCAAACCCTTGGGCTCGGGTAACGAGGCACAAGATGAGGCCTCAGCAAGCTCGTCATGAGGAGGTAAAGTTGTGCTCAACCCATCTATGTGGTCTCCCTCTCTACTTAAATATGAACCCGATGTAATGGTTCTTTTTGAGGACCCCAAGACTAACTTCCTGGCATAGTCGAGGGTAGACCTTAGAGTCCATAGGTTTGATAGTTGGCTAGGGAAATACCAAACCATGTATAGTTTAAACGAGGTTTGGGATGGGGTAGCCGTTCAATATGGTACAACACAATTATAGGGACCTTTTGAGGATGTCCCCTACTTTCAAGGAAGGGACTCCAGTAGCCTCGTCAGAAGATAGGAGAATTTCCTGGTCCCCGAGTTTGAGCTCTAATGAGTCTGTCAGTTAGGTTCCTGATACTTAGTCATCTTTAATATTGAAATGTGTATAATTTTCCCTTTCTCTACTTAACTGACCTTGTAGTGCACCATTTTTTGTAGTTATTAAATTTTTGTGTTTTATTTTATTTAGTTGTTAAGGGTTGTGAATTATTTTATTTAATTGTTTGTTTGTTTAAATTAAATGTTAGAATTGTTTAGTAGAATTTTGTGAATTTATTTGTTAAATATTATTTATTTATTTTATTTAAAAATGTGATTATTTGAGTTTTGGTTGAATGCACTAAGGTGCATGGTAGGTAGTGATGCACCCTAGTTATTGAGTGTGTGCATGCGTATGGTTGCATGGTGCACATGTGTAGAATTTTTTACACACTTTGTAGTTGCCTTTTATTATATTTATTAATTGAATTAATTAAAAAAAATAAAAAATAAAAAATAAAAATAAGAAAAGGAAATAAAGGGGTGGACGACATAGAGTGGGAAATGGAAGGGATTTTATTCTAATTATTCTTTTTAATCAAATAAACTAAAATTGGATGACTATAATCATTTTGGGTAAGGGGATTTGTCGACATTCTCTATTAGTTAAGTGTTCTTATTAGAATTGATTTTAGGCTTAATTAGAATAAACAATAAGGGGAACTTACCAATTATTTTTATTGGGGTATTATGAGGGAATTAAGATAAAGAGGGAAGGAAAATATAACAGAGCCATTATGCTCTTGGCTGCCGAAAACTAGAGCGAAGAGAGAGAGAGAGGGGGACGTGAGCTAGAGAGAGAAGAAGAAGAAGAAAGAAAGGAAGAAGAAGGAGAAGAGAGAACCAATTCTAGGGTATGCCTTTTATGTTTATGCTTGTTTAATTCTCTTATATTGATTCTAGTAATTTTGACTATAGTTTTGTTGTGTTGTTGTTGAATCTCTCCTTCTCCTCATGTTGGTTTTTGAAAATCCTAGGCTTGAACAAAGGGGTGATATAGTTTGAGTTTTGGTCACTTTGGGTGTTCTTGATTTTACAATCAAGAGAGGTAATGAATCTCTAACCCTAATGTTATGATGTTTCTTGGATTCATGGATTAATGGTTTTTTTTAATGATGATGCATGTGGGAATTGACCTAGGCGTGGCATGGGTATTCTTGTTATTTAGGTTCTTATGGTTGTAATTATTAGTTTTATATTCACAGTATGTGCATAAAGTTGATTATTGATATGTGGTGTTTATGATATGTTGTTTAAAGATTTTCTATGATTTGATGATATGTATGTTTTGGCTTAAAGATTTTATGTGAAAGCATGCAAGGGTTTTAAATTGTGATCTATAAGAAAATGATGATGAGTTTTTTTTTTTTAAAAATAACATGAAAGGAATTGATTCTTTTGGGCTATGGGGATTTCGGCTAAATGGTGATTTTCAAAGCATGATGGTTATTTTTTTTTTTTTTATGTTTTATGTCAATTTAAATTTTAGAAAAACATGATAGGTTGTTGTAAGATTTTAGATGGATATATGTTGGTTTTGTTTCTTTGGAATACTTGCATGATAGTAGTATATTAAGAGTATATTTAAGACACGATCAAAGATGATTATTTGTTTATGATTTGTGAATATGTTTCAAGGTGGTTGATGAATTATTGTATGCTAATGGTAACATTAAAATAATGATAAAGGGTGTAGAAACATGCTAGGGTTTGTGTTGGAATATTGTTAAATAAATATGTATGAATTTTGTGAAATATGATGAAAAAAATGAATTTCATGATTATGGTACTTGCTGATTTTTGTGTATGAAAGGTGTCAAAATGATGAGAAAAATATTTTTGAATGCTTAAGTAAATTTACAAGTTGCTTTGATGATTTAAGAAGTTAATGGGGGATTTTAAAGTGCCTTGAGGTGATATTTTGTGCAAATAATTACATACAGATTTTTATATATATATATTTTGATGAGAATATGAGTTTTTAAAAATAAAAATGGTGATTTTAATGGTATAATTGGTTTCTGGAATTTTTGTAAAAAAATGTGAAGTTATATTTTTAATAAAATAAATTTGATGTGTATATTGAAATAAATTAATGCCCTAAACTATGGAAATATTTAAAAATGGTATTTTAAATATAACATAAGTGTTCACTATAATAGTTATGATTTTTCTTTATTTTAATCAAGAAAAATGGTGAATTTAATTTATTTGTGAATCTTTAAGTAAATCAAATAGTGGTTGAATGTTTATAAAAATATTTTTAAAATAGTTATTGAATTATCACTTGGGAATTAATTCTATTTAAAAATTTAGTCTTAAAAATAATACAAGTAAACCACATCTAAAAATTATACTTTTTCTCACATTAAATTTGTAAATTTGTCAATTGGATTATAATGTTATTTTCTAAATAAACATGTTAAAATATAAGTATTTTTTTCATAATTTTTTTTAATCTTGGTTATTTTATGGAATTTAAAAGTAAGTAATGGAGTTATTATGTTTTAAATGATTAAATAAATTATTTTATGAAAGAAAATAATGTCTTGAGAGATTTAATCAACCTAGTAATTCTAAAAGGACAATGGAAATCAAAGCATGTTACAAATTCATTATTTTCAAAACGATAGAAATAAGCACGTAGGAATTATCGTTTTTAACGCCGCTTTTTAACAACATTCCCACGTATGCATATTGCATGCAATTTTACTTTTACGTTAAAAAATATGCCTATTATGCAACCATATAGTTTTTTATAAAGAGATCATGCATGTAATATATGTAGAATGTGCAGTATTCTTTTATGACCTTATGTGTAAATATACCTTGTTTAGATGTCGTGAGTAGTTTTCACCATGTGTGCATGACCCATGCACACATTGGTTATATGAGTAGGCAAGATGGAGTTTATGTGATGCTAAGGGATGTTATTTTGGTTATGGTATAGGCTCTTTGTGAAGTTGTCATTTTGCTTTGCTTTGACCTGAGGTAAGAAAGCAGTTAGATAGAATTTTTGTTTATTTATGCTATGAATGGTAAGATCGTTTGTATGAATGTGAATCTTATAGTTGATGATACTTTTGCGCTATGAATTATGAAATGCTTTATTGCGATGATGTGACTGGTTTGTATGTCATTTTGAATGTTGTATGCTATGAATAGATGTTAGCGTGATGAACACGACACATCAAAAAGGGGTTGATATGAAGACGTAACTCGAGTTATTAAGGATAAGAAGACATAACTCCAAGGGCGGACGCGCCGAGGTTATTCAAGGACCAGAGATCCTGTTTACCTTAAAGGGTGACATGGACAAGTTAACGGGCCATGATCACAAGGATATGATGTTATGATGATGATGACTTTGCAAATGATGCCAATGTTGTTATGATTATGTTTATGTTTACAATGTTGATGCTATTACGATAATGATGTTATGATGTGTGACGATGTATGAATGCGATTATGATTTGTTGTGATTTACTTATGTGTTGTTTGTACTTCCTTACTGGGCTTTTAGCTCACCCCCTTACTTTCCCTTCCAGGTAGCAAATAAGTTTCTCTATGGCACACATGGTGATTTGGGGAGTTCTATCGTCATGGTGTGTATGGCGTGGGGGCATCCTATGGACGAGAAACGATCAGTTTAAACGCCATTTTTTAAATAATGTTATGTTAAATTGGACTTTCTAAACTTATCAGTGGGACTTGAACTTTTGTTGTTTTAAGAACTTTGCATAAAAACTACTATTTTTCTTTTTAAACTATTGGGTACAACTTGCATGTTTTATCAAGACCCCACTGAGATTTTATATTAAGTGGCTTTTCTCGTATAAACCCATGAGTATGCGAATGTTTTATAAAGCACTAGATTAGGGCGTTTTACAGACCTTCTTTGTTCTTTTTTCAAGTGACATGGAGTCGGACTTGGACAACCTCTTGGGGAAACCCTAAGGCCTGAGGGACAAAACAAGGACGCACCACCTCAAAAAAAGGTGCTCCTTTGAAATCTGCGAAGGTTGCAGATGGTTCCTCTCCCTCGAAGCCTATCTCAAACGAGCCCAAGCCACAGGCTCCGGAATCTACAGGCATGGTCGGTGGCACTACTCTCACGACCTCAACAGGAATCACCATCAAGCCCCCGGTTACCATGCCACCTCCTCAAGTGAAGTCTCCTCCTCCTTGCCTGGTCCCTGCTGAAGACAAAGGCAAAAACTGTTGGGAATGGTGCTCTTAAAGCAATTATAGTTGACAAATATTTTAAATGAAATAAATAATTGAATTGAATTATTCTATATATAGACTATGTTCGATATTATGTTGATAATATTAAGTAAATATCAGAAAATTCCAAAGTTTATCTATGTGGTCTTAATCTCATATTCGTATGTTAGGATTGAGATTAAGATAATAAACTTAAAATAGTTCGCAATAAAATAAAGTTATGGAATATTTATGTAACGCCCTGGATAACCAAGATCGTTACACTGTGCGCTTAAAATAGTGCAAGACTTGCTAATCAAGTCATTTAAATGAAAATGTGATCCTAAAGTCATAAACAAGTTAGGGTTAAAAGATTTTGGTCTTAAACGGATAATTTTCATTAAAATAAATGTTTAGTACATGGGATCCAAAAAACAGGGTTTAAAGGACAGATTTACAAAATTTTCAAAAGTTATATACAATCAAGGCCACTCTAATGGAAAAAATAAACATTTTAGGTTTTTGTCCCTGTACAATCCCTCGACTGTGGTGGATGAGCAGCTGACAATGTACACCTCGCCCCCAGAGCTCTCCAACTCATGGTTGAACCATCTTACCCTCGCCTTTACCTGCACCACGTAGCACCTGTGAGCCGAGGCCTAGGAAGAAAACCATAACATCATAATATATGCAATAACAAGAATCAAATAATTCATAAGACATTAACTAGATATTCAGCAAGCCATAATAGGCACAAAAATCAATGACGACAATCAAGGAATCATCAGTCTATCATCCAGGTATTCAACAAGCCATAAGCATCAGATTAACAACAGTAAACACATTCATAATCAATAGTTTATCACAATCATCATACAATACTCAAGGTCGACGCCCTTAGGCCGCACCCTCAGTTTAACCCACTGACTCCGGCTCGCTTAAGCCGAGCTCAGTGACTATTTAGCTAACCTCAACTCTCAATGGCCGAGTCGCGTCTTGTGTGCAAATATCAGTCCTGCCATTCTTAGGTCGTTTATTTCATGCTCACATGGCATATCATAATCATACAACATTTGTATTCAAATATAGGGAACCCTAGTCCTAACACAGCCACACAAAAGGGTGAAGTTTTCTTACCTCAGGATCGAGTACTTCGGTTAATAAGAACGACCCTCGAGCACGATCCCGATCCGAGCCCTAGCGAACACCTAACCACAATCCATAAATGGTACTTCGATGAGTTTAAATTCCAAAGAACAATCCTGGGACCAATCCTGCGCTCTCGGGACCTCTAATTCCACCAAACGGGGTGGTGAAATCGTCCCCCGAGCCCTTGAGCAAAAACCCTAAAAAGTACCCAAAAATCAAGTTTTGAAAGCTGAGTAGCGCTACAGTGCTCGATTTAGAGACTCTAACCCCCAAAAATACAGCCTAGCGCACAGCGCTGACACCAAAATTTCAAAATTCTGGGTTTTCTCTTCGAATTTCCCCGAGCCAAAGCTCCAAAAATCCATCCCTCAAGATCTCCAAACCCATAATTAACCATAGAAATCCACTCTACTCATCAAAGGCAGCAAAACCTAACCAAGTTTTTCCCAAAAACTTCGAAAAATCCCAAAAATCCATACCCAAGCTCTCAAGCCCCAAACATCATAAAAACAGAGTAAGAATTTAGAAAATTCAGAGGTTGAAGCTCAAAATCGTTACCTTGATGGCTGCCCAATGGTTCCCAAGCTGAAGTTCCCCCAAGTCCCAGCTTGAACTTCCCTCTAGCTTCCCTTCCAAGACCCCAACTTCCTTCAACAATTCAAGCCTTCCCTTTCCTTCAATTTTCTTCAGCTCATGCTTAGCTTATGCTCCCTTTGGCCCTTAGCTTCAATTCATCCTAGTTCCAGCTTCAAGCCTAAGCCCCTCAGCCCTTCAATTCCTTCGGCAGCTCAATCAAATCTCCAAATGTAAGAGAGAGAGGGGGGAAAAAAATCGTGAGAGAGATTGAGAGAGAGAGAGAGAGAGAGAGAGATAATAGTTTCCTTTAACTTCTAGTTTCCTCCCTTTTGCTTTTCCTAAGTTCCTGAGTATATCACTTAGAAAAAAGACCAAGCTGCCATTCTAGTTTAACTAGTCCTCAAGTGACTCCTAGGGGTAAAAAGGTCATTTCACTCCCAATTCCAACTAATTCCTCAAATGTTTCTACTATCTACCAATTAATCCCGTCATCCAATTAATTACCAATTATTTACCCAATGTCTAATAATCCCCAATATATTTTCTAAATTCTCGAAAATACCCCCAGGCTCCCCCGAGCCGGGTATAGATCTCCGCCATTACTATTTTTCCAATCCGTTCCCTAGGACCGTCTCGAGCCATATACTGCAAATGTATCCACATAATAATGTGGTCTCAACAATTTATCACATACAATTACATTTATGCCCTCAATAGGCCAAAATTACAAATATGCCCTTATAAGCTAAACAGGGCCCACATGCATATTTAATACTCATAAACATGCATTTAATCATATCCATATAATCATATAATCATGTGTACGCCCTGATTTTCCCACGGGCTGATTAGCAAGCTGAGCTGCGGCCTAACCTTGGTTATCTCGTGAACATCCCTCGCAACCGGAGCTGCGTCGTAAGGTCATACCTCCTTAGCTCGAGGATGGTTGGGGGTTCACCTCTGATAACTTAAAGACAGAGTCCGGGCTACGACGACCGAAGGTCGGGTCAAGCATCCAGCCCGCAGTACGAGCTGGGGTTGAAGGCTGTGACCCTTTATAAAGTCAGCCACACAAGGTAAACGTGCATATATCAGACATCACGTGTCTAATATATCCCTGACTTCTCGGACACGCAGCAGGAACGTGCGTATTCAGACATCCTCAACTAGGTTGGGCCGTGCGGCCCATTATCCCCCTACCTATTGATTTGACCACACTTATGTGTCAAGTTTAGGAATTAATCATGATTGTCACAGAGTCGACATGATGGGTAAGAAGGTCACGGAATGGCCTTCTTACCAACTCCTAGGTGCCTTCTCCTATAAATATGGAGACCTTGGGAGTTGATAAGGGTTGGATTCTCTCTTGTAACAAAGACCCTATAATTGTATCCCCAGAATATAGCAATAATATCGACTAGTGGAGTAGAAGGATTTTAACCTTCGAACCACTTAAAAAACGTGTCTCGAGTAGCCATTTCTTTTTCCTAAGATCATATATCTATTTCAGTTCACCTTTAGCACTAATCCCTTTCTCTTCTTTTCTAAATTTCCTGTTGGCGAAGAACCGCGTCAACAGTTTGGTGCTTTCATTGAGAGTTAAGTTCGATTAGTGCTGTTGCAAACATCCAACTATGGTGACTACTCGGTCCAGGCATGGTAACGAGACAGAGCAACATGATGGGCAGGAGGCTTATCATACTACCATCCCTGGCGAACAAGTTCCTAAAACCCAGCAGCGGCCAGGAAAGCAGCCGGCGGGCCAAGATGATACTGGTAGTTCGGCGCCCCGGCCGCCTAATCCGAACCCATGTTATTATACTGCGGTGGAGATGGAGAACGCTCAGCTGAGGATCCAGTTAGCGATAGCTAGTCAGCAAATCCAGGATATGCTGGCCCGACTACCCCCTCTCACAACCGGCGTTAACGTCGGAGAGAGGCAAGGCGAGGCTCCTAAGTCTCGCCGGGGTAACCAGTCCAGGCATAGCCATTCGGATGGACTTCCAGCAGCCAACTCCACCCCTTCATCAAACCATCGGGAGGCAGACTTCAGAGGAAGGCCTAGAGCCGAACAACAGCAATACAGCCATTCGGTCAGAACGTCGACTCCTAGCTCCCAACCATCCTCGAGCGCGCCCAGGAGAGCTCGAGGAAATTCCCGAAGGAGATCCGGGGAGGGCTCACAGCATCAGCCCGTTCCCAACGACCGTCCTGTGTCCCATCCAGATCGTCAGGCGCAGGACCGGCGGGCTGGCAGGGCCGAAAGGCCCCCATCGAATTTAATCCGACCTGACGGTACCAGGATCGCCTCTCCAATCAGACATCCTCCATCTCTGATCAGATATCCGTCTCCTCCTCGGCCCGTCCGAGATATCCCAGCCTATGGGAATAATAGGAGAAACCCGCCATCAGCTGAACCTTCCCAGCGTAGCAGGGCGCCAAGGGAAAGCCCAGATCATCACCACCGAGGGCGGACTCCAGACCTGTCTAGCAGGAGCCACGGGACCGACAATCACCAGAGTGATCTTTCAGGAGGAGACCTGCGTCAGCGTTTGAGTTCGGCACAAAGTCACCGAACCACCCAGGGAGGCGACCTTCGAGATCGCCTTAACTCTCATAGGGGAGCACCGGCAGGAGGAGAGAGCCACACTCGCTCAAGGGGGGCCCTGTCCGAGGTACGTAACGGTGGGAATGTCCCAAATAACCTATCTCAAGATAGGAGGGGCAATAACCCACCAAATATGTACAATGGAACCGGAGCTGTTGATCAGCCCCGGAATAACCACGGACATCAGGACCAAACCCTCGAGCGCCTGACTCAGATGGAGGAGTTGATGAGGAAGCTCCTGTCAGAAAAAGAGAAAGATGAATATGATTCAGGGGATGAAATATAACTCTTCGCCCCCAGCATAGCAGCAACGGCGTACCCATCTGGTTTCCATATGCCACACTTGTCAAAATTCAACGGGGACGGAGACCCCTCGGACCACTTGGGGATGTTCAACACCTTGATGATGGCCCACAACATTGGCCCCGAGCTGAGATGTCTCATCTTCCCTTCCACCCTGATTGGACCTGCCAGGCAGTGGTTCAAGCAAAGTAAAAGACAGTCAATCAGCTCCTGGAAGACTTTCTCAGCAGATTTCAAGAGGGCATTCCGAGCGTCTCAGGCCGCCAGTGTTCAGGCCGACTCCCTGGCTAACGTAAGGCAGCAGCTCGGTGAGACTCTAAAGGCCTACCTGAGCAGATTTGTGAACGTCGCTGCTCGTGCCAGAGACGCGGATGATAGCTCCAAGCTCATGGCCATGAGAACTGGAATCCTCGTCGGAGGAGATCTCTGGAAGGATATACAAAGGAAGGGAGTCAGCTCGGTTAACGAATTTCTTAACAGGGCCCAAGAGTGGATAAACTTGGAGGAAGCTGAAGCCTCGGCTGCGGGAACCAGCCAGGTCCTCGAACAGCCCACTGGAGTGGGGATGGAGGTCGTGGCAGCGACCTAAAATGTCGCACAGAACAACCAGACCGGTGGAGGCAAAAGAAAGGGTAATGGTGAGGGCAGCCAGCACGGCCAAAAGAAGAATAAGTCTGTGGACAAAGTCAAGCCTGTCTTCGCGACTTATACGGAGCTCACCCAGTCTAGGGAGAATATCTTCCTAGCCAACTCTACTCGCCTCCCCTGGAAGAGGCCCGAATCGTTGAAGCACCAAAAGGGGAAGAGAGACACCTCCAAGTTTTGCCGCTTTCACAACGATGTTGGCCATAACACCAATGATTGTAGGCACTTAAAGGATGAGATCGAGACTCTCATCCGAGCCGGTCCTTTGGCTCAGTATGCGCAAAACAGGGTTCCAGCCGCTCGACCTGCTCCAGAAGTACCGGCTAGTCAGCCCGGGTCTCGGATTGATCAAGACGTCCCCCCTCCCTTGGATGGAGGGGAGATATCCACCATATCTGGAGGGCCGCATGTGGCTGGTACGAGCAGGGGTGCCCATAAGAGGTACGTGAACGAACTTAAGGCACACAATGGAGAAGAGTTCGTTCCGCAGCAGCACCTGCCGAAGCAGCAGCGATTGGAGAGGCAGCCGGTCATTTTTACAGAAGATGATGCGGACCGTGTCCAGTTCCCGCACAATGACCCTCTGGTCATGGCGGTTTAGCTCGCCAATCGGAGGGTATTGATCGACAATGGAAGTTCGATGAACCTCCTATTCCGGTCTACTTTAGAAAAAATGGGTTTGACCGTCGCTGAGCTGAAGGCGACCTCCATGATACTGTATGGTTTTTCGGGAGAAGGATCCGCAGCAATAGGGACGATCGGGCTGGTGATCACCCTGGGGGAAGGATCTTAGACAGTCTCCAAGCTCCTCGAGTTTGTGGTCATTGACTGCTCCTCTGCCTACAACGCAATTTTAGGACGACCTACCCTCATAGGTTTCGAGGCTGTCACGTCCATTCGCCACCTCGCGATGAAGTTCCCTACTTCGACGGGAATATGCACTATCCATGGTGATCAGCTCACTGCAAGGGAATGCTACAGCATTTCCATGAAGGGAAAATCTAAACCCGGGCTGCTGGCAATGGCCATTCAGGGTGAAGAGGAATCTCAGGGACCCTCAGTGGATCCTGAGATTGAAAAACCTCAAAGCGCCAAGGAAGATATTAACCCTCAAATAGGCGAGGACAGGTCCAAGCTCCAAGCAATTGAGGAGCTCGAGGAGGTGAACATTGATCCGCAGAATCCGTCACGTACGGTCAGGCTCGGGAAAAACCTTTGTAGCCAGAGGAAGACGGAGCTGACCAAGTTTCTGCGGGATAGCCTGGACGTGTTTGCTTGGTCCCATGAAGACATGGTGGGGATCAGCCCTAGCGTCATCATGCATACGCTTCATCTAGATAAAAGCGTTCCCGCCAAGTCCCAGAAGCAAAGGCGTTTAGGAACGGCTCGAGCTGAAGCCCTAGAGGAAGAGGTGGCCCGGCTCGAGAAATGCGACTTTATCCATGAAGCCAAGTTTCCAATATGGGTTGCCAACCCCGTGCTGGTCCCGAAGCCTAACGGGAAATGGCAGACCTGCATCAACTTCTCCGACCTGAATAAAGCTTGCCCTAAGGAT
This sequence comes from Humulus lupulus, assembly GCF_963169125.1. NCBI lineage: Eukaryota > Viridiplantae > Streptophyta > Magnoliopsida > Rosales > Cannabaceae > Humulus > Humulus lupulus. The sequence goes on along the minus strand of NC_084801.1, from coordinate 168,354,087 downwards.
TGCTTTCCATTGCCCAGGATTGATCAGTTGGTAGATGCCACGGCAGGGCACGAGCTCATGTCCTTTATGGACGCGTACTCGGGCTACAATCAGATCGCGATGAATCTGGCGGACCAGGAACACACTAGCTTCATGACCCCGAAAAACGTCTACTGTTACAAGGTCATGCCTTTTGGTCTGAAGAACACCGGAGCTACCTATCAAAGGCTAGTAAATAGAATGTTCGCAGATCAGATCGGAAAAACACATGGAAGTGTACGTTGATGACATGCTAGTCAAGTCAAAGACTGCAGATAACCATGTTTCCGACCTGAAAGAATGTTTTAAGATATTACGGGAATATGGTATGAGGCTCAATCCCCAGAAATGCACTTTCGGGGTCGCGTCAGGGAAATTCCTGGGGTTCATAGTCAATACCCGAGGAATCGAGGCAAACCCCGACAAGATCAGATCACTGCTCGAACTTCCTTCGCCCAGGTCACGAAAAGATGTCCAAGGTCTGACCGGAAGGGTGGCAGCCCTCAACCGGTTTATTTCCAAGTCCACCGATAAGTGTCTGCTCTTCTACAACCTGCTCTGAGGAAACAAGAAGTTTGAATGGACAGTAGAATGCAAAAGCGCATTCCTCGACCTGAAGGCACATCTTGCCGAGCCGCCTGTACTGTCCAAGCCCAAAGCAGGAGAGCCTCTTTTTCTCTACATGGCAGTTACCGAGGACGCAGCAAGTGCCATTCTGGTACGAGAAGAAGACCAAGTTCAGAAGCCTGTCTATTACATTAGCAAAAGACTTCTCGGAGCTGAGTCCTGATACCCGTTGATGGAGAAATTGGCGTTCTGTCTCATCACGGCCTCTCGAAAGCTCAGACCGTACTTCCAGTCCCACTCAATACACGTCATGACCAATCAGCCTTTAAGGCAGGTATTGCAAAAACCTGAAGCATCGGGACGATTGCTAAAGTGGGCCATCGAACTCAGTCAGTTCGAGATTATGTATGCTCCGCGAACTGCCATAAAAAGTTAGGCCCTGATCGATTTTGTAGCCGAATGCAAGGGATTCCAGGAGGATCCCGCAGACTCACCCCAGGTCACGTCGTCCCGGACGTCGTGGAGGATCTTTGTGGATGGTTCATCCAACGAGAACGGCTCCAGAGCTGGAATCACCTTGATATCCCCTGAGGGACATAGATTCCACTCGGCACTGAGATTTAGGTTCAAGGCCTCCAACAATGAGGCCGAATACGAGGCGTTACTGGCTGGATTAAGGGTAGCCCGAGAGTTGAAGGCGGGCTCCGTCCAGTGCTTCAGTGACTCCCAGCTCGTGGTAAACCAGGTTCTGGGAAAATATCAAGCACGGGGACCCAAGATGGCCGCTTACCCGACAAAGGTAAAGGTTGAGCTGTCCGCGTTTGAGCAAGGCTCGATCGAACAGATACCTCGGGAGAAGAACGCTAATGCAGATGCTCTTGCCAAGCTCGCCACCTCCGGAGAGACGGAGACCTTAGGGTTGGTACCAATAGAATTCTTGGAAAAACCAAGTATAGAAGGAGACGGGACAGCGGTCGAGATGATCGATGCCAGGCCGTCCTGGATAACCCCCATCCTTGAATATCTCGTCGAGGGCAAGCTGCCCGAAGGACGTAACAAAGCACGACGAGTCCTGTATCAAGCTCTAAGATATACGATAGTCGATGGTGTGTTGTACCGACGCGGGCACTCCCTACCTCTCCTCCGGTGTGTTCTTCCAGATGAGGCAAAAGCCATCCTGCAGGAGGTGCACGAGGGTTTCTGCGGAGACCACACTGGGGGGCAAAGCTTGGCCTTAAAGGTCCTTAGGCAGGGATATTATTGGCCAACTCTATCCAAGGACTCGATCTCATACGTGAAGAAATGCGACAAGTGCCAGCGATTCTCTGCAGTTTCCCGAGCTCCTCCAGTCGAGCTGAAGATGATCTCGTCCCCATGGCCGTTCGCTGTTTGGGGAATCGATTTGGTGGGCGCCCTCCCTACTGGAAAAGGCGGGGTCCGCTACGCCGTGGTAGCCATCGACTATTTCACGAAGTGGGCTGAGGCAGAACCTCTGGTAATGATAACGTCCAAAAAGGTGCTTGACTTCGTGGTTAAAAGCATTATCTATCGATTCGGCCTGCCCAAGAAGATTGTCTCCGATAACGGTACTCAGTTCGACAACGACCTGTTCACCGAATTCTGTGAAAGATACAGAATCATCAAAAGTTTCTCCTCCGTGGCATATCCTCAGGCGAATGGCCAGGTCGAAGCTGTCAACAAGACTCTAAAGGCGAGCCTCAAGAAGAGATTAGATGAGGCAAAGGGAGTCTGGCCAGAACAACTCCCCCAGGTCCTATGGGCATACCGGACCTCGCATCGGACTCCTACGGGTCATACTCCTTTTTCCCTAACCTTTGGGAGTGAGGCAGTCCTCCCCGTGGAGGTTAAAGTGCTTTCGCATAGGGTCCAGTCTTACGATCAGGACCGCAACCGCGAGCTCCTATGCAATTCCCTTGACCTGGTTGACGAAAGGCGAGAAGATTCGCAACTCCAGCTCACTCATTATCAGCAGAAAATCACTCGCTACTTCAACACCAAAGTCAAAAAGCGCGCCTTTAGCATTGGCGACTTGGTCCTAAGGAGAGTTTTTGTGGCCGGGAAAGATCCCAAAGACGGAGTCTTGGGGCCAAACTGGGAAGGACCGTACCAGGTCATCGAAATCATCAAGGAAGGAACTTATAAATTAGCTCGGCTTGATGGAGGGGCAGTCCCGCAGACTTGGAACGCCATCCATTTAAAGAAATATTATCAATGATTAACTTGTAAGGCCTGGAAGGCCATTTTTTATGTATTAAGCAATGAGAATCAACTTTTTGTTTATATTTGTACATGTTTTCAAGTGTAATCTAAAGTAACCACGAAAGACCCTTTCCCAGTTACTTGGGGGGCATATGGTACCTGGATATAACCAGGTCTCCTTAATGACTTAGAAGTTGACTCATATCGATTGACCGTTGTTCTTCCTGAAGAGCTCGAGATATGGATAAAAGTTAACACGAACTAAGTTTTCAAATTAAGTTCCTGGATATAACCGGGTCATAAAACTTAGAAGTTAATTTAAATCTGTTGATCGTTGCTCTTCCTAAAGAGCTCGAGATATGGATAAAAGTTAACACGGACTAAGTTTTCAAATTAAGTTCCTGGATATAACCGGGTCATAAAACTTAGAAGTTAATTTAAATCTGTTGATCGTTGTTCTTCCTAAAGAGCTCGAGATATGGGTAAAAGTTAACACGAACTAAGTTTTCAAATTAAGTTCCTGGATATAACCGGGTCATAGAACTTATAAGTTAATTTAAATCTATTGATCGATGTTCTTCCTAAAGAGCTCGAGATATGGATAAAAGTTAACGCGAACTAAGTTTCTAAAAAAAAAATTATTGTAACCAAAGTGCGAAAAGACAAGAAGATCAATTAAAAACATAAAACCAAATTGTCTCGAGGTGGAAGCACCTCATGCAAAGGTTACACAAAAAATCATAAAAAATAGTGAAGGGCACAAGAGAGGAAAAGCCCTAAGCTCCGCCAGGTGGCCCCTTGGAGGTCGCCGTCTCGCCTTGCTCAGCTGCACCAGAGCCCTCCCCAGCCTCGGAGGGCGCCTCTTTGTCGAGGCGAGCCTAGAACTTCACCAGTAGGCGCTCCCAAAGACTCGCTGACAAAAAGGAGTAGTCAGCATCTGGGTTGTAGGCCCAGCAATGATAGAACAGGTCTTCCAAGGCCTTTTCCGAAGTTGCCTGCTCGGCCTCCAGGGCGGCCTTGGCCTCAACCTTCACGATATCTAGGTTTGCCTGCGAGGTGGCGAGGGAGGTCTCGAGCTCTTGGACCTTTGAGCGGGTCTTCTCCAACTCGGCCTTCGAGGTCGCCAAGGCATCCTTAGCCGTCTTAGCCGCCTGAAGAGAGGCCTGGTACTCGGTCCTCATATCCTCGAGCTGAGTTTTGGCCCTGACGATGCTCCGGTGAAGAGCAACGACGCCCTGCGAGAGATGAAAGATAAATTGCCTTAGAGGAAAAATAGGGCAAAGTGTAATGGTAAAAGCTTTAAAAGAATAGGGCAGCTTACCGTTAGGGTCATGCCCATTGAAGACTCCATTACGCCAACCGAGCTCATTGTCTCAATGGCCCGGAGTTCCTTCTCGGTGAACTTGTATATATGGATGACGGCGTAGTTCGACGACTCATACACCGTTCCCCGGAAGGCCTCTAGGATCTTCTCCAGGTCCTGGGGATTGACTGGGATGCGGACCTCGGGGGAGATAATCGCCGAAGCCCCGACCTCCGTTTCTGAGTCCCGGATGGTGATAGGAGCTCGCGGAGGAGGTGGGGGCATGTTGCTCCCACCAGCAGCAGGAGGATTACTTCCTACGACCTGAGCGGGGGGGGGGGGAGCTGCTCCTTCTCCTTTGCAGGAGATTTAGTGGGAGTTCCAGCAAGTTTCTTCAAGGTCCGGAGCTTCTTCATCTTTGGCCCAGAGGCCCCGGCGAACGCACCTCGCAGGCTCTCTTCGGGCTGAGATATCTCTTCTGCCAAAGCAAAAATATGGTTAGTACGAAATTTAGCAATCATATAAAAACCAAAAACAAAGGGGGAAAAAGAATAATTAAAGTACGCGCATGCTGGAGTAAGCCCTACCCCCCTAGCTAGAAGAAGAACCTATGGTTACGGCCATCGGTTCCAAAGTTTCTGCGGGAGAGTCTAAGTCAATTATTTCCCGAGCTGGGGCAAGTTCTGGACGACTCTGGTTCCGGGATGGATTCTTCTACATATTGCCTAAGTCCCGGAGCCACGACACCTCTCTTGAGGGATGGCCAGGACCTAAGGTTGGTCCCGTATTCCTCGAATAGGATCGACCTAAAGGATGAGGTGCTATCTACAACTACGGTACCCCTAGGTCGGCTATCTTGGTAGTCCAGCACGAGCCGATCGACGCAGTGGAGCAGGGTTGTGTCCAGGTTCGGATCACTTCGGTGATGATGGACGAGCTGTCTGAGGTTGAATCTAGCTAGCCGGGGGTCGGCAATGGCTCTATCTAAGTTCCTAAACATGTAAAGGTTACCTTGGCCCAAGGGACCCGCGGCTACTCCGGACTGGATCCTCTCTTCATCTGTTATCTGGGCGACCTCCAGCGCCCGCTTCCTGTTCCTCACAAGTGGAGTCTCGTCCTCCTCGTCCTTGTCCATCGCGACCTCCTCCACGATGATGGGCATAGAGGTGCGAGCTGGGGGAGGCCCCCGAGGCCTCCTTAGATTCAAAGTCTGATTTGGGAAAATCAGCTTACAAGCCACCATCGTCTCGTCCGTCACGAGCACCCGGTAGTCCTTCTCACTGGGGGGCAAGCCCGCCAGTGTCTCGTATTGACCCCTGAGGGTCGCAGATTTCTCTGTCCTCGCGAAGATAGCTGCAGGATTAATCCAAGTCAGAAAGGGACACAGGAATTGTACGAAACCTAACTTACGAGCTAGAGATAAAAAGCACTTACGAGGACGATTGAAGTAATGGAGCTCGCAGTTCCTGAACCCCGTCGACATAAAGAATTGATCTTTAAAGTCATTGGGGGTGGCTGGGCAGCTCGATGACCGCAGCCGTATTGGGGAATCGGGTTAGATAGTAAAACCCATCGCCTCGCCCCCGCTGATCCGGGCTGGCCTTGAGGCAGATGAAATACAAAATATCCGCAGGAGTGGGGACCTCCCACTCGTGCTTCAAATATAAGTATCTCAACCCTGCCAACAACCGATAAGAGTTGGGGGGGAGCTGGAAGGGGGCCAACTTCACATAATTCAGGAATTCAGCGAAGTACTGGTCCAGTGGCAGGAAGGCCCCCGCCTTAAAATGCTCGTCGCTCCAGGCCGCGAACGATTCGTCTAGCGGCGCGCAGCTCCGCTCGCCCTCTGCGGGAGGTCGTGCCACCACAGATATCTTCCCCATCGCGATGTTGTGGGAGAGGAAGATTTTATTGATCTTCACCTGGTCGGTGATCTTTGAGACAATTCTCTCTGCCTCAAAGAACGCGTCAGGAGCCACCTCGAGCTCCTGCTCCACTGCCGGCCCAAAGCTGGGGATCGGAGAGTCCGGTATCACCGTCTTTCCTTTATCTTGCTGAGATGCCGAGCTGTCAACTGTCTTCTTTGGAGCGTTCCTCTTCGGTGCCATCAGGTCGCCTAATGAACAAAGGAAAATGTTTCAGAAAAGGCGACCTAAGCATATGGAAGATCAAGTCATTCTTTACACGAGCTGAGATAAGCCCAGCCCGTGGAGAGTGTGACCACGCGGTTCAATGAACACGCGCCTGTGCCCCCAACAGATCCCTGATTACTCAGAATTCGTGTGTCAGGAGGGTCAGATTAAAATTTTGCCTTGGAGGGAAAGTTCCAGTAGGCATGAAAGGAAAAACCGCCTGTGAAGCGTATCCCCTAAGCTACCCGGTTTTGCCCCCAAAATATGTCAAAATTCGTACCCAGAAATTGTCCCTAAAAAAGGCATCATGCAAACCATACTCTTAAGTAATTTCCTATGGCCAAAATACCCTAACCTAAAAGGCTTTCACCCTTCATTCCCACGAAAACCAGTAAACCCATGCATGTGACTATAGAAAATATTTACCTAAGCTATAGTGAAAAATATTTTCAAAACACGCATGGTCAGGGAACTTACAGGATATTTGATTGGAAGATGGATGAAGGTGTCGCCTAGGTGGGGGCTTCGCCGGAATACTTGTCCAAAGCTTTGGAGGAGTCCTCACGCCTGAGCTTCTTGGATGCAGAAAACGGCGGCCACAGAGAAAAGGGTTTCTCTTCTGAGATGAAGAGAGAAGAAGGAAAGAGTTTCTGAGAAATTTCGAGTAAAAGGGTGCCCCATGCATGGGGTGGCCACCCCTTTTATATATACGCGAAGGGTCACGTTAGAAGGGCCGTTGGATGGCCCTGATGTGGGATCCAAGGACCTCCACTCGAAATATGAAACGACGGCTGGGCGTAGGCTAGGCCATTAAATGCGGTTCTCAGAAGACGTACCGTCGCCAACCACGATGTTCCACGTGTCAAATGCCTGCGTAAAGAGCGGAAGGCGAAGAGTTCGTGGGGAAGCGTAAAAGCCCATACTGTGGCCTTATCCGACGTCGTGTGCCACGAGCAGGGGTTTAGGGGGCAGATGTACGCCCTGATTTTCCCACGGGCTGATTAGCAAGCTGAGCTGCGGCCTAACCTTGGTTATCTCGTGAACATCCCTCGCAACCGGAGCTGCGTCGTAAGGTCATACCTCCTTAGCTCGAGGATGGTTGGGGGTTCGCCTCTGATAACTTAAAGACAGAGTCCGGGCTACGACGACCGAAGGTCAGGTCAAGCATCCAGCTCGCAGTACGAGCTGGGGTTGAAGGCTGTGACCCTTTATAAAGTCAGCCACGCAAGGTAAACGTGCATATATCAAACATCACGTGTCTGATATATCCCTGACTTCTTGGACACGCAGCAGGAACGTGCGTATTCAGACATCCTCAACTAGGTTGGGCCGTGCGGCCCATTATCCCCTTACCTATTGATTTGACCACACTTATGTGTCAGGTTTAGGAATTAATCATGATTGTCACAGAGTCGGCATGATGGGTAAGAAGGTCACGGGATGGCCTTCTTACCAACTCCCAGGTGCCTTCTCCTATAATTATGGAGACCTTGGGAGTTGATAAGGGTTGGATTCTCTCTTGTAACAAAGACCCTATAATTGTATCCCCGGAATATAGCAATAATATCGACTAGTGGAGTAGAAGGATTTTAACCTTCGAACCACTTAAAAAACGTGTCTCGAGTAGCCATTTCTTTTTCCTAAGATCATATATCTGTTTCGGTTCACCTTTAGCACTAATCCCTTTCTCTTCTTTTCTAAATTTTTTGTTGGCGAAGAACTGCGTCAACATCATGCATGCCTTACAATCATGCATTTAATCATTTATTCACATATACCAATTATGCCCTCCCGGCACACTAATCAAGGCCTTTAAGCCTTATTAGTAAATTTTGGGTCGTTACACTTTAGATTAATTAATGCTAGTACAGTTCGCTAGTATTATGAATACAAGTGACCTAGATCCGTGTCACTAGTGTAGTATGACACTTTAGTGAATGTACTTTATATATAGTGATATATAGAACTAGACCAGATGTGATTTGTCAATACTTATTTAAACACCATTTCATAGTATTAATCAAACACATCAAACGATGATCATATACACGATGATCTTAATCCTGAGGTTGCTATGAACTCCTATATATGTCATCTGATCTTTTGATTCATATGTTAAGGTTTGTGAGAATGATCAGACTAAGAACAATTGTTTTGGGGACTCAATGATATATATGGCTGGGGACATAGTTTAATAGATATGGTGTAACGCCCTACTCCTTGGGACCATTACACTATGTATTTTAAACAATGCTAAACTCGCTAAACGAGTCATTTGGCCATAAACGTGTAACTAAATGTGATTAACAGTTTAGGGTTAAATTTTTTGGTAAAAGATACAACGTTTCATTAAAACATTTACTGTATACATTGGGGTCCTAAATTACATTTAAAAGGTTAATTACAATAAAAGATTTACAATCAGCCGTCATAAGCAGGAAAATAGGGTTTAACCTTAGTTCCTCTTTAAACCCCCGACCGTGGTGGTCGAGCAGCCGCATATGTACACATCGTCACCTAAGCTCTCCAACTCAAGGATGGTCCAACTTTCTTTTACCTTTACCTGCACCACATAGCACCCGTGAGCCGAGGCTCAGCAAGAAATCTCAGACATATGCTCATAAGCAGATCATAACGTGCCACCAAATCATAATAAGCATGCCTAGTAGTACTAACCCTATTCATGCATGCATGCAAGTACAAATAGATGATTATGGAGTCCTCCGCCCTGAGTAGATGACTGTTAAGTCAATCTGGGGTCCTGCACCCTAAATAGATGACTAATAAGTCTCTCTAGGGTCTTGTGCCCTGAATTGATGACTAATAAGTCTCTCTGGCGTCCGGTGCCCTGAATAGATGACTAATATGTCTCTCTGGGGTCCTGCGCCCTGAATAGATGACTAAAAAGTCTCTCTGGGGTCTTGTGTCCTAAATATATGACTAATAAGTCTCTCTGGGGTTCTGTGCCCTAAGCCATGTGACGTTCCAATCACTTGATCCTTTTAGCCCTGACTCTAAGTAACTAGCCTTAGACTAGCCAAGCACTTTAGTTTTCTTCAACCAATAGGTTGGTAAAGCATTTAATGCTCTTGTTGATTAGATCTAATCATTTCGGCCTGCGTTCAATATGCTAATGCCGCTCTTGACTCATAAGTCAATTCCATACGACCAGCGCTCAGTACCATTGCCGATGATGACTGATAAGTCAGAGCTTCACGACCAGTACTAAACACCATTGTCGTTTCTTAACTAATAAGTCAGTACTTCCTCAATGAGGTAATGCAAACAGACATATATCATATGTCAAATATCCAAATATAAGGCATTCAACATGCTTCATCAATAATCACAAGCATAATCATAATCATAATCAGGCACAATTACAGAGACTCAAGCTCTGATCAATTCCATATTCAACATTCATGCCATGCCATAACCACATGTATCACATGCATCACATACTGGGTGCAGTTTTCTTGACTTTGGTCAAAGCACAGGTTACCAATAAACGATCCCCAAGCACGATCCTGATTCCAAGCCCCTAGTGACAACCTAGTCACAACCATAAAATAGAATCCCATAAAAAATGAGTAAATAAATACTTCTGGACCAAGTCCTAGCCTCTGAGACGTCGAATCCTACCAAACTTGGTAGTAGGATCGATCCCGAGCCCTTAGAGTTAAGTTCCCATGACTAAAAACAAAATCTGGGCAAAACTGCCCTTAAGCGCCGCGACCCCCCAGCCCTAAGCCGTGGCCCATGTAACGCCCTACTACCTTAGAGCCGTTACTAAGTGAGTTTAAAATGTGCAATTAACTCGCTCAGCGAGGTTTTTAGAACAAAAGTGTGACTAAATAAAAAGTCAAGGCTGTAATATTTAAAAGTACTCCATTTCATTAAAAGTTCCAAGAGTTTAACATTCGGGATCCCAAAATGAGGTTTGTAAAATATTTACAATTCAAAATAGATTTACAGATGAATAATTATCAAAAACATAGTTTAATATAGCCATTTCTCAAAATGCCCCCAACCAAAGCAGTCGGGCAGGCCAAACATGTACGCGCCGCCCCCACGCTCTCCGTACTCATGGCTGGTTGACTTTCTCCTTGCCTTTACCTGCAACACAGAGCACCCGTGAGCCGAAGCCCAGTAAGAAAACTCATACAGCACAAAACATATGCATATCATACAATCACTATAGCAGATAACTCACAGTTAATCAGACAGTCCATAAGATTTAAACACATATATGGCCATGCCGTCCCAGAAGCGTTACCAAAGTCTAGGTTCTCGGTCCACACCGTAAGGATATCCCATGTATCCATTGGGGTCTCACCCTAACCATAAGTACTCCATGTGCTAAGTGATATTCCCGGCCCCACTGCCGTTCTCGGCTCCTTTGCCGTTCATTCTACTATATCCACACATATAACATACTTAAACAGCACTCAAGCATATAATAATTCAATCAAAACTACACCCTAACAATAATGCAATCTAGGGCTATGCCCTGCAACAACACTATGGGCCCATGCCCTGATCTACGGGTGCTACAGTTTTCTTACATGTATCCCGAGCTTCACAATGCACCAAAGCCACGAGCACGATCCTCTATCCCGAGCCTCTCCGAAGACCTAGTCACAACACATATAAAACATCCTTTAATACTAACCAATCCAAAACCACTTCCCTAGCGCCACGACGCCCAGCAAGTCAAAGAGTACCCCTAGCCCTGAAGTAGCCTCGCGCCGCGGCGCCCTTTCGCGAACCCAGAATTCTGGGTTTTCCCCTGCATTTTCCCCGAGCCAAAACACTCCCAATTCAACCTAACACACATACCTAAACCCCAAACCAATTTAAAACCACAAATAAACCATCTAACAACCTATAAACACCATCTACAAGTATAAACACATAATCACCTCCATAAAATCACACTTTGATTCCAAATCTTAGTAGTTCAAACCAGCAAGTTAGAAACTTAGACCAAAGCCTACAAAAACCTAAACCATGCTTCAAATTCCTTAAACCACAACAGAAATAAACCTCATAATTGCACAGAATCCTTACCTCAAGTGGAGAATTCAACCTTAAGCTCCCTTGATTTCAGCTTCAAGCTACTTCCCCCTCGATTATCCAAACTGAATTTTCCAAACCAAACCAGCCATATTTCCTTTAAATTCCCATACTTAATCTCTGAAAATCAAACTTAAATTTAAACAAGAACAGAGCATAACTCTTACCTCTGAATAATCCTAGCTTAAACTTGATTATGGTTGCCTCAAACCCCTTGAATTTCCTCCTAGGTTTCAAATTTCAGCTCTCCTTCTTGTTTCCCTTTCCTTCTAGCTTTTTCTTCAAATTTCAGCATAAACCAATATGTGACTAAGTGTTATACGTGGTTCCTCTTTTCCTTCAGCTGAAGCTTATCTATCCCTTTGCCAAATGACCATTCTACCCTTCCATAAAAATTCTTTCCTAACTAAACCTCAAGGGCACTTTTGTCATTTCATCTCTATTACTATTCTACCATTTTCCCATCACAACTTGTTACTCTCAGCAGTTACTAATGGTTACTCAATCACCAATAACCATTAACCACTAATTCTCAACTCAACTTACGAAATTCCCAAAGTACCCCTAGTCTCCTCCCGAGCCGGGTATAAAATCCCGTTGTGACTTTTAAGTTAACTAGCTCCCTAGGACCGTCTCGGCACGTGCATCACATTAATATCACCACACTCACATGGTACAAATCACATAATACAATTATCACATTTATGCCCTCAGCGGGCTAAAATTACCAATTTACCCCTAACATACAAACGGGGCCCACATGCATATTTATACCACCTAAACATGCATTCTAATCACATATTCATTCAAATTCATATATTATTATGTTAATTCACTTATTGCCCCCAGGCACACTAATCAAGGTCCTAAACCTTATTAGCAACTTGGGGTGTTACAGCCCACCTCCAAATAGAGCCAGACCACTTCTCTGCCTTCGCCTCGCGCCGCGGTGCACCTACCTTGCGTCGCGGCCCTAACTACCCATCAGCAAGCCTCCTCCTTCTTCAAGCCTGGGTTACGACGCCCAAGAATATGGCCGCGGCCCAACCACGAACCCAGCCAAAAACCTTCATTTTCTTCATTTAAAAACCTTCCAAAAACCCATCCAAACATCTCCAAAACCCAAAATCAAAGTTCCCAAACATCTCAAAGATCCAAAACCATCAAAACCCAAATCTCAAACCATCCAAAACCTCATCAAACACATAAAATCCAATTCAAGCTTAAAAACTCGAAAACTTAAAACTCGGATTACCTCCGATTGAGTCGTTTCCCAAATAAATCCTCCAGATCATATGCTTCTAATCTTCCCTAGAATCGCTATGCCTTGATCCTTTCTTGAATCCAAGTCCTAAAACTTGAGTTTCCTTCAAAAATGCGAACGGTGTCAAAAAAGGAACGAGAGAGAGAGAGAGAGAGAACGTTCTGAACGTTTTTATTTTATTTTTAATAGGTTACTTCAAGCTTAAGTAACCTCAAACAAATCATAATGCTTGGGGTCCCAAAAACTCCCCTGGGGTAAAATAGTCAAAATTTCCAGAATTTCCTCCTGTTCTCACTAATTCCCAATATATCATCGAATAATCATTCCCATTACCCAATATCCCGGTAATGTGCTAAATACCCAATATACCCCTTGACTCACTCCGAGTCAAGTATGGGTGCCGTTGTGACTTTCCCACTAGCTTGCTCCCTAGGATCGTCTCGTGTCGAGTAACCTAAACATATTCACATTAGAATGTGGTCTCACATACCCATAACGGGCCAAATTATGAAAATTTCCCAATTAAACAGAAATGGCCCTGCATGCATATTTAATACACATAAACATGCATATCAAGTCATATTATAATATAACTCACATAATCACATATTGATACACATATATATTATATAATTACATAATTCCATAATTTGCCATTCTGGACCCCTAATCAAGGCCCTAAGCCTTATTAGGAAATTTGAGACGTTACATATGGAATCTATACCTTCTTATAGAATGAATAATGGCTCCCTACAGGGTTAACTTTTGGAATTGAAAAGGTTATGAGCGCTCACGTCGCAAACCTGTTGTGACACAAACTTCACTAGTAAAGTCAATGATACTTTAGGAACAAGATATAGCTAAAAGGGTAAAACGTTGATTTTATTCTCTTTTAATTATGAACCATTAATGTAACGACCCAAAATTGCTAATAAGGCTTTAGGGCCTTGATTAGCGTGCTTGGAGGGCATAATTGGTATATGCGTGATTTAATGGTTTAATCCATGATTATGTGGCATGCATGATTAATACGATTATATGACTATGTGACATGCATGTTTGTGAATATTAGATATTCATGTGGGCCCTTTGTAGCTTATAAGGGCATATTTGTAATTTTGGCCTGTTGAGGGTATAAATGTGATTATATGTGATAAATTGTTGAGACCACATTATTATGTGGATATATTTGCAGCATATGGCTCAAGACAGTCCTAGTGAGCAGATTGGCGAAATAGTCACAGCGGGGTTTAATACCCAGCTCAGGAGGGGCCTAGGGGTATTTTTGGGAATTTAGAGAATAATTTGGAAATTATTGGACATTGACTAAATAATTGGTAATTAATTGGATGACGAGATTAGTGGGTAAATATTA